>NC_079194.1:220843865-221166286 GCF_029499605.1 Hyla sarda | reverse complement strand
TAGAACCACCTTTTACTGCAACTACAGCTGGAAGTCCATTGGGGTGTGTAGAGATGGAAATGTACAGTTGGACCTCATGTTTCCCTGTATACTGCATCATCCGTTATTTGGAATAAAGTCTTCTATCTTACTTTGGATTGGTGAGTGTGATTCCTGCTGTTTCTCTTCGTACTTGTCTATTTGGCGTGTGTTTGCTCTTGCTCGGAATCAGCACCTCCTCAGTAATTCGTAGCCGCTGGCCACTACTAGCAGTGTAGACATACACAGCTACCAGAACCGAGGTGTTAGCAGTGCCTGATAGCTACCCTTCTCTGCTGCCTATCTCGATTGGAGTTAGGCCTGGGCTTTGACTTGGGTCATTTTAGGATATTACTACGCTTCGATCTAAACCATCCCATTGTAGCTCTGGCTGTCATTGTCATGCTAAGGCTGGGTTCACATTGCATTTTCTCCAATACGGGAGCGCATACGGCAGGGGGAGCTAAAACCTCGCGCTCCCGTATGCCTTCGTATGCGCTCCCGTATGTAATTCATTTCAATGAGCCGGCTGGAGTGACACATTCGGTCCGGTCAGCTCATTTTTGCGCTGTACGCGCTTTTCCCCTGTACCTAAAACTGTGGTCAACCACGGTTTTAGGTCCGGATGTAAAAGCACATACGGCGCAAAAATGAGCCAACCGAACGTTTCACTCCGGCCGGCTCATTGAAATGAATTACATACGGGAGCGCATACAAAAGCATATGGGAGGTTTTAACTCTCCCCTGCCGTATGCGCTCCCGTATGTAATTCATTTCAATGAGCCGGCCGGAGTGAAACGGCCGGGAGAAAACGTGATGTGAACCAGCCCTAAAACATGAACCTCTACGAAGTCTTAAGTCTTTTGCAGACTGTATTCGATTTTTTTTTTTTTTATCAAAGATTGCCCTGTATTTAGCTTCATCCATCTTCCCACCATTTCTGACCAATTTCCCTGTACCTGCTGAAGAGAAGAATCCTGATAGCATGATGCTACCACCACCACGTTTCACTGTGCTCAGGACAACGTTGTGTCATATTCTCCAGACTTTTTGCTGATGGATTTTATAGTGCTTTGTGAGTTGTTCAAAGCTTGAAATATTTTTTTTAATAACCTAACCTTTTTACTTCTCCATACCTTTACCTCTTACTTGTTTGGTGACCTGTTTGGTGGTTTTCATGCTGCTGTCTGTTCAGTAATGCTCCCTAACAAACTCTGAGGCCTTTACAGAACAGTTGTATTTGTTCTGAGATTGAATTGCGGACAGGTTAAAAATTGTGTTGATTCATTACAAAAAAATGCAATGAAATAAATTTCAAACTGTATGTTATACCACGGCAAAATGTAAAAAATCCCAGGAAGTGAATACTTATGCAAAGCACTGCACAATGCAGAGTAAAAGAATGTGTTCACAGGGTGGAATTTCCGTGAGAATTCCACAGAAGCACATTGGGGGGGGGGGGGGGGGGGGGGGGGGGGGGGATGGGTATTTATCAAAGGATTTATGTGTTTTTTTTCAGTTAAATTTGGCGCAATACTTTGGCGCAGTGTCTTTTTGCGCCTAAGTTTGGCGCATCTTCTCCACTGTCATTTTTACAACTTTCTCAAAATCACACGGTCCTGTGTGCGATTTTAACTTTAGTCAGTAATTCATCATTTGCGCCAATCGATCTTTGGCGCAATTTTGCACCTTTAGGGTTTTTTTTTTGGCGCAAATCACCGCCAAGAAATTTTACACATGGAAAACACACTTCGCAATGTCAGAAAATGTAAAGGCATCAAAATACATTAAAAATTTTTTTGGGTGAAAGCAGCGACGCCTCCAGGGCTGCTCAATACTATCCTGCGACATAGTTGTCTCTGAGGAACCTTCACCCTTCGTTGAGCCAGCATTGGACATGGCCGCACAGGTTCAGGAAAGGTAAGCACTAAAGCAGTGGTCTCCAACCTGCGGACCTCCAGATGGTGCAAAACTACAACTCCCAGCATGCCCGTACAGCCAACAGCTGTCCGGGCATGCTGGGAATTGTAGTTTTGCAACATCTGGAGGTCCGCAGGTTGAAGACCACTGCACTAAAGTAACCAAAAAAAAACTACTCAAGATGAAAATAAAATCCATTTCACATGGTGGCTATAAACCCCACAAAAGAAAATTACTCATGTCGCTTGCTGATATACTGCAGGAGGGACTCCGAAATGGCTGCTCTACAGGGTAACATACGCGTCCTCTGTGGCAGTAAGTTCTGTGAAAAAGGCGCTGTGAACAGCTGATTTCAACATTTGAGCCAAAATTACTAACAACTTGCACCAAATGATAAATTTGGTGCATGTCCACGAAAACCAAAGTGAAAAAAAAAGGGTAAAAAGAAACTGTCAACAGGCAAAATTGATAACTACCCCCCATTATGTTTAAAGAGATTCTGCTGTCCCTTTCACACAGTGGAATTTCTGCGGTGGACAATCAGCAGCAGAAATTCCACATTCTGCAAAATGTAAAGACGCGTCTTTAAATTTTGCAGAGTTGCAGCAGGAATCTCATTGAAATCAATGGGGCTTTGAATTTCAGTAGAATTCTGTGTTTTGAGCAGCCAGAAATTCCACTGAAATTTGGCTGCACTTCTGCTGGAATTCAGTTCAGCAAAGCTGTGCAAGAGTCTGGATCGCACAGGCTGTAGTGTGTGCAGATCATCAGGTCATACGGTGCTGCAGTACTAATGTATTGAACAACCTTTTATTTTATTTTTCACCTTTTACAGGTTCTACTATGCTGAAATACATGTATGAAGTGTATGAAACAAAATAAAAAAAATGCCCCTTTCCCAATAAAAACCTGTATTGTCATCAAAAAAGATCAAAAACACAAATCATATACATAATAGGTATTGCCATGTTTGCGATGACGTGTACTATAAACCTATAATGTAAATTATTCCGCACGGTGAACGCCGTAAAAAACTGGAAAAAAAAAAAGCACACACCAAAAAAAAAAAAAAAAAAAGCTCTATATTTGCCAATACTGGTACAAATAGCGGAATAAAAAAAAAAGATTAAAATGGTAGCTCATCCCACAAAAAATAAGCCCTCACTCAATGGCGTTGGACGAAAACTAAAAAAGTTACAAAAGAATTTTGTTCAGTAAAAAAATGAGAACACAGAAAGCTATATAAAATGGGTATCGCCATAATCGTACTGACCCACAGAATAAATATAACATCACTTTTTTTTCCAGTTTTTCACAATATTTTGGAGTTTTTCACAAAAAATGCTGCATGTGTCAACAAAAATGCAGCACTTATATAAAGTACAATATGTCATGAAAAAACAACCTCAGAACAGAATCGTTCCGCTGAGAAAAAGTGTTCTAAAGTTATTACCATTTAAAGAGACCCAGTCAAATTTGGCCTAGTCATTAAGGTAAAAAATGGGTCTGTCCTTAAAGGGGTACTCCGCCCCAGGACATCTTATCCCCTATGCAAAGGACAGGGGATAAGATGTCAGATCGCAGGGGGTCCTGCCACTGGGGACCCCCGGGATCTCGTTTGCAGCATCCTGCATTTATTACTGCACAGAGCGAACTCGCTTTGTGCGTAATGACGGGTGATACAGGGGTCGGAGCATCGTGATGTAACGGCCACGCCCCCTTGTGAAGTCACGTCCCGCCCCTCACTACAAGTGTATTGGAGGGGGCGTAGCGGTCGTCAAGCCCCTTCCCACAGACTTGCATTAAGGGGGCGTGCTGTGACATCAAGAGGGGCGGGGTCGTGACGTCACGATGCTCCGGCCCCTGTATCACCCGTCATTACGGCGAGTTCGCTCTGTGCAGTAATGAATGCGAGGTGCTGCAGCCGAGATCCCGGGGGTCCCCAGCGGCGGGACCACCACGATCTGACACCTTATCCCCTATCCTTTGGATAGGGGATAAGATGTCCTGGGGCGGAGTACCCCTTTAAGGGGTTAACTCTTTGGGGACGGATGTCGTACCTATACGCCCTCAGCCCACTCTCTTTCTATAACGTGGCGGCCAAGTGTCATAGCGGGTCGGGCCCGGCAGGGACTCGTGGCTAATAGCTATTAACCCTTTAGATGTGGTGTTCAAAGTTGAACGCCGCGTCTAAAGTGAAAGTAAAGCACTGACGGTTAGTTCAGGGGGCTGTTCAGGATCGTCGCAATGAAATCGCGGCATCCCGAACAGCTGTAAAGACAGCAGGAGGGTCCCTACCTTCCTCCATGCTGTCCGATCGCCGAATGACTGCTCAGTGCCTGAGATCCAGGCATGAGCAGTCAAGCGGCAGAATCCTTGATCAATGGTTTACTATGAGAAACCATTGATCAATGTAAAAGATCCGTGTGTGCAGTGTTATAGCCCCCTATGGGAGCTATAACTTGCAAAAAAAAAATAAAAAAAAGTGAATAAAGATCATTTAACCCCTTCCCTAATAAAAGTTTGAATCACCCCCCTTTTCCGAATAAAAAAAAAAACTGTGTAAATAAAAATAAAAAGGTGGTATCGCCGTGTGCGGAAATGTCCAAATTATAAAAATATATTGTTAATTAAACCACACGGTCAATGGCGTACTCGCAAAAAATAGCGTATTTTTGGTCACTTTTTATATCATGAAAAAATGAATAAAAAGTTATCAAAAAGTCCGATCAATACATAAATGGTACCTCTAAAAACTGCAGATCACTGCGCAAAAAATTAGCCCTCATATCACCCCAAATGCAGAAAAATTTAAAAGTTACCTAGGGGTAAGAAGATGACAATTTTAAACGTATACATTTTCGTGCATGTAGTTATGATTTTTTTCCAGAAGTACAACAGAATAAAACCTATATAAGTAGGGTATCATTTTAATCGTATGGACCTATGGCATAAAGATAAGGTGTCATTTTTACCGAAAAATGTACTGTGTAGAAACGGAAGCCCCCAAAATTACAAAATGGAAATTTTTTTCTTCAATTTTGTCGCACAATGATTTTTTTTTCGTTTCGCTGTAGATTTTTGGGTAAAATGACTAATGTCATTACAAAGTAGAATTGGTGGCGCGAAAAATAAGCCATCATATGGATTTTTATGGATGTGTTTTTACTTTTGGCAGACATCAGAGGGCTTCAAAGTTCAGCAGCAATTTTCCAATTTTTCACAAAATTTTCAAAATCAGAATTTTTCAGGGACCAGTTCAGTTTTGAGGTTGATTTGAAGGGCCTTCATATTAGCGATACCCCATAAATTACCCCATTATAAAAACTGCACCCCTCAAAGTATTCAAAATGACATTCAGTAAGTGTGTTAACCCTTTAGGTGTTTCACAGGAATAGCAGCAAAGTGAGGGAGAAAATTCAAAATCTTCATTTTTTACACTCGCCTGTTCTTGTAGACCCAGTTTTTGAATTTTTACAAGGGGTAATAGGAGAAAAAGCCCCCCAAAATTTGAAACACAATTTCTCTCGAGTAAGAAAATATCTCATATGTGTATGTCAAGTGTTCAGAGGGCGCAGTAGAGGGCTCAGAAGGGAAATGGTTTTCGGGGGGCATGTCACATTTAGGAAGCCCCTATGGTGCCAGAACAGCAGAAAACCCCACATGGCATATCATTTTGGAAACTACACCCCTCAAGGCACGTAACAGCCTTAACACCCCACAGGTGTTTGACGACTTTTCGTTAAAGTCGGATGTGTAAATAAAAAAAATTCACTAAAGTGTTTTTTTCCCAAATTTACCATTTTTACAAAGGGTAATGGGAGAACATGCCCCCCCCCCAATCATTTGTAACTCCATCTCTTCTGAGTATGGAAATACCCCATGTTAGGATGTAAAATGCTCTGCGGGCGAACTACAATGCTCAGAAGAGAAGGCGTCACATTTGGCTTTTGAAAAGCAAATTTTGATGAAATGGTTTTTGAGGGGCATGTCGCATTTAGGAAGCCCCTGTGGTGCCAGAACAGCAAAAAAAACAACACATGGCATACTATTTTGGAAACTACACCCTTTAGGGAACGTAACAAGGGGTACAGTGAGCCTTAACACCTCACAGGTGTTTGACGACTTTTTGTTTAAGTTGGATGTGTTTTTCCCCAAAATTTAACATTTTTACAAGGGGTAATAGAAGAAATGGGGTTACAAATTTTGGAGGTAATTTTCTCCTGAGTATGGAAATACCTCATGTGTGGACGTCAAGTGCTCTGCTGGCGCACTACAATGCTCAGAAGAGGAGGAGCGCCATTGAGCTTTTGGAAAGGGAATTTGTCTAGAATGGAAGTCGGGGGCCATGTGGGTTTACAAAGCCCCCCGTGGTGCCAGAACAGTGGAGCGCCCCCCCCCCCCCACACCCACGTTACCCCATTTTGGAAACTACACCCCTCAGAGAATTTAATAAAGGGGCGCAGTGAGTATTTACACCCCACTGGCGTTTGACAGATCTTTGGAACAGAAGGCTGTGCAAATGAAAAATTACATTTTTCATTTTCACGGACCACTGTTCCATAAATCTGTCAGACACCTGTGTGGCATAAATGCTCACCGTACTGCTTATTACATTACATGAGGGGTGTAGTTTCCAAAATTGGGTCACATGGGGGGGGAGGGGGTAGTGGTCCATTGTTCTGGCACTATGGGGGCTTTGTAAACACACGTGGCCTTCAATTCCGGATGAATTTTCGCTTCAAAATCCCAATGGTGCTCCTTCTCTTCTGAGCATTGTAGTGCACCCGCAGAGCACTTTACATCCACATATGGGGTATTACTCAGAAGAAATGGGGTTACAAATTATGGGGGGCTTTTTTTCCCATTTTCCCTTTTGAAAATAAAAAATTTAGGGTAATTCCAGCATTTACGGGAAAAAAGTAATTTTTTTCATTTTCACATCCAACTTTAATGAAAATTCGTCAAAAACCTGTGGGGTGTTAAAGCTCACTAAACCCCTTGTTACATTCTGTGAGGGGTGTAGTTTCTAAAATGGGGTCACATGTGGGTATACATTTTTTTGCGTTTATGTCAGAACCGCTGTAAAATCAGCCACCCGTGTGCAAATCACCAATTTAGGCCTCAAAAGTGCATAGTGCGCTCTCACTCCTGAGCCTTGTTGTACGTCCGCAGAGCATTTTACCCCCACATATGGGAAATTTTGGGGGTCTTTTTTTTTTGCTTTTATTGCTTGTGAAAATAAAAAGTATGGGGCAACACCAGCACGTTAATGTAAAAAATTTTACACTATCAGGCTGGTGTAGCCCCCAACTTTTCCTTTTCATAAGGGGTAAAAGGAGAAAAAGCCCCCCAAAATTAGTAGTGCAATTTCTCCCAAGTACGGAAATACCCCATATGTGGCCCTAAACTGTTTCCTTGAAATACGACAGGGCTCTGAAGTGAGAGAGAGCGCCATGCACATTTGAGGACTACATTAGGCATTGCATATTGGTGGACATACGGGTATTCTACACCAGTGATCCCCAAACAGGGTGCCTCCAGCTGTTGCTAAACTCCCAGCATGCCTGGACAGTCAGTGGCTGTCCGGAAATGCTGAAAGTTGTTGTTTTGCAACAGCTTGAGGCTCCGTTTTGGAAAAACTGCCGTACAATACGTTTTTCATTTTTATGTAGTGTTTTACCCTTTTTATGTAGTGTTTTACCCTTTATTATGTGTCAGTGTAGGGTAGTGTAGTGTTTTTAGGGTACATTCGCATGGCGGGTTACGGCGAGTTTCCCGCTAGGAGTTTGTGCTGCGGCGAAAAATTTGCTGCAGACCAAACTTGAAGCAGGAAATTTACTGTAAACTCGCCCGAGTGAATGTACCCTAACCTCCAGCCGTTTCAAAACTACAACTCCCAGCATTACTGACAGACCGTGCATGCTGTGAGTTGAACTTTTGCAACAGCTGGAGGCACACTGGTTGGAAAACCTTCAGTTAGGTTCTGTTACCTAACTCAGTATTTTCCAACCAGTGTGCCTCCAGCTGTTGCAAAACTACAACTCCCAGCATGTACTGATCGCCGAAGGGCATGCAGGGAGATTTAGTTATGCAACAGCTGGAGGTAAGCAATTACAACTCCCAGCATGCCAAGACAGCTGTTTGGGCATGCTGGGATTTTCAGTTTTGCAACATCTGGAGGGCTACAGTTTAGAGACCACTGTATAGTGGTCTCAGACTGTAGCCCTCCAGATATTGCGAGGAAACTCACCGGCCTCCGTAGGATCCAGGGAGCCGCATTGCCATCCTCTTCTTCCGCAGATCTCCGCCGATGGGTACGTGGACTTCTGTCCGGCCTAATGTGGGTGGGCAGAACGGGGAAACTGAAAGTTAAACCCCTCCCCCCCATCTGCCATTGGTCGTCGTCGCTCCCCTGGGCATGTGCGTGAGGGTGCCTGCTGATATCAGCAGTCACCCCGGTCCGGTCCCCACCCGGCAGGGACCGAAATTCCCACGGGCGTATGGATACGCCCTGGGTCCTTAAGTACCAGGGCGTCAAGGTGTATCCGTATGCCCTAGGTCCCTAAGTGGTTAAGGGATTGCTGCAGCAATGCGAGATTAAACCATTTAATAGGTATAGTAATTTCAATAATCTGAATTCTCCGAATGACCTTTAATAACACAGCCACTGCAAACCCTGTGACATTTATAGCATTCATAATGAACTTTCAGCAGCAGAAACTAAAGCGTGTCAAAGAAATAACTTGCATTTCATCAGCGAAAAAATTAAACAATGGTCTTTTTAATGCAGGCCTGACTGGAACGTCAAGAGTAGAGGGCAGCCCTTCCCTGTGCACAGCATGAAGGCAAGGAGTGGGCTATGGTATTTCAGGATGTTACTGATAGCATTTTTTGCTGTATTCGGTGCCCTGTGAGGGTGAGGATTGAGTTTGTCACCACATTTCAATAAGTATGTGGACTAAGCCCTGTGAAGGATGATATAAATTAATGTTTTTTTTAGCATTAGCTTCAGTACAGAGGAAACAGGGGCAATACTAAGAATGTGTTTTCAATCAAAAGAGGTGTAAATGTCTCTGCCAGACACCTCTGGTGGTGACTTATCTCCAGTACGAACAAAGAATCAGATATGTTGAAATCTAAAATGGCCCAAACCCTTCTCTTCCCTGGCATTCCCTGCCATTGCGGAGAGTTAATGCACTCCCATATACCCATTGGCTGGTCACATCAAAATCAATGGATTTATGACCACCTTCAAGGGATTTTGGACAGGGATGTATTTTTATATAATGTCTTTGGGTGCAGTGATAATAAAGAAGAGTTACTCACGTATCCCAATCCTCTGCCGCTGTCATTCTGTCTTTGCCAGGTCTCCGCTGCTCTCCACTTTTTCCTGGTTCCTGGGATGTTTTTTTTGTGCAAGAACTGCCCACCCACCAATAACAATCACTGTGCTGAGTATTTCCTGAACAAATCAAAAGTCACAGAAACCAAGAAAAAGGAGAGCAGTGGGGACTGATCACAGGTAAAACAGCAGTGGTAGAGGATCAAGGTGGGTGAGTATTGCTTAATTTTTTATTTTCACTGCACCTAGAGACATTATATGAAATACATTTCTGCCCAGAAAACCACTTTAGGGATTGCAACAGTAAATGTGTTTTTTTTAAAGGTATATTCACCTATGGTAAACTTGTTGCAGAATTTTCTGATAGTGCCCCATTAACCTGAATGGGGTTTGATGAAATCCCTGGGGGAGATTTATCAAAACCTGTGTAGGGGGGGGGGGGGGGGGGAGAGTGGTGCAGTTGTCCATGGCAACCAGATTGCTTCTTTCATTTTTCACAGGTCTCTCTAAAAATGAAAGAAGCAATCTGATTGGTTGCCATGGGCAATTGCCCCACTCTTCCCCTACACATGTTTGATAAATCTCCCCCAATGTGCATACTGAGAGCCTGTGCTCTGCTCTGAGCAGATGACTGGTTCTACATGTCCTAGCAACATGAGCGTTCATACTTTTGAATATTCAATAGAGGGGGGGCAGAGCAGAGAATAAGTAGGAGGCAGGGGAGCGAGGCAAGCCGACTCCCCGCCTCTATTGCACAGAGCTGCACAATACAACTTCATAATTAGTTGTTGACCCCACATCTTAATGCTGTTCACCCTCACTATAACCCAGTATATTGGGTTTAGCGCGGGTAAACAGCATGTCAGTTTCACTTTAAAGTTGGGAGAGATAGCTGTTATTGAATGTGGTGCACATTTTTTTTTTTTTTTTTCAAACATATGCCCACTTTTAGGGGTGTGGCTAGGATCAGCAACTGGAGCATGCACCAGAGGAACTGACAGCCAGAGTGGGGCCAGAGTATTTAGGGAAATAAACCAACATTTTTGCCCCAGGTGACAGAAAGCCGTGTCAATACATTATTCCTATATGTGTGCTGTGGAGAAAGGAACCCCACGTGTCCCATAACCCGCCCGGTTACTAACTCCTTATAACATTGTTGTTCCTATTTGCACATTACTTCCTTTTTTTCAGAGTAATGTTTATATTTGGAGACTTTATGGTAATTTCTGGAGTGTTCACCTGGTACAATTTTAGGTAGAGATGAGCGAAGTTACAGTGATTCGATACGAACTTCTCAGCTCAGCATTTGCTTACTTTATCCTGCATGAATTAGTTCAGCTTTCAGGTGCTCCGGTGGGCTGTATCCACCTTTTCCAGCCCACCAAAGCACCTGAAAGCTGAACTCATTTATGCAGGCTAAAGTCAGCAACCACCGAGCCGAGAAGCTCATGACGAATTGAATTACTGGAAGTTCGCTCATCTCTAATAAAGACCTTTTTTTTCTTTGCTTCTCTGAAACAATCGTGGATCTATATTCTTGCCCATGCCTTATTAAGGGATTCCTGCTGGTGGTGATAGGCCTACACTATTTTGCTAAGGCTGTGTCACTTTTTTTTAATGGCAATTCTAACATATACTTGTGGTGGGCACCATTACCTTCATCATGGAAATAGACTGTCATCTCAGCTTCCATATGTACTGTCACCTTACTGTCCAGAAACAAACCTAGAGAGCAAGGCTCGAGACCCCCTTTTTGGGCATTAAGGGTGGTCCTTGAAGCAATCTGAAAATCTTTTAAATTGAAAATTCCTAAAAGGGCAATACCAACCACATCCTCAGTTTAGAAAAACTTTTTTTTAACCAGTAATGTAAGTTTACCTTTTCTCATGAGAGCATCTATGGTCGGTATTGAGTACAATTGGCTCCGTATCTCACAGACATTCCTTTAGCCTTCATCCATGTAAATATTTCATTTGGAAAGAGAAACCTATAGCGTTTCACTTTTGACCCTCATTTAACTAAAGAGGATTCCTATGCAATTTTAATGGCAGGGAACAGCACTTAAGCTAAAAAAAAAAAAAAAAAAAAAGACATAAAATACAGGGCTGGCTTAGACATTAAAGTGGGGACTGCAAATGCAACAGTGTTGAAAGGCTGGGACTTTATATTGCGCCCTTGACCAGGGCAAACAAAAAGACTTCTTTAGACTAGCTTACTAAATTGTAAAAAATTATCTCTCACATTTGTTTTGGGCAAGAGGTGTAACCACACTTTAAGGCTATGTTCACACGACAGAAATTCTGCAAAACTAGAACACCCAGCATGCCTGGACAACCAACGGCTGTCCGGGCCTGCTGGGAGTTGTAGTTTTGCAACATCTGGAGCTCTGCAGGTTGTAGACCACTGGCATTGGATTTTATACTCGTGTCCCTGCCGCTCCGGACCGTCACCGCTTTCCTGGATGTCGCCTTCCATCGTTGTCACCGCGTCCCCGGGGTGTCCCCGACGCTCCGGCAAGGCCTCTGCATCCTCGCTCTCCGTCGACGCCATCACGTCGCTACGGACGCCGCTCCTATTGGATGACAGGACGGCATGCGCAGCAACGTGATGACAACGATGGAGAGTGCCGATGATGCAGGGGATCCCGAAGAGGACGCGCCGGAGCCCCGAGGACAGGTAGGTGACCGTCAACGGACCACACGGGGCACCATAAACAGCTATCCGGTGGCAGCTGAAGCAGTCTGTGCTGCCGGATAGCAGTTTATGCGATGGCCCCGACATACAAAAGCATCGTATGTTGATGCTTTCTTCAACATGCGATGGCCTCTGAGAGGCCCTTGTATGTTGAAATGATCGTATGTCGGGGCCATTGTAGGTTGGGGGGGGGGGGGGGTCACTGTATTGCTAAATGATATGTACACAGTACAATTTATGTCTGTTATTTATTTTGTTTTGCAGGTTTTTTACTTCATTGGGGAACACTAAGGACATAAACAACCTTCTTGCTGTGGACTTTGTAGCCGACTACCCCAGAGATCCACAGCAAAATCCACAATTGTCAATTTTAAAGTGTATGTGCCCCCTCTTCCATTTAGGGTTTTTCTACAGATTTCACTGGGGACTTGCTGCAGGAAACACCTGCAGCAAGTCTGTTGAGTGTGTATTACTCCTGCGGTTGTAGGAGCACTAAAAATGTGCTTTTTTTGTTTCCACAAATAGGAGTTGCTTGGTTGGTGAAAGTCAACAAGTGTTAAAAGACAACCCTGAGCTGAGGCCAGTGTAACAAAGCGCTTTTGGTTTATGAGTAATGCATTTGTTGTGTGACAGCATTTCCATTCATTCAGCAAATCTGCAAGAAAAAGGGTCCATTAGGAGAGGATTTAGCCATCATGACCATTTACACCATATGGCCTGGGAGCTTTACCAAGTGATATAATCTAGCTCAGCATCATTATACGCACGTTGCTAAGGAAGCTTGTATTTGGATGGGATCACCCTGCAACATTTCATACAAGCGTATAAAAAAAATAATTATTTGAGGGGGTGGAAGGTCCTTCCATGGCAAACTTAAAGGAGTACTCTAAAGCAAAACATTTAACTGCCATTAGCAATAATTTAGCAAGTTATACAATAGTGTAAATTACCTCAACCTTCCATGCAAGCATCCCTGTTTTTCACGTAATCCGGAAGTTCATCCTCTGACTATGAGCTATGACGTTCGTTCCGCATGTTCTGGCTGTCTGTCGCCATCTTTGTAACGAAAAGTCATAATTTCTGGGATCCTCCCCAGAGTCTGCCGGCCCCAACAAGCCCGAGTCGGTCCCTCCCCGTCTGAATATTCATAACCCCCCTCGTTTCCTCAGCCGGCATTCGCTCGGCTGAGGAAATGCCTCTCTTACCTCCCTCCTATCATGCTGCGAGTCGCGCGCCTGCGCACTCAGCAGCATCCTTGGACCGGGCATGTGATTACTTGCGTCCAGTAATATAACTGATAGTTACGTCGGCGTAACTATCTGTTATATTCACAAAGCAACTTACGCATAAAGTTGAGTGTAGAGAAGGCAGAGAGGGGCGTGGTGCTGAATATTATTAGGGGTGGGGAGCTACAGTGAGGGAGGGCTTGAGAGCAGAGGGATAGGCGCTATGAATGCTGGGTAGCGTCAATTCTGACGTCACTTTGAGACGTACAGTACCCGGAAGTAAGCAAAATTACCGTGGGCTGTAACGGGAGAACCGCTGGACCAATTCCGGAGAACGACACCTCTATTTAAAAGGTATTTAGATACCCTATTCTATGGTGACATTTGTTTCAATATCATAGTACTCCTTTAACATATGAAGTGGACCATGGGGAGTGCTGCACCGAAGTCACAGAGAAGCAGCAAATTACAACCAATTTTAATTCTGCACTAACAGAAATCCCTAAAAAAGATCCTGAATGCAGTGAACAGTTATTCCCACTGGTTCAGCTTGATGGACATTTGTCTATTTTAATACCATGTAACTAATATTACTTCTCTATGAAAAAAATTATATAATTCTAGTATTGCAGCTTATCTTTAGTGTATCCTGAGATATTTTACAGTAGGCTGCCCAGCAACCAGTTTCTTAGTGTTCATAAACTAACAGTCCAGTATGTCAGTATTCTTGTGCAGTTAAAGGGCTATTACAGCTTTATACATCTTATCCCCTATCCAATGGATGGACATGAATGGAGGGGGCGTGATGTCACAGAATGCCGGGTGCTGCACAGAGATCGCAGGGGTCCCAGCAGCAGGACCCCTGCGATCATACATCTCATCCCCTGTCCTTTGCTTTATGCCTTTCAAAAGATTAAGGAGAAACAATTGCAACATGTGTGTGTTCAGCTCACATGGGACATTTTCCCGGGGCAGGACCCTCAGATCAATGTGGCTGTATAATCTGTCAACTGATATAATCAGGAAGCAAGGAAGAAAAACAAGCCAAAGATTGTCACAAAAAGTCATAATTTATTTAATTTTTTTTTCATAGCCAACCACGGTCTCTCACTCTAAAGTGTGGTCCTGGACCATGGGGGCTAGACAAGAGAATTAAATGCTATACAACTCTGAAAAAAGAAGAGCAATGACATTTTTTTTATTTTTTATATATTATTGAAAACCGCTGAGCTTCCACACAGAAGCACTCGTAATGTTCTCCAGATTAGATCCACACCTGCAGAAAATAAGGTGTCTTGTGGATTAGCATTGCACAACATGTAAGCACAGGTAATGATATTTGGAGAGTTTTGGAGTCATGGTTAATGTTGGAACATTGATTAAGGTAAAAGGTTCTGCACCATGTGAATGGACCGACAAACCACATGCCCGGGGCACTTACAGACACACATCAAAGTGGAAAACAATTTATTATAGACTTTTCTTTTAAAATCCTACATGATCATACAACAATTAACTGGGCATTCACACTTCACAGCTCTGTTACACTCACCATCCCATATAGTACTGGTACTTCTTACAGGAACCCTCCTTGCTCATGGGCCGTGTCTGATATCAAAGCTTGGTGCCCATTACCTACAATAACAGACTAGCTATGGGCAAAAGTGGCAATGCTTTTTTAGGATTTGGTGGGTGAAGGCAGACAGTTTTTTTTTATTTTTTTTAAACCCTGACAACCCAATTACATTTACATTTTCCCCCATCTTAATGGTATTCCCATAAATATACATACTGCTGGGGCCTTAGAAAAAATAAATAATAATAATAATAATAAAAAAACGGTGACTTGCAGCTTGGCAACGTCTGGCCCCCCGATGCTTCAGTCTTCTTCCTGCTTCCAAGAGGAGTGCCCAGATTAGGACCCAAATGCTCAGCCAATCACTTGCCAAGACACCATTGCAGCCAGTAATAGGCTGAGCAGGCAGCTCCTTTACCAAGCAGTCGTCTCAGAAGCAGGAAGACGACAAAAGCAATGGGGGGACCAGACAGAGGTGAATGGGAGGGGGAGGATAGCAAGTATAGTTCCTTTTTTCTATGGCCTCTGCAGTAT
This sequence comes from Hyla sarda, assembly GCF_029499605.1. Lineage (NCBI taxonomy): Eukaryota > Metazoa > Chordata > Amphibia > Anura > Hylidae > Hyla > Hyla sarda. Next base: position 221,150,973 of record NC_079194.1, on the reverse strand, counting down.
AGAAAATTTTTATAAAAATACCAGCATACCCCCTTAAATGATGATATATCACTAGGATATTATTATTATTAGGATATACCGCTATTTTAAGAATTGTAGAAGCGCAGACTCTGTACCCCCTACTGACCCTGAGAAAGAGGTGGTCAGAGTCCTTCATTGTTTTTCCCTGTACAGTGGCACCTAGTCACAAATTGCAGGAGAAAACTATGAGGGTACAGCAGTGCTGGATAAGTTAAACAAGGTGGTCACTGTATACATCGCACAAAGGTGCATCTGTGTGATCACTGAATATATATATGTAAATGCCACTAGTTCTTAAAACATCTATGGACCTAACTTTACAGGACATATCCAAAAGAGACTGGACCAGATTTATCAATCTACCTGAAACCAAAGCTGCCGGGGTTTTCCTACAACAACCAATCACATATTCACTTTCATTTCCAGAACTCATTAAGATAGGAAAGCTAAGCTGTGATTGATTGTTATGAGCAAAACCAGAACATTTTGGCCTTAGGCAAATTAATACATTTAGGCCATTATGGTTGGCATGTTATGAAATTTCTTTTGGTAGCCATGGTGGATCCAATATGTATCAGGGTTGCCAGGCCACATTAGCCAATTCCCCCTCTGGGGGAAATAGAGGTCTTCTGTCTTTCTGCAATAGCACCACTCTTATCCATAGGTGGTGTGTGGTAAAGCAACACTATTTACTTAAATGGGACTGTACTGCACTACCAGGAAAGGCTTGTTGCTTTTCCAAGAGACATTTTCTAACCTGATACAATCACTTAAAGCACATTAGGCTGAGCAAGTATAAACCACATACAGTACAGTAGAAAGATGACCTGATGACATCTGTTAAACCAGCACCATGCCAACACCATGCATCTGGCTTGCATATGTCAACATGGATAGAAGTGAAACTGGTCTCTCTCCAAAAATGTGAATAAAGGGAGGACTATTTCATTTCAGCCCTGTATCTAAAGGGAGGCAGTGAAAGGAGCATTCTGACTACACAAGCACTACAAAAAGAAAACTTCCAACCAACCAATGACGTGTTCAGTGGTTTACACACTTTATGTAACAAATTGGGATCACACAGCATTATTCATTGATTTCCTTGTGCATATAAAAACTACAAAAATGTTCAGAACAGTTTCATATGGTTAAACTGATGCAGTGCAAAGAATTGGGGGTATGGAAGAGGAGGATGGGGGGGGGTGGAGTTATACATGGAAATGTGCAAAAAGTAAAATAAATAGTTACAAAAAGAAGAAAAATGGATATGAAAAATTTACCAAAACATTATAGAGGATGTAAGAGGCAGCTAACGCAACACAGGCTTATTCACAGACAAGTCTTTGAGTAAGCTGTAAAGAGTTAATGGTTACCAACCTTTGGCTTTCCTGCTGTTGTGATACCACACCTCCCAACATACCTTGCCAGCATGCAGACTACAATGCCCGGTTTAAGGACGACTTTCCAGGTCTCCAGACATGTCTAGTAAATACTTGCAAACAACAACTCCGGGACATTGTTTCTTAGATCTCTGCCATTCCTTAGTTATTCTGCCTGAACAATTGGATCTTACAGTTCCTCTTGTCAATAGACTGTCTGACACTGTCCAACCAGGGTTGATGCTGTTGACCACCCTATTGATAAGCTGTCAGTTTATTCATACAGTTTCAGGAGAATAAGAGAGGGATGGCACAAGCCAAGTTCTAAGATATTCCAAAATCATCTTCTATGTACTAACAATGGCCTGTCAGCAGAGCCCTCTACTCTGCACGGGCCTGGGTATGCTGGGAGTTTTAGTTGCACATCTTTGCTGTAAACCTGCTAAGTACAGATACTTGACCATAGCACCCAACAGTGTTTAACACCAGATGCTCAACACTAGGCACATACTTGCGCATTATAGGGAGGAAACACGTACAGAGGTCATAGGGGCACACCTATCAAAAAATTGGATTTTTGTTGAATTTCAGTAAACCGTTCTGCATAATGCTGGCTTGATCTGACATATGCGGTTTGTTACTAAAGGTACAAAAAAAAAGTTAATGTGTTCTCTGGAGCTAGGATGGCTGAACGGCTGTACAGAACATGGAGAGTACACTGATTATGTTATACAGAGTCTGTGCAGTTTGCCGCTGTGTGCATAGATGTCCAAAACGACTCAGTGTGTCCAGTGTCTTCAATATCTCATGGTGCTGGATGCTCGAAAGTAAGACAGAAACTTGAAACACAGACTAACCACAAAGTACCAGATGTTTCTTGCCATTTGTGACCTGGCAATGAAGACACGCCAGATGAGAACAACAAGGATGGTATTGAATCCATAGCGAATGTTCCTTAACCTGTGATAGAATAATATGGACTGAGAAATCTTATTCAGAAGAATATAACATGTTCACAAATAAAATATCCAAGAGTAGGATCATTGGGGACCTAACAAAGACCCCCAAGGACTGCCCTAGCTAAATGCCTATTCGGATAAGTCCTACCGGAAAAATAAACTGTAAAAACCATATTATTCTCTCATTTTAGTTGAGGTATAACATACGGTTGTCTGCTATTTTGGATTCCTTTTCCTCTCTGATATAACTCTTCTACTGTAGTCTACATTTCCCATGATGCTTCTGGCTTTACAAAGAGCGAGAGGATGGAGTCTCATCATTGTCCTGGGCCTATCTAAAAAGGTACCAAGACACACTGTGACCCAGATTTATCAAACTATAAGAGAGAAAAAAAAATAGTGATTTTCCCACATAACAACCAATCACAGCTCAGCTTTCACTTTACCAGAGCTTGTTAGCTGAGCTGTGATTGGTTGCAGGGGAAAAAAAAAAAAAAAAACTTTTTTCTCTCACACAGTTTGAGAAATCTGGGCCATTGTAACTATTGGCCAAACATTCTCTTCTGGTCCCTCCATGCACATAGAAGGTAAGCCACTTCAAGACTCCTCTAGAAGGCAAAAGAAACACAACATGCCAAATACTTCTCTTCCCAACATCTGTTGGGGGTAACGTCAGGAGACCACCATAAACGTTTGAAAGTCAGATAATCCCACCAAAATTGGTAGGTTCAGGAAACTTTTATTCTAATATTTATAGTGGCCTTAGATGCAGCCAGTCATTGATCAGTGACATAGAACGTCTATGCCCCAACTCGTACTATATCACAGTGTTTCCCAACCAGGGTGCCTCCAGCTGTTGCAAAACTACAACTCCCAGCATGCTCGGACAGCCGAAGGCTGTCCGGGCATGCTGGGAGTTGTAGTTTTGCAACAGCTGGAGGCACCCTGGTTGGGAAACACTGCTATAGAACCTTAGTGAATTCCTATCTGCTGCATATTTAGCATGAGGCAAGGGAACCGCGTCAGTCAAGCTGAATCTTATAGGACACTATAGAGAACATGCCCACAGTCAGTGAAGTTTTGCCACTTTACATTTAAACGTTGTATAGTCTATTACTTCACTGCATCAAGTCCCTTCAGGCAGCAACACTGTGGCCTCTAGTTCCTCTATGTGTTCTCCATGCGTATAATACTGTCAATGGAGGGCAGACCTTAGGGAGGGGTGTAAAAGCTTCCTACAATTTCCTATGTAATTCTGTTTACAGAAATAAAATATACACTGCTCAAAAAAAATAAAGGGAACACTCAAACAACCCAATGTAACTCCAAGTCAATCACACTTCTGTGAAGTCAGACTGTCCACTCAGGAAGCAACACTGATTGACAATCAATTTCACATGCTGTTGTGCAAATGGAACAGACAACAGGTGAAAAATATAGGCAATTAGCAAGACACCCCCAATAAAGGAGTGGTTCTGCAGGTGGTGATCACAGACCACTTCTCAGTTTCTATGCTTCCAGGCTGATGTTTTGGTCACTTGAATGCTGGCGGTGCTTTCACTCTAGTGGTAGCATGAGATGGAGTCTACAACCCACACAAGTGGCTCCGATAGTGCAGCTCATCCAGGATGGCACATTAATGAGAGCTGTGGCAAGAAGCTTTGCTGTGTCTGTCAGCGTAGTGTCCAGAGCATGGAGGCGCAACCAGGAGAACTGCCAGTACAACAACAACCCAGCAGCAGGACCGCTACCTCTGCCTTTGTGCAAGGAGGAGCAGGAGGAGCACTGCCAGAGCCTTGCAAAATGACCTCCAGCAGGCCACAAATGTGCATGTGTCCGCTCAAACGGTAAGAAACAGACTCCATCAGGGTGGTATGAGGGCTCGATGTCCACAGGTGGAGGTTGTGCTTACAGCCAAACACCGTGCAGGATGTTTGGCATTTGCCAGAGAACACCAAGATTAGCAAATTCGCCACTGGCACCCTGTGCTCTTCACAGAAGAAAGCAGGTTCATACTGAGCACATGTGACAGACGTGACAGAGTCTGGAGACGCCGTGGAGAACATTCTGCTGCCTGCAACATCCACCAGCATGACTGGTTTGGCAGTGGTTCAGTAATTGTGTGGGGTGGCGGTCGCACAGCCCTCCATGTGCTTTCCAGAGGTAGCCTGACTGCTATTAGGTTCCGAGATGAGATCCTCAAACCCTTGTGAGACCATATGCTGATGCAGTTGGCCCTAGGTTCCTCCTAATGCAAGACAATGCTAGACCTCATGTGGCTGGAGTGTGTCAGCAGTTCCTGCAAGAGGAAGGCATTGATGCTATGGACTGGCCCGCCCGTTCCCCAGACCTGAATCTGATTAAGCACATCTGGGACATCATGTCTCGCTCCATCCACCAACACCATGTTGCACCACAGACTGTCCAGGAGTTGGCAGATGCTTTAGTCCAGGTCTGGGAGGACATCCCTCAGGAGACCATCCGCCACCTCATCAGGATCATGCCCAGGCGTTGTAGGGAGGTCATACGGGCACGTGGAGGCCACACACACTACTAAGCCTCATTTTGACTTGTTTTAAGGACATTGGGGGAGATTTATCAAAACCTGTGCAGAGAAAAGTTGCTCAGTTGCCCATAGCAACCAGCTTGCTTCATTCACTTTTAAAGAGACCTCAGAAAAATGAAAGACGCAATCTGATTGGTTGCTATGGGCAACTGGCCAATTTTTCCTCTGCAGTTTTTCATAAATCTCCCCCATTACAAAGTTGGACCAGCCTGTAGTGTGGTTTTCCACTTTGATTTTGAGTGTGACTCCATAGCCAGACCTCCATGGGTTGATAAATTTGATTTCCATTGATAATTTTTGTGTGATTTTGTTGTCAGCACATTCAACTATGTAAAGATAAAAGTATTTCATACGATTAGTTCATTCATTCAGATCTAGGATGTGTTATCTTAGTGTTCCCTTTATTTTTTTGAAGGAGCAGTATGTTTGCCGGATGACTTCATTAAGGGCCAAAATAGGCTGGCGCTGGTAAAAACCCAAAACCAAATGCATTTTTATGGCCCAAAAGCTTTGCAGATACCAAATGATACTCAAGTTAAAATCTTACTTGTTTAAGTGCTTCCTGGCTGCGGGGAGGCCAGACATTTCTTCATTGAGAACATACTTTTTCGTCCCCATACAATAGTTCTCCATGTATTCTGCCCAATGCAGCTGCCGAACATCAAAGTTAAATACCTGCAAGGAAACAAACTCATGTGAACACCTATGAGTCACAGGCAGACTGACTCGCCTCTGTATCACAGCTGTCAGCAAGGAAAGCCACAGGTCTAGTGATAATACATATGGATAAGGAAAGGTACAACATTTCCCATGATATGTTCTTTTTTACATGGAAAATTGTATTGTGGCTATATATTTCCAAGCATTCCCCTAAAAAAAAAAAATTATAATACTTCGAGATAAATCATATAAAAAGAACAGGGGAAAAGCCTAGTAGGGCAGAATTAATTCTCTGAAACCCAATATTGCACTACAGATGTGACCCTCATGCACCCCACGTTACGCTCTAAATGTAACTCTTACCTTTTTGTCATCTGGACTGAGCTGGTTCATTAACATGTTGGTATTGTCATTACTCCATACCCAGGAGTTACTCGTGAAATATTCCAGCAGCATCATGGCTTTGTGTAGACGAGTAATTGTCTTCATCATCCTTAACCAAGTGGAAAAGAAGTCAAGAATTATTACCGGACCCCAAGTGTGGGCTAATTTGGGGGGAGCCACAACTTTCATGTATCTCTGGGTTGAGGAATTGTGCATTTTAAACTTGATATATGAGTAACCAAACTAAACGTATTTAATAGAGCCGCTTCACTTTTAGGATCAGTGGGGTTCCAGAGGTTGGCCCCTCCATGGATCATAAAGTAACACAACCTAGTGATGTGTCGTCACTTTATAAAATGGAACACTCCTTTAGGGCTTATTTACATGTACAGTATCCTGCACATATTTATTGTAGCAGATTTACAGCTGTGTTCAATTTAGTTTATATTGAAATCTGCAGCATCAAATAGTTGCAGGATACTGTAGATGTGAATACACCCTTAAGAGAAAAAAAAAGTTTTAATTTGCAAATGTAATGGAAATTAAAGTAGGACAGACAGAAAGGGAATACAGAGGCTAAGGATTATATCAGCTTGGAACAGAACATATTTTGCTAAGCTTTGGACACACTGTACTATGCAATGCAGCTGTTATCTGCAAGAGAAGTTTTTTTTCTGCAGATGCATGTTCTGGGAACTGTTGTTATGTAATAGCTAAATTACCCAGGCTGGAACGTTAGTAATCATGGAAGAAACGATGGAGGACATAATGCCATTTTAGATCTGCATTCAATGTGCTTTAGTCCCTTTCAATAAACTATTGGACAGTGATGTGAGGTGTATGGCACAATGCACAGGAAAGCAGAGGATGCTACAGGGCCCATGGGAGCTCTGACAGCCTAAATGAGATATGAAAGTCTGAGTAAATGGAGTGGTCTGGAATTAGAAGAGTCTGCTTTGTTTTAAGTTATAGTGCCTGTAACAAACATATGGAGTCTGTAGTGAACTCTGCCTATTATTTTCATCTAGCCAGGCTGTATTGTTCTGGCCAAAGACTGAGATTATGGCCAAACACTTATTCAGACAAAGCTATTCCTCCCAACATTACTCTACACATGTATGCGTTTTTATTGGGGAGAAGGGGAAAAGCTGTTAGTCATTTGTAGGAAGAATTAAAAATAAACATGCTGAAATCAAAGCTTCACAACATATCTTTTCGGGATTTTGTTGGGGTTGGCAGGATGCAGAGGAGACTCTCACCTCCCAAACAAGGCAAGTGTGGTACCTTCCTGTCCTGGGAGGTTTATAGCATAAATAGCAGTAGCAGTCACAAAAGGGTGGTCCCACAAAGCCGAGCACTTTAGTGTGGGGAAAGCCTCTATGTAGGCCTAGTGAAGGCGCACTGATGCCTCTTTTACACAATCGGAAATTTTGGAATGTCCACCTCTTAACGGGCAGAGAATTTGCAAATCTGCATGTTCCACCAATGCTAGGATCACTCCAAAATGTCACATCTCCATAGGCAGCAATGCATTTCCGAGAGGATTCCGCTAAAATAATTGACTTGTCAATTTTTGGCGGAGGCTAGAACCGGGATTTCCGCGGCAGATATTTTTGCTTCAGAAATTCCACCATGTGCGCGGTGCAGCAGCATCCCATTGGGAGCAATGGGATTCTGCTGCAACAGAATTTCAAAGTTAAGTTTTACCAACATATTCCGATCGGAAATTCCGTCATGTGAACATACCCTAAAGAGAAAAGTGTTGTGACCGTGCCAGGCTTGCCTACAGGCTGTGTCTGATATTTGAACTCTCTGAACTGAATAGGCATGAACTGAAATACCAGATACAACCAACAGAAAAGCATGACCGTTTCTGGATGGGGAGAGAATATTTTCTATTCCCAAGTAACCCCTTTAAGCTGAAAAGGTACACCAGTCAGCTTAAATGTGAAGTTTTACCGTAGATTAAAAAGGAAAACTCATTAGTTTCACCTGCACTAACCTGTCGGTACAGATAACACGCAACACTGATTACAACCATACTTACCTGATCCCGTTCCGTGCTCAGATTCTCCTGCTATCTTCTTCTGTATCTTCCTTTCCGGGCCGACTTGGAGCATGGGCGGACCTTCCTGAGTCTGTACTAAGAGGTTAGTGCAGGTGAAACGGATGACCGATTTCCTTTAAACCTGTGAGCTATAGAGTATTCATTTAGATTAAAGAGTTTCTGGAGAAGACAATATAACAATAAGGGGCCAGAAAGCAAAAAAAAGAGCAAAAGGGAGTCTAGAATAAAGTGTAATCCATCAGTCCCCAATAATTGGCTCATGCACTCTATGCAACAGAGAGAGTGTAACAGTATAAGCAGAGGCATAGTTAAAGGCACCAGAGCACTAATGTAAAATCTGCAAAGGGTCTCCACAATACTTGTTCCTTCTGATGTTATATTCAGGCATCAGGACCCAGGTAAAACTGCTCCCCCTTTACCCTTATAGCTTTGCTATGGAGTCTATTAGAACCCCTGAAACAAACAGAGAGACCTAAACCAATTACAAGCATGCTACATTAGTTCTGTTGAGTATTCGGCTGATTAAGAGACAAAATTCAATAGAAAACACAAAGCATTGGACACTTGCCATTAAATCTCTTGATGGCGGGATGTATCGTGTATTGGATTTATCTGGGGCCAGGAGAAGAGTGGATGTTGATAATAAAGCACTTAACCTAAATGCTTTTTCTGTTAAGAGAAAACTGCACAGTAAAGTGTTGCAGCATCTTTTGGCAGCAAATGTGTCAGACACCAAAAAGGGGAAATTAAGGTTTGTTTTTTTTCAGACTTAAAAGGAAACAAAGCAAAAACTATAAAGGGTTTTCTGGAGGAAGTGAGAAAAAATGGCCTCTGTGGCCCATAAATGTGTTCATTCTTTTGGCAGGCAAATATTCGCGGCAGAGAGTTCTGCCACTTATATTCCCTAGTTTGCACTGTGCAGCGGAATCCCATCGACAGCAATGTGACTTTCAGGAAAAGCAAAAGGAGGACCTATTACTAGTCACTAGATAAAAATCTGAATGGTTAGAGGTTCATGTAAGGACAATATATTCTATATCTTAAATGTATTGCACTGTGAGGGGAATCTGAAGCAGGGAAGTGGTTATGGGGAAGGGTGGGTACATGAACACGCCTTTAGAAGAAAACTCCACTTTTGAACAGCATTTTTATAACATTGGACAAATTATACCCAAAGTCCCTCTTCAGCTCTTATATCTTTCTATATACCTTGCTTATAATAAATGTACAAGGGGAAGGTGGGTAGAAGGAATCCCATGCAAACACAGATTGAAATACCAATCCCTAAGTTTCCATTTATGCCTTTGGACAGGGCAGCCACACACATCCAGAGGGAAATAGCCTCTAAAACATAAGTAGGCCCCAAATCATGCATCCACTGGGGGACTGGTTCCCACTGAGAAGATCTAATGGGAACCAGGAATTAGTTCTCCTCCAGAAGAAAGAAAACTGCCTCTAGTGCCAGTAAGGCTGGGTTCACACCACATTTTTCAAATACGGTAACCGAATACGGTTTTCCACAAAAAAACGTATACGATCCGAAACCATATGCATAGAGAATGCATTGTAAACCGTATTCCAAATGTTGTGTACGGTTGCATCCGTTTTGCCTCGGATACGGTTTTGCCGATTTTTCAACCGTAGGCAAAAACGTTGTCAACCACGTTTTTGCCTCCGGTTGGAAAACCGTATGCGAACTGTATGCAGTTCTTTTAACATTGTTGTTAGAGATGAGCGAACTTACAGTGAATACGATTCGTCACAAACTTCTCGGCTCGGCAGTTTATCCTGCATAAATTAGTTCAGCTTTCAGGTGCTCCGGTGGGCTGGAAAAGGTGGATACACTCCTAGGAAAGAGTCTCCTAGGACTGTATCCCCCTTTTCTAGCCCACCGGAGCACCTGAAAGCAGAACTCTTTTATGCAGGATAAGTAATCAACTGCCGAGCCGAGAAGTTTGTGACAAATCGAATTCACTGTAAGTTCGCTCATCTCTAATTGTTGTCTATGAGAACAGTACACAGAATTTCAGAATACAGTTGCACACGGTTTTTCTAATCCGTTTTTCGAGTTGACACATGCGCAGATCTTTCTAGAATTCATCCCAGACATCCCCCTCCCACATCCTTTGGTATTTCAATAGAACAATAGTAACTTTATTAAATTGCTGGAAAACTAATTCCAACAAAATAGCAAAACCGTTGGCAAAAATGGATGAAAACGGATAGAACCGTACATACATTTTGGAACCTTATACGGGGAAAAACCGTATACGTTTTAATTCGGAGTCATACGGTTGTATACGTTTTTTGCCATACGTTTTTAAGCGGAAAACCGTATACGGTAACCGTATTAGAAAAACGTGGTGTGAACCCAGCCTAAGAAGTGGCTACTATAACTTATATATTAGAGCAGTGTTTCCAAACCTGGGTGCCTCCAGCTGTTGCAAAACGACAACTCCCAGCATGCCCGGACAGCCTTCGGCTGTCCGGGCATGCTGGGAGTTGTCGTTTTGCAACAGCTGGAGCCACCCTGGTTGGGAAACTCCATTACAGAAACCAGACTGCCATCTTTAGACAACTGCTTCGGGCTTCTTGCACTTGACATGTAAGAGCACGGGCTGGGCTGAGAGATAAGTCTGTGATCTTATCTGTGATGCTTACCTGGTAAATCCAGTTGGTGTACATTGGAGTATTACAGAAAATGCTCCAAGGGACTAAACATGCAAATCAGCCTTCATCCAACTAGAGCCACTGACAAATGTAAACTGCTGTTAAAAGTGGAGGATCCCTTGAAGGTTGCTAAACTGGCTTTTGTAGCAGTCTGCCATTCTGAAGGTGAGCCATTTCTATAGAAATTCTGCCTAACCAGAGCTTCTACCAATGTAATCTAGAAAAGCTGCTAGGTTGGACAAGGTTGCAACGTCAAAAAGTGAGCTATTTATCAAGCCTGTGACCTGCAGTGTTGTATTACCTCACAGTGACCCAAAAACTGAAAGCGCCTTACTGCAGTGAAAAGAAAAGAGAACAGATTTTACAGGAGGAAAAAGAACTGTTCCATTAGTCTTGTGAGGCCAAATCCAGGCAATAAATCAACTCCTATCGGGAACCTTCAGCTTTCTTAGTAGGGATCCTATTTAAAGCAATCTTGGAGGAGTCTAAAGAGAAGTTCATCTATAAAGAAGGATTCTACTCTTCAAAGAGGAGAAGAAAAGTGAATAAGGAACTATGCTTGTGTTTTTATAAACAGGGTAGGGATTGGAAGGTTAGTCCAGGACAACAGCGCAAGGACATCATTAGAATGCAATACTGGGAATGGATCATCATCAAGAACATAGAACATTACAAAGAGCTGACAAGTGTGGACAATCAATGCACAACATGACAGTATTGAAGACGCTCTACACCTAAAAATCTAAACTTTTCAGCCATTATATATTTGTAGGATCATAAATAAAACAAATTAATTGAAAACATTCATAAAGTCTGATCCCCAAAATATAAAAATGACAAACTTAATAAAAGCATAAAAAAAAAAAAAAAAAAAAGACTGCACCAGAGTGCAGCATTTACTGCAAACTTTAATATTGGCAAAAACTTAATGCAGAGAAATGTGGCAGGCTTGATGGCAACAGAAGCACACACAGTGGGACTAGCTGATTAGTTTGGTAACTAGGGGTTACTGCACCTCTGAACGGTTCTGATGCTAAACAAAAAAAATTAAAATAAATAAATAAAAAACACATGCAAAAAGTAAGCAACAAGAATTTACATAAAAGAAAACAAAACAAAACATGGTAATGGTCTGCCGCTAGAACTCAACATGGGGGGCCTCCAATACAGTGGTCTCCAACCAAAAACTCAAGAGACATGTGGGATGAGTTTTTCCTAGAAACATCTGCCAGCACAATGTATATATCTTCCAGCACAATGAAGGTGCTCTTCAGGGTCGAAAGCAGGAGACATGCGAGCCAGTGATCTTTTCAGTGCCCTCTCGAGTCTGCCCCAGAAAGCACCTTCAGTGAACGCTTCTTCCCCTTCTATACATCTGTTAGTGCAGAGTTAGCATGGTGCCCTACAATAGACGTTCTTCGCTGTTTATGGGGCTGTCACATGTTAAACTGCATGTAAGTCAGGTGGCTGGAGGTAAGTGACACTATATGGAAGGGATACTTTAACTGGCAGTGTAGAATGTGGTTCAGATGGCAAGAAAAAGAAGAGACAGAAAAATAAAAAATAAAATAAAGGGGGGGGTAGAAAATAGAGGGGAAGATAAAAAGAAAAAGGAGAAAAAATATATATATTGAAAAAAAGTGGGGGAAAAATGTGATAAAGATGAAGGAATGGACAAGAAAATTATGTATAAAACAACCCTTCAAGGTCAGCAGTATTTGCTTGCTATAAAATTTAGCATTTTGCCATTGAGCCTGCTTCTTCTCAGCATGCCTTCACCAGGTTAACAGCACCTCCTATTTTCTTTTAAATGTAACCTCCTTACCAGGGTTTCTGACCTGTCAACCTGAGAATAGCATCATACAACACTGCAGGTACTATATGACTGACAGCCGTCCAGTAATGATGCAAAAGGGGGTTGTTTCGAAGGTTAACATTGGGGCGCCTGAGGGCCTGTTCTAAAGGATTCATCTTGAAGGAAACATTTACATAATACTCTGTAGGAGAAATAAGGATCAGATGCAGTGAGAACATGTAGTAAGTCTGGGTCTAAGCACAGTAGTCAAACAATGATGCATTAAAAAGGATACCTTTATAAAGGGAATGTGCTGCCTGAAAATAAAAGGCTCATTTAATTCCAACACGCTTTCAAAGTCACAGGGAAAAAGGTTTTATTTTAAAGTGCAGATAAGAATTTTTCCTAAAACCAGTCAAGGGGTGCTGGTAACACTCTAATACTACAGGAGGTTAAAAACTACAAGTAAAAAAAATAGAGAGCATGCTAGCATCAGCCAACTTGACTCCAAGGAGTTGAACATAATGGCCCAGATTTATCAATCTGCCTTAAAGGGGTACACCGGTGGAACACATTTTTGTTTTTTTTTAAATCAACTGGTGCCAGAAAGTTAAAAAGATTTGTAAATGACTTCTATTAAAAAATATTTACCCTTCCAGTACTTTTTAGCAGCTGTATGCTTCAGAGGAAATTCTTTTCTTTTTGAATTTATTTTTTGTCTTGTCCACAGTGCTCTCTGCTGACACCTGATGCCCGTATCATGAACTGTCCAGAGCAGGAGAAAATCCCCATAGCAAACCTATGCTGCTCTGGACAGTTCCTGACACGGACAGAGGCATCAGCAGAGAGCACTGTGGACAAGACAAAAAAATTCAAAAATAAAAGAATTTCCTCTGTAGCATACAGCTGCTAATAAGTACTGGAAGGGTAAAGAGGTTTTAACAGAGGTCATTTACAAATCTCTAACTTTCTGGCACCAGATGGGGAAAAATAAAAATAAAAAAAAAGGGTTTTCCACCAGAGTACCCCTTTAAAACTATTGTCTGGTTTTGCTCATAGTAACCGATCACAAGTAAACTTTCATATTTAAAAGAGCTCTGGTAAATTAAACGCGGAGCTGTGATAGGTTTCTCTGGGCAAAACCAAAGACAGTTTGGGTTTAGGCCAGACTGATCAATCTAGGCCAATATGTAAGTGGGCCAACCCATGCTAAACTACCCATAAGGCCAATGCATCCAAAACACTGGAAACATCAGCAATGCACTGTGACAAGAGAGAAGGCGTCTCACTTCTCCTGACCTGTCTGTTTTAGTGAATACTTGTATCCATCATAAACCTGGGGAAATCTTTTCTGGAACACGCATTGTCCTGTTCCTTTATTACTGCTCCTGGAAATGTCCATGTAGGTTGACAACTAAGTCTTTCAATAAAGCTTTGGGCCAGTGATCTCCCCTCCCTACCCTCATCTACTACCACAGTCTGTAAGGCTTTGCTTTATTGTCGGACTCTGGTTTATAATGTAGGCAGGAATGTTCGGTATGTGCTGTATATTGTACTGCCGCGCAGTATGGTGATTGCATTAATTCGTTGTGTGCAGCTTCTTAGCATGTGCTGTGTCACAGTTCTTTGCAAATATTCTGACCACCGACTGTCCATCAATCGCTGACCGTGTCAAAGCGTACAAGGGTAAAATTTCCTTAAAGGGGTACTCGTGGAAAACTCTTTTTGTAATCAACTGGTGCCAGAAAGTTAAACAGATTTGTAAATTACTTCTATTAAAAAAAATCTTAATCCTTCCAGTACTTATTAGCTGCTAAATACTACAGAGGAAATGCTTTTCTTTTTGGAACACAGTGCTCTCTGCTGAACTGTCCAGAGCTCTCTGCTGAACTGTCCAGAGCAGGAGAAAATCCCCACAGCAAACATATGATGCTCTGGAGAGTTCCTAAAATGGACAGATATGTCAGCAGAGAGCACTGTGGTCATCATGTCAGCAGAGAGCACTGTGTTCCAAAAAGAAAATCATTTCCTCTGTAGTATTCAGCAGCTAATAAGTACTGGAAGGATTAAGATTTTTTTTATTATTATTTTTTTAACAGAAGTAATTTACAAATCTGTTTAACTTTCTGGCACCAGTTGATTAAGAAAAAAAAAATAAAAAAATTACGTTTTCCACCAGAGTACCCCTTTAATAATGAGATGGTAACAGTCAATTTATTCATATGTATTCAGGAGGGATAACAGAGGAACAGCACAATGCAGTCTCATAAGGCTAGGTTCACATATACGTGTTCCATCCAGATAAAAATAAAAATAAAGATGTATGCAAAAACGGACCTCAACTGATAAAAATTGTATACAATAGTGTTTCCCAACTAGGGTGCCTCCAGCTGTTGCAAAACTACAATTCCCAGCATGCCCGGACAGCCAAAGGCTGTCCGGGCATGCTGGGAGTTGTAGTTTTGCAACAGCTGGAGGCACCCTAGTTGGGAAACACTGTTGTATATAAGAAAAGTTGAGCCAGATAGGTAAATTCTGCTAGACATGCTCTCCTGTCTGCTCCTGGACCAGCCCACCATTACAACTGACATACTGGATATCAGGAGTGACCCCAAAGAGAACAAAAACTGGTTCTGGCATCAGTTTCACTCCAGCATTTTACTACCATGCAGGGGGGAAACTTCACCAAATCGATGCATATATTGAAACTGGTCCTAAGGAAAGTGCTCCTGGATTATTATTTTATAACACTAGGAATAGCTCGTTCGTCTAAGGGATTACATAAATACTAGCAATGTTGGATTGGCCATTGTCTGCACATCTGAGGAATGCAGAAAAACAATGTGACAGAAAGCAAAATGAAAAAGAATTCATATAGACTTTAATTTTCAGGCGTGAAGGTGCATTCCCTTTAACTTACAGGTGGAAGACAGTTTAGTGGATCAACATGGGAACCTAGCACCCTACACTGGGTGTATTCATTTTGTGAGTGAGCCACTTGCTCTGGGAATTTCAGCCAAAAACATCAATACACAGACATAAGTGAAGAGAGATTGTAGAATCCAATACCCAAGATGTGAAACTTTTAAAATGGTGAGTTTATGTTGATCCAGAAAAAGGGTCATTCCTCTTGTAAGGCATCCATGGTAGGTCTAACATCCAAATAGTTAGTACTGTGTTAGGCAGACACATGCTTCGGGTATAGCAGTTGGCCCATTGGCTGAGTGCTCAATTTTAGGGTCAGTCACTGGCGCTTGACATGTAAGAGGAACAGAAAAATCACAAAGCTATCCACAATTACCTTGGGCTTCTTCCAGTCATCCTGAGGTAGATATCATACAGGAATGCTGGGGCCTTATGGCTTACAGCAATCCAATAGTGATATAATAGGTGATTGGATGTTAGATTTACATTGGGCCGTCTGAAGGCCTGTTCGAGAGGATTCCTCTTGAAAGTAGAAATTACATGGTATTCTAAGAAAGAAAAGTTGTTCAATAGCTTAACCATGTAATGAACGGCAACAAGAAAAAAAAAGAGAAAAAGAAAAAAAAAAAAAAAAAGCTCATAGGAATATAAAAAAAAAAACATCACAAATAAATAGGGAGTGGGCCAAGTCTGCTGGCAACAAGGACATAACTGGCTATCCCGGGCAACATTCCCTGCCATGACTGTGCCTACATGGCCAAATCAAGGTCAGTAGCTTGGCGTTCTCTTGCCATCGCCGTTTGTCCCAATTTTTTTTCTGTTCCTCTTAAACTGTTTCTCATTTGCTCAACCAAAACATTTTTCCCTATAATAAAAAAAACCATTTACCCCTTTTGGAGCAGAGTCTCAATGACTATATGACAATGCAAAAAGATATTTAACACCAAGGACCTGCATTTTTTATTTTATTTTTTATTGTAGGGAAATATGCATAAATTGCGTTAAAAAAAAAAAAGGAAGAGAAATAAAAGTAAAATACACCTCTGTTGTACACCTGTATTGTACATTGATCCATTCTGATTTGGTGCCACCCTTCACCCTTTGTTAACATTAGTTTGGATTTCAAAATTTTACACATTTTTTAATAAATAATAGGCTATGGACACCTTCGACACAGACTTTTT
Source organism: Hyla sarda (assembly GCF_029499605.1). NCBI lineage: Eukaryota > Metazoa > Chordata > Amphibia > Anura > Hylidae > Hyla > Hyla sarda. Next base: position 221,134,362 of record NC_079194.1, on the reverse strand, counting down.
ACCGATCTATTTATTTTTTAAACTCCCATTAGTGAAACTAACTCAAGATAATCACTAGATTTTAGTCTGCAATCCTTACTCCTGCTTCTAGTCTATGTGGATGTGTCCCATCTCAGGACTGATTTCGCCTTTTACAGCCTTCAGACACTGATACGAGTAGTATGTGATCCCCACTGCAGTTCTCTTCCTGTTGTACACTGACCTATAGCCTTTGTTATTTGCTCTTCCTTTCCCAAGGCTTTCCTCCATATTGCCCCTTCTAAAATCTTTAATCTTTTTCCTTCGCTCTCTGATCTGCCATGTAAGATCTCTGTGGATGCGTATATGGAAAAAATGGGACAGAAAATAGCGCAGCTATGTGCGGTTAATCCTTATAGATGAAAAGTAGGTGATGTGCTGTAATGGAGTGCGCTCACCTGATTGTGTTGTACTCCGAGTACAACACCTTTATGCACGTATAGCCGGCCCAATTCGCGGCTTACTGGAGCTGGGGTGCTGCAGACATTGGTCCCGTCCTTCGGGCGGTATTGAAGATTAGATGAACAAACGCTGTTTCCACAGCAGAAGATGATGTCCTCGCGGCGCTCCTGCAGCGGATAAATTAATAATAACCGTAAGCACGGACTTGAAAATAAAAAAAGGTTTATTGCAATCTAAAATAACGGACAACGCGTTTCGAGGGGCATGACCCCCTCTTCGTCAGGTCCAATTAAACTGTTTGACCTGACGAAGAGGGGGTCACGCCCCTCGAAACGCGTTGACCGTTATTTTAGATTGCAATAAACCTTTTTTTATTTTCAAGTCCGTGCTTACGGTTATTAATTTATCTGCTGCTGGAGCGCCGCGAAGACATAATCTTCTTCTGTTGTGGAAACAGCGTTTGTTCATCTGATATAAGATCTCTGTGCCCTCCTTAATTCTACCTGTAGGGCATCTTTTAGACAGTTCGACAATAGCCTAACTTTAGCACCAATCGACTATATACAAGTCTACAAGTACTGACTGAAAAGGACAAATTAAAAAGGTCCTTAAAAGGGATATTCCAGGAAAAAACTTTTTTTTATATCAACTGGCTCCAGAAAGTTAAACAGATTTGTAAATTACTTCTATTAAAAAATCTTAATCCTTTCAATAATTATCAGCTGCTGAAGTTGAGTTGTTTTCTGTCTGGCAACAGTGCTCTCTGCTGACATCTCTGCTTGTCTCAGGAACTCCACAGAGTAGAATAGGTTTGCTATGGGGATTTGCTTCTAAACTGGGCGGTTCCCAAGACACATGTCATCAGAGAGCACTTAGACAAAAGAACAACTCAACTTCAGAAGCTCATAAGTACTGAAAGGATGAAGATTTTTTAATAGAAGAAATTTACAAATCTGTTTAACTTTCTGGAGCCAGTTGATATATATATATATATATATATATATATATATATATATATATATATATATATATATATATAATAAAAAAGTTTTTTCCTGGATAACCCCTTTAACACTGAAAGGAGGAAGGGAAGAGCAGATACACAGAGACTAGCAGCACATTGATGGATCATTTTCTGATTCAGAGAAAGAACCAGCAATGTGAAGGTGTATCTACAGCAGTGGTAGGAAATTGAAAGAAGTCTCTTCAGAAAGTCGTGTCACTTCAAATTCAGGGAATGAAGGAAAAGTAAATCTATGCGAGAGTGTCCATAGCCTTTACATTTTTTTTAAAAACATTTTGTGCTCTATAGAATGAATGAAGTCAATAGTTTTCTATCCATATTATCAAAAAATAAACGCTTCACTGTGCATAACTAGTAAAGCATCCAATTTACAAACCTATATAGACATAAATATCCATTTTTAAAGGTGCATATTTGAAAGTACATGGGCTAATATTTTAAAATAAATTTGCCTTACCTCCCCAGCATCTACTTTCAGGGAAGAATTGTGGCACAATAGTAAGCAAGTCTTGCTGAAATCTACAGGTTAAGTGACTTTCATTTAATATATGGGTCTTTTCACCCTGAGGTTGGGATCATACAACAGAATTTCTGAGTCGAATTCCGCTTTGAAATTCTGCTTAGAAATTCCAATGCAGCAGAATGCCACTGCTGTCAATGTGACAACGATGCGCAGTACGCATGATGGAATTTCAGAGACATTGTTTCAGACACTAAAATTCCTCTGCTTCATCTTACGACAGAATATTACACAGAATACATTGCAGTCTTTGAGGACGGCAATGTCCACTTTTTTGGAATCTCTGGCCGGAGATCCCATAATTTGAACCCAGCCTTAAGAGGTTGAAAAAGGTTTTTAACTATACATATTTTTACAAGTTTGTCTATTTAAAAATCTTAAGCCTTCCAGTATTTATCAGCTTCTGTATACTACAGATGAAGTTGTGTAGTTATTTTCAGTCTGACCACAGTGCTCTCTGCTGCCACCTCTGTCCATGCCAGGAACTGTCCAGAGCAGCATAGGATTGCTATGGGGATTTTCTCTTGCTCTGGACAGTTCCTGATACAGGCATCAGGTGTCGACAGAGAGCACTGTGGACAAGACAAAAAAGAAATTCAAAAAGAAAAGAATTTCCTCTGTAGCATACTACAGAGGAAGTTGTGTAGTTCTTTCCAGTCTGACCACAGTGCTCTCTGCTGCCACCTCATCCATGTCAGGAACTGTCCAGAGCAGGAGCAAATCCCCATAGGGAACCTCTGCTGCTCTGGACACTTCCTAACATGGACAGAGGTGTCAGCAGAGAGCACTGTGGTAAGACTGGATAGAACTAGGGCCCATGCACACCCAAGGAATTTCCGAGATGAATTCTGCTTTGAAATTGCTGTTAACGGGATCCAGCTGTAAAGTGCGCACAGCGGGATTTCATAGGCGGAGCTTTCCACTACTGAAGTGTCTCAACCAAAAGAATATACATAGGGACCAGCAACATCAGAGTGGTCCTACTGCAGACTGATTCAGTCAAGACCAAACGCCCTAGTAATCATGCAGCAGCTAAGTACTAGAAGGCTCCAGATTTTTTAATAGATATCATTTACAAATCTGTATAATTTTCTGTCACCAGCTTATTTGAAAAACATTCTTCCATTGGAGAACCTCTTTAAACTTAGTACAAGCAACAACTCACAACAAGAAGAGGGAGCTAGGAAGAGTGAAAATTCCCAGAGGATACATGAACTGAAGTGAACCCGTCACACTGAACAATCTGTCTGCTTGGTGGACATCATGCTATAAAGAAGAAGGAGTCAAGCAGATGGATTTTTATAGTAACGGAAAAAATTTTTTATATATAGCTTTAAAAAAAAAATCCCTGCTTTTAAGGAGACCTGTGGGCGGTCCTATCTAGGATATACCGGCACAGGCAGAGATTGTTGTCAGTCCTTGATTAGCTCTTCTGGGCTTGAGAGCCCAGTGGGTAGGAATGAGCTTTACAAGTTACCGTATTTTTCGCCATATAAGACGCACTTTTTCTTATACAGCAAATACACATTAAAACCCTGTCCTATCGGGTTGGTCCCTGCGGCCATCAACAGCCGGGACCCGCGGCTAATACAGGACATCACCGATCACGGTGATGCTCTGTATTAACCCTTCAGACGTGGCGATCAAAGCTGACCGCCTCGTCTGAAGCGAAAGGGACACTAACACGGCTGCTCAGTCGGGCTGTTCGGGACCGCCGCGGTGAAATCGCGGCGTCCCGAACAGCTTACAGGACACTGGGAGGTACCTTACCTGCCTCCTCGGTGTCTGCTCTGTGCCGGGATCCCCTGCATGGCCGGCGCTCTCCTTCTTAGTCATCATGTCGTTGTGTACGCCGTCCCGTCATCCAATAGAAGCAGCGTGCGTAGCGACGTGATGGCAGCAACGGAGAGCGAGGATACCGGGCAGCAGAGACGTTCCAGAGCGACAGGGACACCCCGGGGCCGTGGCGACAACGATGGAGGGCGACATCCAGGGCAGCGGTGACTGTCCGGAGCGGCGGGGACACTCGAGTATTACCTCCTATACCAGTGGTCTTCAACCTGTGGACCTCCAGATGTTGCAAAACTACAACTCCCAGCATGCCCGAACAGCCAACGGCTGTCCAGGCATGCTGGGAGTTGTAGTTTTGCAACATCTGAAGGTGCGCAGGTTGAAGATCACTGTCCTATACTTTACATTGTATTTAGTTCAGAATCTATTTTCTGGATTTTTATCCTTTAAAATTAGGTGCGTCTTATATGCCGGAGCGTCTCATATGACGAAAAATACGGTATACTAAATCATTTCCCACAGCATTATAAATAGATCAGAAATATTTATTTAGAGGGTAAAAAGGTCTGCTTATTAAATAGAAACCAAGAGTGGTAAATTGGTGCTGTACCAACTTTTACAGAGTATGATAGCTTGCTTAGGCTATGCTAATGTAGCATATAATCTATTAGCCCAGGTTCCTTCAAATTGGAGGCACACTTTATGTTGAGATGAAACTAAATCCAAATCAACAACTGATGCTCAAAAACTTGTCATGGTCTTGGAGACTCACTGTGCACAGAAGACATTTATTTTTATCAGTACAAAAATATATAGCTTCATTCCTGCAAGTATAGAAAAAAATAAAAAAATTTAAAAAAGCGAAATCCTACAAAAAGTCATGCCAAGCTAAATAAAGCTTATAAATAATAATTAAAATTAGAGAAAATATTAGCACATTCAGCAGTGCATTCTTCATCTAATGGCCGCCCTGCAAAAATAATATAGATACCAGCTGCAGAACTGCTCTATATCACTATCCTCCCAGCAAATTGCCAAGTAAAGCTGTGACTATAGGAAAGACAGAAAAGAAAAAAAACACAAGTCATACCAACTTCACCCCAGTGGAAGGGATTAGTTCCTCCTGTCGTACAGTTGTACACAATGATATTTTTAGGCCTGAAAATAAAATAAAAAAAGACAGAGAAATTAGGACAATGGTTTATAAAAAGGCTATAGGCTCAGCTGAGAAGGCTACTGACAGTGAAGCAGTGTCACCTGCTGTACCTATTCACTCCAGAATACCAGGCGGCTGCCACGGTGTGATTCACAACTACATCCACTGGGATAAGGTCAGCAACGGCATTGTTGGAAGCTCTCATTGTGCGAAGGATCCCCTTTCCTGCCTGTAAAACATAAAAAGAAAATGACAACAATGCAAGGAATGGCTTCTGTATAGATTGCTAATCAATTAAACCATCTATAAACAAACATCTAGTAATGTACTAGATCACATTCTGCAGCCAGAGTCAATCTTGGTAAGTGCCTCTCGGGACGAATCAGTTGACAGACACAAGCAAAGACTTATTGATTTAAAGAGATTGTCCAGTCGTAAAAGGTTTTTCATTTCAATAGTCATTATTGTTATTTTTTCATTCAAAATAAATCAGTAAGTATACATAAGTTATTTTATTTATTCATTTCATGCGTAAGTTAAATAAAAAACGAAAAGAAAGAAAAAATACATATAACATAGAACACATAAAACAGAACAAGTTACTCTGTTTTTAATGACATCATAGCCCCACCCCTTCATGCCGTTATACCCCGCCCCCTCAATGCAGCCTTCATGCCCCCTTCTATAGACTTGCATTGAGGGGGCAAGTAATGACCTCACAAGGGGGCGGAGCTATGACGTCACAAGCTCCTGGCGCCAGCACCAGCGTTTGGAACAGTTTTTTCCAAACGATGAGAAGCGGAGTACCCCTTTAAGGGACAACTCCTCCAAAAGATATGAGTTGTGGTTCCCTTCTGTCCGCATCCTCTCCAACATGCATCTGCTGCTTTTGGATATGCTTGAGCCATTTTGTCTGGTGTAAAATACCATCTCAGAATAATTTTTATAAGCGGATTCTATATGGGATGAACATTGAAGAGTTTTTCTTACGCGGGTTAAAGCTTTCTCCCATTCTTCTACAGAGATGTTTTTCATCTATCACAAAATACGCTCTGCAGGGGCCCTAATCTTCCGGCAAACTTTGAATTTCTATGTTCTGTTTTTCCAATTTTGCCAAATGTTCCAAACCATAAAAGGGAATCTGTCATCAGTCACCTGTACAGGATTGTGGTGAAAGTTACATGATAAAATCATACTTACCTCTCCTCGCTTCATGCCTCGGTTATCGCCCGGGCTTCGGTATATGCAAATATGGAACTGGACCCACAGGGGGCCTTGCTGAGCCCTGGTGCACTGTGATGTCCAGGTGGCATCTTCATGTAATGCTCCATTCTGAAGCATAGGAAACCCATCACAGGGGACAAGGTGTTACCATGAAGATGCCCGCCGTCAAGGTGCACCAGGGGAGTGAGAGCACCCAGCTTAAAGCGCAACGGTCATGGAAATTATACCCCCCAGACTAATAACATGATAGTATAGATGATGATACGTGTAATGCAGCTGTACTTTTGGCTGCTGTTTATCACTCTTTATCGGCAGGAAAATAGTTTTATCGTACCATCAGCAACAGACAGATAGGCGTGGCTGGGGATCGTAATGCCCCGCTTCCGCCACACCTATCCCCTGTAAGTGAGCGCTGGGACCACTGTGTGATTGACACACAGGTCCCCACCCCCCCCGATGTCCATTGAGCCTATACATATTATGTGCACCTTTATGATATACAGTGCCCGTACTCCTCTTTCTTTTTCTGATGCTGGAGACGCGCTGCTTCTGCTTTCACTATAGGCAGAGAGCTCGCTCCCTGTCTCTAGCACTGCGCAGGCGCACTGAGCTGGGGGCAGACAACGAGAGCGAACTCACTGCCTGTAGTGAAAGTAGAAGCAGCGCGTCTCCGGCACCATGAGAAGAAAGGAGTACGGGCACTGTATTTCATATAACATAAAGGTGCACATTATATGTATAGGCTCAGGGGAGTCACGCCGGCCCCGCACATCATGGACATCAGGGGTGGGGACCTGTGTGTCAATCACACAGTGGTCCCAGCGCTCACTCACAGGGGATAGGCATGGCGGAGGTGGGGAATTATGATCCCCAGCAACGCCTATCAATCTGTTGCTGACCGCACGATAAAACTATTTTTGTGCTAATAAAGAGTGATAAACAGCAGCCAAAAGTACAGCTGCATTACACGTATCATCATCTATACTATCATGGTATTAGTCTGGGGGGTATCATTTCCATGACAGTTGTGCTTTAAGATTTGCATCCCCCGAAGACCAAAGATTACTGGAGGTATGGAGTGGTACGATTTTCCTTATTAGTGGCACATGCAGTACAAGCTTGTACCAACAGGTTAGTGTGGGTTATACTGATAACAGATTTCCTTTAAATATGAAGCTAGAAAGCCTAGTGAATGCACGCCAAATGGCTGCTCCGAAGTGAACAGTGGCTGTGAGGAGGGCAGCCAACATGTCCTCCAACACTCAGCTCAGCAAGAAGACATGCACACAGCCGAGCACTTTAAACACCAGGTGGCACTATACTATGCAAATAAATGGTAAAACACAATTTAACAGCATGTAAAACAGCAAACATTGTTTACTTTTTATAATCTGTATAATGAATAAGATATATAATGGTATACCATGACATTTAATCTTGTCTATTACTTACAGCAATGAAGAGTCCACTTGGACCATTAAAATTATCAATCCAGCCCTGTTAAGAAAAAAAATTTAAAAAAATTTAAAAAAAATCAATCTTTAGTGTTGCATTAATTCCTATTATCAATCTGTTTGTCATGTTTAGGTTACAAAAGCCACAGAAAACATGACCAAATAATTCAACAAATGTTCAAAGTTGTTCTTGTCAACACAACTAGAAGGTGAGAAACTTTGCAGCCTAAGTCATTGTGTCAGGTTACAATCCTATACATTGTACTGTGAGGTCTACAAGAAAGATCATGAATTAATCATAGAGCGCTATGGTGATGGAAATACAACAGGTTTGTGTACACAGAGACTGCACACAGAACAAGCTCCAGGTAAACTCTGTTTATAATATACAATGGCTGTAAATTCATTTACAGTTCTGAATTTAGACTGCACAAGTATATTCATTGGAGCTGTATGCAGGTGGTCACATTTACCCTCTCCCCGAGGAGGTGTTTTAAGTTATTTTTCCTATAACCGAGAGACAGAGAAAAAAAAAAAACGTGTTCTACATAGTACAGGGCTTGAAAAGTCTCTCTAGACCCCTGTGTCCTGCTCCACCCCCTTAGGTCCTGCACTAGGTATAGCACTCACCTGGAGGGTCCTTTTAATAAAGCCAACTGCTTGGCTGGGCTCATCCACTAAGATCTTCCCATTAGCACCAAGGCATTGTGGATCTCACTGCAAATCTGTAGGGGGGAGATTCATCAAGGCCTGTGCTGATGAAAAGTTGACCAGCTGCCCATCGCAACCAATCAGATCGCTTCTTTTATATTTCAGAGGGGTCTTCCAAAATGAAAAAAAAAAAAAAAAAGAAGCTATATCATTGATTGCTATGGGCAACTGGTTGACGTTTACTTTGCAAAAGTTTTGATGAATTTCCCTCAATGTTCCCACTGAATGTGGATATTTTTTTTCCAAAAGCATATGTTTGTTTATGTACTGCAATAGGCTGAGAGGAAGGGAGATGAATTGGGCCTGGGCTTATAATAAATAAATATATAATAAATATAAATATATAATAAATAAAAAAATAAAAAATAAAAAAAAATTATATATATATATATATATATATATATATATATATATATATATATATATATATATATATATTAAATAAATAAATAAAATATATATATAATAAATAAATAAATATAAATATATAATAAATATAAATATATAAAATTATTATATATATGGCGCTTTATATCAGAAATACACACAATAGCTGTAGAATGGCATCCTAAGGCAGTGTTTCCCAACCAATGTGTCTCCAGCTGTTGCAAAACTACAAGTCAAAGGATGCCCGGACAGCCGAAGGCTGTCCGGGCATGCTGAGAGTTGTAGTTTTGCAATAGCTGGAGGCACACTGGTTGGGAAACACTATCCTAAGGCTATGTTGACACAGCAACATTTCTGCCATAATTTCTGCAGAAATTAATTGCCCATTCACTTCAATTGACAGCAGAATCCCATTGAAGTGTACTGGCTATAAATTCATGCAGGATTTTCATGTAGAAATTCTGGTGTGTTGCTCTATATTATGCGGGCCGCCGGCATAATATAGGGCAACAACATGTGCACATTTGGCCGAATTGAGCAAGATTGTTATATATAGGGTAAGACTATTACACAGGTCCAAATTAAATTCTAAAAACAGAAAAGGCCATGAAGCCATTAGGCAGATACTAAATATACAGCTTAGGCCTCACTGCTTGCTTCCACAAAGGAATTTCACTTTCACTGGTCACTCAAAACTAAACAAAAGGTGTTTTTTTTTTGTTTTTACTCTTGCACACAGAAGTGCTTAAGGGACTAGAAATGAAAGACATTTGCATTTAAGGCCAGATGAGTTTTTTTTCCCAGAAGAAAACTTGAAGTGAATCATTCACAAGAATAACAAGTAACATTTCAGAGATCTGTGCACTGTACAGGGTAAGGGTTAACCCCAGGGATTGTTTCACTTACAGGGAACGGTTCTTTCCAGCTGGCACCTACAATGGAGGGTCTGACGATGGCGATGTTCAGTTTACTTCCTTCTTGCTGCACTATATATTCCGCCAGGGCTTTTGTGTAGGTGTAAGTGTTTGGTCGATCCCCTATCAGTTTCGGGGTGATGTCGTTCACCAGGCTGTCTTCCATCCATCTGTAAATCAAAAGACATTTGCCATATCAGGAATCAAGGGAGTCTAACTGTGGTAAAAATTCACAAGTATCACTGTATACAGTCATCATAAGGGCTTGTTCACATGGGCGGATCCACAGTGTATTTTTCACTGTGGATCCACCGCCGATGGACCCCTACAATGTGTCTCAGATGTGCCTGCTTAGGATACAAGAAAGAAAACGGTGCACACCTCGTGCAGGTAAACAGGGTAACTTCGTGTATAGATAGTGATAAATGGGCCAGCAGGGTGGTCCCTTACCTTACGGTGTTATGCTCAGAGCATAACACCTGCAGTCACTTTGAAATTGGAGAGTGAGGTCGCAGCATCCAGGTTCCTCTGGGCTCTGGGTAGCGGAGTCCAGTGCCTCAATAGAGGAGTGAAACGGATGATCCGATCACGAAAAAAAGGGAACATCTGAAGGAGCGCAGACCTCTAAGAGAAAGACCTCGGGACCACGAGGAGGATCGCAGTGTCTAACCGGAAGTGACGAACACGGATGCAGCAGACCACTAGCAGGAACGGAACAACCAGCAGGGTCAGCCACTACAAGCTGACACCTTGCAATGCGAGTGTCGCTGCGCGCATGCGCTGTATACTCTCTCACATCACGGCTGCTCTCGGCCTAGCTCAGGGAGAGCGGCCGTGATGTGTGCGAGTATTCTGCGCATGCACAGCGACTCTCACATCGCAGCAGTGTGTCTGCTTGTAGTGGTGGATTGCTGCTCCAAGTAGGCACATCTGAGACACACTATAGGGGTCCATCGTCTGTGGATCTGCAGCGTAAAAAATACACTGTGGATCTGCCCGTGTGAACAAGCCCTAAAGGTAACTTACCAGACAGACCTACAGGCTAGTGAAAGGCGAGAAAGATGTCACTTCCCACCAATAAGGTTTATTACAAAAGTTTTATATATTCCAAACGAGATCTATAATAATGTATAAGGCAGCTAGCATCCTGGGTCAACTAGTGTTTGTGTGCCCATATCTATTTACTAGAGACAAGCGAAGTTTCAGAAACTTGATTCGTCACGAACTTCTCGGCTCGGCAGTTGCTAACTTTATCCTGCATAAATGAGTTCAGCTTTCAGGTGCTCCGGTGGGCTGGAGACTCTCTCCTAGGACTGTATCCACCTTTTCCAGCCCACCGGAGCATCTGAAAGTTGAACTCATTTATGCAGGATAAAGTCAGCAAACGCCGAGCCGAGAAGCTCGTGACTAATAGAATCACTGTAACTTCGCTCATATCTACTATTTACCTTCTAAAAAGCTTCAGTCTCTTTAAAAAAGGAAAGTCAAATCTGGAAGCCTTATGAAACAAACCCTAACTAGTGAACTTTAGTTCTGCTAGAAATCAAAGTCATCTTGCAGACACCGTAAAAGGTAAATAGATGTATTCACTAGGTGAAAGTGCTAAGACGCAGCCCATTTACTTTATGTATCAATTCAATCACGTCTCCATCTCGCTAAGCAAACACTATGAGGCACACTAAGAAGTTAAGGGAACATCAGCCAGGCACAGAATAAAGGTCAATGAAGGGCTGGGCTGTGAAGGGCTATGGTCCTCCTAGCATAAAAATGCAGAAGTACAAGTTCCCTTCTCAAAGCTGCAGACTTCAGTGAAACCAAAGACAATGTAGCCCACAGGCTGCATACACCTTCCTTTAGAAGGGGCTTTAGGGTATGTTCACGGGTCAGATTAAGGGTTGTTTCACGCAGATGTAGGCTGAAAGTCACGAAGAGAAAAAGCTGCAATTTCTATGTGACATTTTACATTTGGCTGCCCAGATAGCAAATCACCTGTAAACTACTTAAGACTTTCACTGGGGTCCCAAATGGGGAATATACCATTAACTGTCCTGACCATTATTCTGAGCTGTGCCTGAGCAGGAGGCAATAGTACAATACTGTTCTGCTCATGTACAGTGTGAATACGAGGAGAGCTCCTTCCTGCACAGTAAGAGATCAGATCATGTTTTTTGCAACTTGTTTTGTAAGCATAACAGGAAGATTACATCCACTCCCTTTAGAGATTTTCACCCCCCCCCCCCCCTTAACATCTCCTAAACTACGCTGAACAAACAGCACGAGGGCTAAGCCTGCTGTCTGCTGCTTGTGCCCATTGACAACTCATTATTTGCTTCCCTGCACGTTGGATGGTGGGATCTGAACTCCTGCCCTATCCACTCTGCCCAGTTTCAGAGACTTATTTATACATTTGACTACAGCTATGCAGGGTGAGCGGAGCAGTAATTACAGAAGGCCGCTAGCGTCTCACCAGTCAACAGTCTCTGTATTAATTCCCTGTGGCATCAAGAAAAGGAGCCAAGAAATTCGCAGCATGCAATTACCTTGAGAAGTCACCTTTGTTCTATGGCAGAGGTGATCATAAAGAACCTTCCAAGAAACTTATATAACAGATTGGGGGGGGGGGGGGGGGGGGATTTTTATAGTTAGACTAGCATTGTAATGACAATGGCACGCTTTCAAGTTTCCAAGCCACCTAGGTGAATCTCATAGCATTTAAAAGGGGTTAACCAGGAAAAAAATAAAATAAATTTTTTTTAGACACATATACACACACATATATATTATATATCTATATATGAAAAATATACAAATCAACTGGCCCCAGAAAGTTAAAACGGACTTTTAAATTACTTCTATAAAAAAAAAATCTAATCCTTTCAGTACTTATGAGCTTCTGAAGTTGAGTTGTTCTTTTCTGTCTAAGTGCTCTCTGATGACACGTGTCTCGGGAACTGTCCAGAGTAGAAGCAAATCCCCATAGCAAACCTCTTCTACTCTGTGCAGTTCCCGAGACAAGCAGAGATGTCAGCAGAGAGCACTGTTTGCCAGACAGAAAAGAACAACTCAACTTCAGCAGCTGATAATTATTGGAAAGATTAAGATTTTTTTTTATAGAAGTAATTTACAAATCTGTTTAACTTTCTGGAGCCAGTTGATTATATATACACATGTTTTTTTCCTGGAATACCCCTTTATACACTGGAAGAGGATGCATACAGACAGTAAGCACTTACTCTAAAGACCCTATGAGCTTTCTTGGATCCACAGGAGGAGGATATACTACTTCTTCAATATGCTTTCGGTTGCAGTTGGCGTATGCGGTTGATACGTGTATGAAAACTTCCAGTTTCTTCATCCTCTGGGCTAGATGTAACATCTGTTGCGTTGCGATAACGTTTAACTGCATTGCATCACTGAAAAAACAATGAGCATAGTCAAAGAAATATCAGCAGAAACTCTGGATATTAGGAGATACAAATCAGGGAAGTGGGGGGGTGGGTTTAAAAAAAATGTACAACAAGCAAACAAAAACCAATTGCTTGTGCTGTTTAGTCCGTGTTTATTTTACATCCCTGCGTCATGACTGGGAATGAAGAAGCTCTATCGTCCTGTCTTCAAGCAGCAAGTCACAGTACAATGTGCAGGTAAATTGCAGAAGATCTTTGTTGTGTGAACGTATCCTTGCTGCAGTTTCTTATTCAGTTTAATTTTTTTTAGCCAAAGCTAGAAGTGGATTAAAAAGGGAACGGGAAATACTTTGTTTCTGTCTGGATCAACTTTGGCTTAAAAATAAATAAACTGATAAATTTCTCATTCGTGTAAATCTGTGAGATGTGGGGGGGGGGGTGCGGAGTCAGGAGGACGGATTGGAACGGGACAATTGAAAGGGAGATACTGGAGTATGGTGAGATGAAATATTAAAAATGAAAATTAATTAGCAGTTTATATAAAAAGGGAAAGACATATGGGGTGGGGGAAGCTGTATGGCCATTTTCTGCCCCTCTGATTCCGTGCACCTATATTTGTAATGTATATAGTGTATGTAGGCCTGAGGGGGTGGGTGGATTGGTTGGGGGGGGGGGGGGGGGGGGAGAGAAAACATTTTGCTCTTTTTTTTGTATATAAGGACATGCTTTTTCTTTTTGTAGTTTGAAAATGATATAATAAAAAACAAACTGATAAATTTGAGTTAGAGTTTATGAAGCAAATTCTCTTTATCTCAGGTAAAAGTGTGTCTGATTTTATGTCGGATAGACAGCAACTGAATCCCAGCTCATCTTTTATGTTACCAGAGCAATTTGGGAAATGAATGATCCGATGTGATTTGTATTCAGACAGATTGACACATCTGGGCCAATGTGTGTGGCACTAAGCCCAACAAATATCTGTAATTGTAAAATGTAATCTGGGATTGATAAAAGGTGGGATTTTCATAAATATGTTCAACATATCTTCCCTAGACTGGCTACAGCAGTGTTTCCCAACCAGGGTGCCTCCAGCTGTTGCAAAACTCCAACTCCCAGCATGCCCGGACAGCCAAAGGCTGTCCGGGCATGCTGGGAGTTGGAGTTTTGCAACAGCTGGAGGCACCCTGGTTGGGAAACACTGGCTTACAGGAAGGATTGCTAGACTTAAAGGCACTGCTCATCAATAAGTAAAGACTATATGGAACAATATGGAAATGATACACTGCCAGAAAACCCATCTCAAAGTGATGGCTTATAACTAGGATATACCATCACTGTATGATCCGTGGGACCCCCACAAATCTTGAGAATGAATCACTAAAATTACTTGCAAAGTGCTTGTGTGCAGGGAAAAACTAGAGAGATGTCACCACTTTAGGAGATGAGTCATGAAAGGGGTACTACGGTGGAAATTTTTTATTATTTTTTTTAATTAACTGGTGCCAGAAAGTTAAACAGATTTGTAAATTACTTCTATTAAGAAATCTTAATCCTTCCAGTACTTATTAGCTGCTGAATACTAGAGGAATGTATTTTCTTTTTAAAACACAGAGCTCTGTGCTGAATAATGAGCACAGTGCTCTCTGCTGACATCTCTGTCCATTTTAAGAACTGTCCAGAGTAGGAGAAAATCTCCATAGCAAACCTATGCTGCTCTGGACAGTTCCTAAAATGAACAGATGTCAGCAGAGAGCACTGTGGTCATGATGTCAGCAGAGAGCTCTGTGTTTCAAACGGAAAAGAATTTCCACTGTAGTATTCAGCAGCTAATAAGTATTGGAATGATTAAGATTTTTTAATAGAAGTAATTTACAAATCGAACTTTATGGCACCAGTTGATAAAAAAAAAAAAAAAAAAAAAAAAGTTTTTCACTGGAGTTATAAAGGCTTCGCGTTACTTTAGATTTTACTTTTTTCAGTTCATACATTCAGTTTCTTTCTGAAATTCAGGGAAGGGTCAGCTCACAAATCCAACGATAACAGCAGAAAAGAAATAAAAAAAAATAAAAGATTAAATTGATGCCAACTAAACCTCAACCAGCAGAACTGGGTCAGAATATCCATCCAAAAGCCTCATTGACAACCATCCATTGTGCAGGTCCTGCCCAGCCGGTCTCTTGGCTTTTATGTCCGTCCATACACGGCCTATTTTTATTTTGTGCATTATCCCCCATTCCAGAGGATCAGTACGGCAGCATCAATGTCATCGCTAGGGCTGCATGACCTCACTGTAACCACCTGCTGCCAACCGCTGAGCTAATCTGTCAAACGTTACCAAGCTAAAATGTGTTACCCTTATCACACCATAAATTGTGATCAAACAGCAAGAGGCTTACCTCTGATGAATCTACACAAGTATATAGTGAACTACATAAAATGTCTACTCACTAATAGGGACACAGTTGTTTTTATTCTTGGAAAGGAATATATCCTACACTCACTATACACCATAGAGAACTGTCAACAATCTAAAATTTTAAAGGGGTATTCCAGAAATTTTATTTGACTATGCTACAGGGGCTGTAAAGTTAGTGTAGTCCATAATATAGTGTCTGTACCTGTGTGACGGTTTTCTCACAATTCTTCTGTGATTTTCATTCCAATATTTATGTTTAACAGCATGCAAAATGACTGCTGTCTCGGATTTTTCCCAGGTTGCAATACGGCAGAGACCTGACTCACTAGTCAGCTGATGACAGGGAGCCTGTCTGCTTCAATGGGTGGAGCGATCGCTTGGTGGGAGAGCGATCAATCTGTAACTAATGCAACAGCTGTAGGTACCCTGACTGAAAACTACAGGTCTTTTGAATGGATGCAGCTCATTTATGTTTCATTGGGTGGGGTGGTTGATGTGTGGGAGGGAGGAAATGGAATTATGGGATTTGTAGTCAAAAAGAGAAAAGTCAAACAGGAAATACCAGTTCACAAAAAGCTAGCCACAGTATTATGGTGGACTCACAACATAGCCATTTAGCCCCAAGACAAGCGCAGATCCTTCCTAAGCATGTCCATTACTGTCTGCCAGGTACCTACTGAAATCCCCTATGGTGGATAACCCCTTTAAGCTCGGCTGAACAAGGTGTTTGTTTTTAGTTAAAAGGGTACTGCGGGGGATTTTTTTATTTTTATTTTTTATTTAAATGAACTGGTGCCAGAAAGTTAAAACACATTTTTAAATGACTTCTATTTAAAAATCTCAATCCTTTCAGTAATTATTAGCAGCTCTATGCTACAGAGGAAATTCTTTTCTTTTTGAATTTCTTTTTTGTCTTGTCCACAGTGCTCTCTGCTGACACCTCTGTCCGTGTCAGGAACAGTCCAGAGCAGCATAGGTTTGCCATGGGGATTTTCTCCTGCTCTGGACAGTTCCTGATACGAGCATCAGGTGTCAGCAAAGAGCACTGTGGGCAAGACAAAAAAGAAATTCAAAAAGAAAAGAATTTCCTCTGTAGCATAGAGCTGCTAATAAGTACTGAAAGGATTGAGATTTTTAAATAGAAGTCATTTAAAAATCTGTTTTAACTTTCTGGCACCAGTTGATTTAAAAATAAATCAAATGTTTTCCAACGGAGTACCCCTTTAAGCTCTACCAAAGGTGTCGGCATTTTTTTTTTTTTTTTTTTTTTTTTTACCTTTGAAGCATATTCAGTTATTGAAGATTACACAGTGGTCTCCAAACTGTGACCCTTCAGATGCTGCAAAACAACAACTCCCAGCATGCTGGGAGTTGCAGTTTTGCAACATCTGGAGGGTCACAGTTTGGAGACCACTGATCTATAAGGAGGTGGGGGACACCGTTAAACACCAAAGGAAACGTGGGTGAAAAACCTTGATTAAAGGTCTGACATCACTGCTACCTACTGTATCAGGCAGAAGGTGTCTGGGATGTCGGATAGCAAGTAACCAAGAATGCAAATCTTGTGTATGCTGCTGTTGTCACCAAAGCTCCCCGCAGTTTACACCAGCTTCTTATGTGAAGTCAGAGAAATTTTTGCTATACAATTCCCAAATATTAAAAAAATTTTAATTACAGACAACTCCCTAAAGCAGGAGGCTTGACCATATTTGACAAAGGTATAGGTCACATGTAACAAAGAAACAATCTCCTACACCAACGCTTCCTCTTAACTCTGCTATGTCAAATAAATTATAAGACCGCACTGAGCCGACATATTCTTACACTAGCTATCCTGTATATGCTTCCAAGACTGACTGGTAAGACATGAGCTGAGATGGCATTTGTGTCTGGCCACCAGTCACGAGGCGTCTGACATCTCAGCTCTGCAGTGATAGCCTGTACACACAAGCAGAAGATACGGCAGACAGTAAAAGAAGACCGAGATGCCATTGGCTTCCTCCACCAGAGAGATTAGAAGAAACCTGGCAGGCAGCAAAGAAACTGACAGATGGATAGTGATATCTATGACGTATCTTGCTGTATGTCAAGACGCCAGCCAATATCAGCGTGAAACTTAAAGTGTTTTCGTTTCTGCTATGCGGCCTTAAAGTGCAAGATCCACCAGTAATATACTGTGATTGCTGCCAGTATTTATGTAGAATTTATAAATCATCCATCATAAAACTGGGGCAACACACAAATGCCCTGTGGCACTAAGACTTGAAATACTAGAATTAAAAATGTGACTTTATTAAAAGGGGCACTCAACTGAACATTTAGCTGTGTGCGCGTTGCGGGGGGTCGGCCACGCCCCTTTTGATGTCACGTCATGCCCCCTCAATGCAAGTCTATGGGAGGGGGCGTGGCGGCCGCCACGCCCCCTCCCATAGACTTGCATTGAGGGGTGTGCGTGATGTCACAAGGGGCGTGGCCGACCCCCCGCAGCGCGCACACAGCTAAATGTTCAGTTGAGTGCCCCTTTTAATAAAGTCACATTTTTAATTCTAGTATTTTAAGTCTTAGTGCCCGACCACCCCCTCATGTTACCACTATGCATAGGTATCATTAGTTACATCAGAACTGACTTTATGCAACCGAAGGCGTGACTTTGAGCCTTGCTACTGCCATTGTCCCAAGTAACCAGTCTCTAATGCTCAAAGCTGGATTTGCCCTTATAGCATAGCATAGACGTGTAGCAATGCCATTTCCTTCTCCACCTGTGTTAATAGGTTTTTCCACTTTAAGTTTGTTTGAAATGGCTAAAGGCAATAAACTCACCGAAGCGACTCATTGAAGCGCACCGTGGCTGCACAGTGGAACACTATATCGATGCAGTCTATTAACATGTCCTGATCTTCCTTGCTCAGGTCCAGCTCCGGCTGTGTCAGTTCACTGCTTACCGCCACCAGCTTCTCCGCACACTGCGGCTGCTCGTCTCGCACCCTGTCAAAGAGCTTAAGGAAAGGTAATGTGGCCATTAATGTCAGAATTCCACAAAAGGAAGGATATATGTACCAACTTAACATAATAGATCCACAAAGGGGCACAAAATAAACAGCCAAATATCTGCCAGTGTTAGACTGCCATGGTCACAGTACTAGATGGGAGAGGTGTCCGGACCTTTTGTGAGAGTAAAAGGCAGCATGAACATTAACAGATTAATAATGGTGCTGCAAAAAGGTCTTAACCACTTAAGTTGGTGATATACATTAGACAACAGGACTAGCCACCTAAATAATGTATGGAGTTCTGCTGAATCTCCCCCAACAGCAGTAGTCAAGGGATGAAGGACCAGGCATGTGGAATTTCAATATGCCTAATCTGTATGTGTTCAGGGGAGATAAGCCTCCACCAGAAGTGATAGGAACAGCTTTCTCCCCTCTTCCTACAACATAAACATGGCCACTTAGCCAAGCCATGCATGCAAAATGTATGGCGGGGGTTGGGAGAGATAGCCACACTAGACCAACTGTGTGTATGGCAAGGTGCAGAAGCTGGCAGGGAAAGATAAATGTTAGACCCAGCAATCCGATAAGCAATGGCTTATTTATCAACTCACTGTTGGAGTCATGCTACCCTAAAAATTATTAGTCAGAAACACATTTCCCTGTGTAAATGGGGGACATACAGCATGCAGCCCCGTTGTAAGTGAAGGGCTGCATGAACGATCCAGAGATCATTTGTATGGACCCACACTACGGTTTGAAGATAAGGTCACCAGACCTGGTCCATATTCACCAGACCTGGCCCATATCTCTTTTATTTCAATGAGCCATATAGTGACTCCGGTCAGCTAAGTTTTGCCCCGTATCCGGCATTTCACGGTTTTCGGTCCGATCAGAAAACTGGATACAGGGCAAAAATTAGCCAACCGGCGTCACAGTTTGAATTTGGTCTGCTCATTGAATTGAATTAGATACGCGCTCTCCAGCCATATCCGGTTCCCATATAGTTAAATCGTAGTGTGAACCCAGCCTAACAATAACTGAGCCATGTAGTCTGCTTAACAACCAAGGATGTGTATACAAGTCCATGTGCCGTTAACGGTGTATGGCGTGGGCTCCCGACTCGAGCCCGTGCCATACTGGCCAGCCCTCAGCTGATTCTTGTAGCTGAGGGCCAGCAAAGCTAACAGCGGTGTCTAAAAGGGACCTGTAAACACTCCCTGGTGGTCCAGTGGGGTGGAGGGCTTACCCCTGTTCCTCCGCTGGTCCCGACTCTCGCATTGATCAAGCCTGGCTGAACCAGGCTTTATCAATCGAGTGCAGAGCACACAGATCAATGTGGTTCTATGGAACTATATTGATCTGTATGATGAATCTAGTGATTCCTCCTAAAAGTCCCCTGAGGGGACTAATAAAGTGAAAAAAAACCATTAACCCCTTCCTAATTAAAAGTTTAAAAACAGAGTTTTCCCAAATTCCATATAAAAAAAATGTAAAAACAAAAAATAAACATATGTGGTATCGCCGCGTGCGTAAATGTCCGAACTATAAAAATATAACGTTAATTAAATCGCACGGTCAATGGTATATGTTAAAATAAAACACACACCCAAAAGACTAAAATTGCATATTTTTGGTCACTTTGTATAGTAAAGAAAAAAAAAAAAAGTATAAAATGGTACCGATGAAAACTTCAGATCATGGCCCCACAATTTTTTTTTCTGGTTTCGTCATAGATTTTGTGGTACAATTATTCATGTAATTACAAAATAAAATTGGTGGCACAAAAAAAAAGCCCTCATATGAGTTTGTAGGGGGAAAATTGAAAGAGTTATGATTTTTAGAATGTGAGGAGGAATAAACGAAAGTGCAAAAATAAAAAAATGTCCTTAGGGGGTTTAACAAGCACTGATGTACTAAATCAGCACTTGAAGGAAACAGTCTGCCTATGATCTAAAAGGACTTTAAATAAGCCTAACTACCCAACATTTACAAAACATGGTCCTGATTTATCAATCTGTTTGGAGACCAAAACAATCTGGTTTTGCCCATAACAATTTACCAGGGATTGTTAACATATGAAAGCTGAGCTGTGATTGGCTGCTATGGACAGTTTCGGTCTCAAACAGTTTGATAAATCTGGGCCCATGTGTCTGTAAGATCCAGAAAGAAGCACTACTGTAGAAACTGATGATAGAGGTTTCCTCTCTCCAAGGATTCTTGTTTGGTCTCTACTGCTGAGGGCAGTGTGGACAGGAGTCTGTTGCTTCCTCCCAATCAGACAAAGCCTAGGCCATGCCACTACTAAAATGACTTAAGAGGTTTTACAGGACAATGATACTGATGGCATATCCTAAGAATAGGTCATCAATAACAAGTCATTGGGGTCCAGCTTCTGCACCCCCACCAAGCACCTGATTGAAGGGGCCAGACAGAGCTCTGTGTATTCTGTAGTGGCTGTGGCTTGTGTACCAGTTCAGTCCACTTAAAAATGTGAGTGCAGTACCAGGTACAGCCACAACAGCTGACAAAATGATGTAGACTTTTCAGTCAGCGGATTGGTGGGTTGCTAGGAGTCAGACCCCCACTGTCACATGTCAATAGCCTACTCCTGGAATGGTCTTCAATATAAAAGTAATGGAATAACCCTTTATAAGTAGTAGGTCTTTAAGAGGGACACATTGAAAGCATTCCAGAATATATGTTATGTAAAGAGATGTTTTACTGTCTGGATTGGGTCAAGAGATGAAATGGATTTGGCATTTGTGGATATGAAATATAAGATACACACCCATACTCTGCTAGTGTCCCTTTAAGGCTATGCAGGACTTCCTCAGGATATGATACCGGATGTAGATAAAGCTCTAGATATTATCTGTGCCATTCCAATTCCCCCAGTACTTTTGCATTGACATTATTTACATCAGAGACACAGCCTACACGGCATCAACAATGAGTCTGTGAGGTCTCACTATCCCCTTGTGTATATGGGGTTACCATAGCAGACAAGCATCCTTAGTAAGAGACTGATCACTCTAGATCCACATGGGAATCATCACTACCCTAACCAGTAGTGTACATGTCATGCAACTACAAAATATGCACAAGTTCTAAAAAGGCAGTATATTTTCTGCACTTGAATGAAATCTTGTGTTCTCTGTAAGCAGCCATCTCAGGCTGTAAGTGAGATTACTCATCCCCGCACCATCCCATGATCCCTTCTATACCTCAAAAACAAAAAGACAACCAAATAATGAAATGGTTTAAGTTGCTAATAAAGGGTTATTCCCATCCCATAAAGCAATAACCTACCCGTAGGACAAGCCATCACTTGTCCTGGTGGGAGTGTGACTTCTGTGACCCCATCCATTCTGAGAATAAAGAGTTAATTCAGCATGGTGGCCACTTTGCTATTTTTCCCTGAAAATCACAGCCCAGCCACCTACCATTCCCGGGAACTGCAGTGCGGCTGCATTCAAGTGAATCACTCAGGAATCCCAGAGGTTGTACCCCACCAATCATGGCACATACTAGCATTATACAGCACTTTTAGAGATGGGAATAACTCTTTAAAAGAGGTGGAAAACATTTTTATTTTTTTAATCAACTGATGCCAGAAAGTTAACAGATTTGTAAATTACTTCTATTAAAAAAATATTTACCCTTCCAGTACTTTTTAGCAGCTATATGCTACAGAGGAAATTCTTTTCTTTTTGAATACATTTTTTTGTCTTGACCACAGTGCTCTCTGCTGACACCTGACGCCCGTATCAGGAACTGTCCAGGGCAGGAGAAAATCCCCATAGCAAACCTATGCTGCTCTGGACAGTTGCTGATACGGGCATCAGGTGTCAGCAGAGAGCACTGTGGACAGAACAAAAATTCAAAAAGAAAATAACTTACTGATTAAAAGTACTGGAAGGGTAAATATTTTTTAATAGAAGTCATTTACAAATCTGTAACATTCTGGAGCCAGTTGATTTAAAAAGAAAATATATATATATATGTTTTCCACCAGAGTACCCATTTAAGCACGCAATACAGAAAGCTAAAGATGAGAAAAGAAACTTGTCCTTGACAGAGATCACATTGTATTATTACAACAACACATTGAGACAAACCTAAAAGGGGTACTCCGGAGGAATTATTTTTAAATCAACTGGTGCCAGAAAGTTAAACAGATTTGTAAATTACTTCTATTAAAACATCTTAATCCTTCCAGTACTTATTAGCTGCTGACTACTACAGAGGAAATTCTTTTTTTGGAACACAGTGCTCTCTGCTGACAGCTGTTCATTTTAGGAACTGTCCAGAGCAGCATAGCTTTGCTATGGGGATGTTCTCCTACTCTGGCCAGTTCTTAAAATGGACAGAGATGTCAGCAGAGAGCACTGTGCTTGTTATTCAGCAGAGAGCTCTGTGTTTTAAAAAGAAAAGAAATTCCTCTAGTATTCAGCAGCTAATAAGTACTGGAAGGATTAAGATTTCTTAATAGAAGTAATTTACAAATCTGTTTAACTTTCTGGCACCAGTTAATAAAAAAAAAAAAAAAAAAAAAGTTTTCCACGGGAGTACCCCTTTAAGGTCAAACATATTAGGTGTTCCACCACCTTACCTTACAGCTCATCATTTCAGCCACTCGTTCCTGGGGCTTCTGGCCAGCTTTGGGTCGCACCAGCACATAAACTGCCTTTATGCCCGGGCAAGACCTTAGCAACTTCTCCAGAAGAACCTTTCCCATGAAGCCAGTTGCCCCTGTGATGAGGACATTCTTCCCTCTGTAGAAGTCTGGAATGGATATCATGTTGATTCTGAAGTCCTGTAGATAAGAATAGAATGAGAGGATTATGAGTCTATATCACGGGGGAAAGCAGCTATCAAAATCTACAGTGACAAGGATACTATCTAGTATTCACTTCAAATGCAGACAGAGCAGGTCATCTTCACTCAGCAAAATCCTCATGTACGTGCACTATCACTGTTTTTCAACCAGGGTGCCTCCAGCTGTGGCAATACTACAATTCCCAGCATGGCCGGAGAGCCGAAGGCTGTCCGGGCATGCTGGGAGTTGTAGTTTTGCCACATATGAAGGCACCCTGGTTGGAAAACACTGCACTATGATGAAGAAGGCACTTGACAATATTGAACTACTACAAATTTTGAACTACGTAGGGAAGGGATCTCTACAGAATTCACAGATTAACTTAAAGGGGTACTGCACCTGAAAAACTTATATATTTTTTAAATCAACTGATGCCAGAAAATGAAAACAGATTTGTTAATTACTTCTATTAAAAAATCTTAATACTTCCAGTACTTATCAGCTGCTGTTATGATCCAAATGAAGTTCTTTTCTTGAATTTCCTTTCTGTCTGACCACAGTGCTCTCTGCTGACACCTCTGTCCATTTTAGGAACTGTCCAGAGCAGGAGAAGTTTTCTATGGGGATTTGCTCCTACTCTGGACAGTTCCAAAAATGGACCGAGGTGTCAACAGAGAGCACTGTGGTGAGGCAGAAAAGAAATTCAAAAAGAAAAGAACTTCCTCTCTAGTTTACAGCAGTTGATAATTACTGGAAGGATTAAGATTGTTTTTATAGAAGTAATTTACAAACCTGTTGAATTTTCTGGCACCAGTTGATAAAAAAAAAAAAAAAAAAAAATTATATATCAAGTTTTCCAGTGGAGTACCCCTGTATCCCCTTAACGACCACGGACGTAAATGTACGTCCTGGTTTGGCGAGACTTCCCGCACCAGGATGTACATTTACGTCCTGTGTATGACCGCGAGCATCGGAACGGTGCTCGCGTCATACACGGCAGGTTCTGGCTGCTAGTAGCAGCCGGGGACCCGCTGGTAATGTCCAACATAAACGATCGCGCGGATGTCCGCCATTAACCCCTCAGATGCCGTGATCAATACAGATCACGGCGTCTGTGGCAGTGCGGCACTTTGAATGGATGATCGGATTGCCCGCAGCGCTGCCCCAGCGATCCGATCACCTGGCTTCGGCCGTCTGCCGGGGTCTTCTGTTCTGGTCTGAGATCGAGCAGACCAGAGCAGGAGATCACCGATAACACTGAGCAGAGCTATGTCCTATACATCAAAGGATTGCTATAGATAAAAAAAAATTTTTTAAATGATCTAAAAGTTATATATATGCAAATGTGGTATCTATAAAAAGTACAGATGACGGCGCAAAAAAATGAGCCCTCATACCGCCCTATATACGGAAAAATGAAAAAAAAGTTATAGGTTGTCAAAATAGGGCGATTTTAGATCACTGATTTTGTACAAAAAGTTTTAGATTTTTTTTTTTAAGCGTTACAAAAATCTAAAAGTATCTAGCCATGGGTATCATTTTAATCGTATTGACCCACAGAATAAAGAACACGTCATTTTTACCATAAAGTGTATAGTGTGAAAACAAAACCCGCCAAAATGTGCAAAATTGTGGTTTTCATGTAAATTTCCTCCCTAAAAAATTTTTTTTAAAAAATGTTGGGGTCCGCCGTACATTTTACGGTTAAATTAGGTTTCATTACTAAGTACAATTGGTCACGCAAAAAAAAAAAAAAAAGCCCTTATATGGGTCTGTAGATGGAAATATAAAGGGGTTATGGATTTTAGAAGGCGAGGAGGAAAAAACAAAAATGCAAAAATAGAATTGGCCTGGTCCTTAAGTTAAAATGGGCTTGGTCCTTAAGGGGTTAAAGGAGACCTCCCCATCTTCCACAATCAGTGTAGCCAATGACTCAAGAACTGCTGCCCCCCCCCCCCACACACACACACACACACACACACACACACAGAACTGCAACTCCTCAATGTCACCTCCAAGGAATGACTAAGGAACTAAAGTCAAGTACTGTTCTCGCCAAATGGAGCAGCGGAGGAAGATTTCTCTGGCAGCAAACAGCCAAAGCCCCTGCAGAGATATTCCTTCATAAAGCACTAGAGAATAGAAGAAATAGAAATGTATATTTTTTGTGTCCTTTCTCCACAGGTTCTATACGTCCCACAAGTCACCAGCAGACAAACACTGCCTAAGCCAGCACTAGTTTACTCCCTCCTTGGATCATGAAGGGCTGCTACAGAGCCATCCAAAAATTACTTGGTAATCTACCAAAGGTGGAAAACTGTTCATATTTTCCTATGACAACATGAATCCTGCCATTATACACATTTATCGGAGAAACACATTTCATGGGATTTTTTACAGTGTCTACCTCATCAGTCACAGGAAAAAATAAAAAAAAGGGTGAAAAAGCAGGAAATTCCTGGTAACAGGAAAGCAGTCACTAGCTCCAGGCCTGTGCAAAACGACTTTATTACTATAATGAACAGCAAATATCTCACCTATATTAGCCTTATTAGCCTTATGGATCGCCATCACTGTGGTCGGATAGCTTATAGAAAAGTGCAGACCAGGAAACCAACACATCCCCCGCCGATATAACATAGTAACAGTTTGTAAGGTTGAAAAAAAAAAAAAAAAAAAGGCAAGAGTCCATTGAGTTCAACCTAAAACCCTATTGTGTTGATCCAGAGAAAGGCAAAAAAAAAAAAAACCATGAGGCTGATGCCAATTGCACCATGACAGTGGAAAAATTCCTTCCCGACCCCAATATGGTATAAAAAAAAAAAAAAAAAAAAAAAATCCCTGGATCAAGGTTCTATCACCATAAATCTAGTATCCATAACCTGTAATATTATATTTGTCCAGAAAAACATCCAAGCCCCCTTCAACTTGTTTATTGAGTCAAAAGTAGAGGATGCCCCCTTGTCATGGTTATCAGCCTAGGTATTAGGGATCGACTGATTAGCGGTTTGGCCGATATTCACGGCCTGAAGGTACCAGATTATCAGTATCGGCCTTAAAAAAAAAAAAAAAAAACAATATCGGTCGATGCCTACTAGGTATAAAAAGATCACTAGAAAGATCTCTGCACTGTCCATTCATATATTTGTACATTATAATCAGATCGCCCCTGAGACGTCTTTTCTTGAAACTAAATACCCCAAGCTTAATAACCTGTCTTGGTCCTGTAATCCTCTCATACCATCAATTATCTTTGTCGCCATCCTCTACACCCTCTCCAGTTCAGCCATGTCCTTCTTATGGAGTATTGTGTCCAATTCTGGGCACCTGTATATATGTGGTCTGACAAGTGATTTATAAAGCTGCTAAACTATGTCCTTATCACTCGCCTTTATGTCCCTCTTGATACATCCCCTGACTTTATTACCCTTGGCAGCCACTGCCTGGCACTGATCACTTAAGTAGAGTTTACTGTCCACCAGTACCCAAAGTCTTTTTCAGTAGAAGTTTTACCTAATGTCTTAACCTTACATTTCTCCACATTAAACTTCATGTGCCATGTCTGTGCCCAAGCCTCCAGCTTCCCCAGATCCCTCTGTAATATTATCCTCTGTGGAGATTACCCTACCCAGTTTGTTGACATCTGCAAATATCCTAGAAATCCTACTTTGTAATGCCTCTACAAGTTCATTAATAAACATATTGAAAAGAAGTGGACCCAGTACTGACCCCTGTGGTACCCCACAAGTGACTGTCATTGATCCCCACCCACTGATTACGACCCAGATATATAACATCCACAGCTACCCAGAATTCTAACTGTGACCCAGCTTTCTACCTGACTGTCCTGCACCTCCGTCCCGCTATCCCCCCACCTCTACCCCGAGAGTATTTGCTCAGTGAGCAGGAGACTACGTTCCAAGTTGTCAATGCGTCTCAGTGTTGCCAGTTGCTCCTCTAGATCCAGGATCCAAATGAACAACTTGCACACATCTCGCACAGCATTATGCACCCTCAAACTGTTGAAGGAGTGTAATTATCTACTGTCACCTGCCATATACAGCTGTTAAAAGGGGTTTTGTCAATAATGACAACATAGCACCTATTCACAGGATAGACCATAGAGGTCTGATGAGTGCGGTGTGACTACTGGAACCCCAGCATTACAAAGGTCCTGTGTGTGCCCAACTGAAGCCCCGGTCCAATCCCTATGGAACTGTAGAAGAGCGTGGAGCACTCAGCCATCTCCAGCAGTCCTACAGACTATAAAAGTGGCATTGTGCATATTTGACCACATAAAGGGGCACTTGGGATGAATCTTTTCATTATGGGGGTCTGAACAGTTGAACTCCAGCCAAATCAGACACAAGCTGTCATTATGGCAAAAATCCTTTTAGGGTGACATGTGGCAGGTCGGTGGGGTGAGCTGCCGCAGATCCCGTTCTCCATGCAGTCCGGTGTCTTATGACACTTACAGGACCTTTCTGTACAGCCAATCACTGACCTAACATGGCACCGCTGTGGCCATTAATTGGCTGAGCGGGAAAGGTCCTTGAACCAGCTGCTTGTTGGGAGCACAGGAGGAGATCCTGGAAATGCATGGAGAATAGGCTTTTTGGCCGACCTACGGGGACCGGAGCTATGTTCTCCCCCCCCCCCCCCCCCCCATGTCCCTATTCCTTAGAATAATGTTTCCCAACCAGGGTGCCTCCAGCGTTTGCAAAACTACAACTCCAAGCATGCCTGGCCATTCTTTAGCTGGCGGTACCCTGGTTGGGAAACACTGACTTAGCATTTGAATTTCAGCGGCTGCCCAGCCCCAGACCCTGCATGCATGTGTCATATACTGCAGATAATTGCAAATTTTCCTGGGGGGGCCATAACATATCACAATTTGCAAAATTTGCAATGTGATGCCGATATCGTACAGCCCTAATTTGAGACTGTATTGAGTCAATTAGTTTACATTGAAATCTGCAGCTTTGAATCCTGCGCATCAGCTATGTGCAGGATACTGTAGGTGTGAATACACCCGTAGAGTGCTTTCACACATGCATATTTTCTGCTGCATATTTGCTTTAGCAGATTTTTCTGCCCATTGAAACTCTGCAGCTACAAATCAGCAGAAAAAATATGCACGTGTGAACGTATTTTTGTTGAAGCAGATTTTGCTACATATTGAAGTTGATAGGTAGCAAAATCAGCTGCACAAATTAGGCAGCAGATTCTGTATTTGTAAGCATACCCTAAGGGTGCATTCACACGGGCGTATTTGTCAGCAGATCCACAGCTGCGGATCCGCAGACAAAGGCCCCTAAAGTGCTGCCCTCTTTGTGCCTGCTAATATCGGTAAACCGCCGCTACCAGCAGAGACACTGAAGTGCGAGTCGCAGTGTATCCGCACACCCCGCACATCGTGGCCGCTCCCCCGGCTCCCTGAGCTACACAGAGAGTGGCTGTGATGTGTGCGAGTACACTGCAGGGTAACTCGCACATCGCAGTGTGTCTGCTGGTAGCAGCGGATTGCCGCTATTAGCAGGCACAAAGAGGGCAGCACTTTAGGGGCCTTTGACAAATACACCCGTGTGAATGCACCCTTAGGGTACATTCAGACATGCACATTTTCTGCTGCAGATTTGCTTCTGCAGATTTTGCTGCCCATTGTCTTCATTGTCTTGCTAAAGCAAATCTGCAGCGGAAAATATGCCATAAATGCCTGCTAGAGGGGGCCCACATCTATTAAGATGATGAGGGTCCCCAACCCAGTCCTACCTAGGAGAATGAATGGAGAGGCAACCTGGTAAGTGCGCAGCTCTCGCTCTTCACTTCTCTGGAAGTTACACTCATCGCTAGAAGGAAAATCAATTGACAACCAGGGCTATTGCCGCTAGTTCACATAAGATAAGCAGAGGAGCCTTATCAGAGTAAACTACTACCTATTGATTAGCACCAGCAATATCCCCATTCATAAAACTGATAAGAAACCCGCCATAAAACACTTCCACTAATAGATGGCTGAAGAAATCTGTACATGGAGGGGAGAAAGGAGTGTGACACATGCTGGTACTGAGATCCTGCATCCCTATTCACTACATGGCCAAACCTTCCCCAGGGTTCGTAAACAAGGGTTACTTTGTCCTTCCAGAAAGGCAGAATGTGCACAGCAGATCATGGCATATCGTGCCCGAGAGCAATCTGACAGCCATGTCTACTTGATCTCCTCTCATGGAAAGCATATGGAAAAGAGAAAAAAAATCAAGAATTTCCCCATTAAGAAAGGGAAAACAATTGATGTAAGGCTGCATTCACACTAGGAGCATTCATCCGTTATTAAACGTCCGTTTTCTGTGTAAAATCGGATGTATAATAACAGATGAAATATTGGCTGAATAAATATTCATCTGTTAAGACCCGTTATAACATCCCTCATGTATGGCCATAACACCTCTGCCTACAGACTCCCACAGCCAGGACTACTACTCCAATCATGGAACAGACTCCTTTCCCTGATGGGAGTAGTAATTCCCTGGCTGCGGGAGTCTGCAGACAGCTGGGGAGGCTACATTAATGTTTGTACTACAATCCCAATCATTGAACAGAGTCTGTTCCATGATGGGGGTTGTAGTACAGGGGCTGAGGGATTTAGCGCACCGGGTTTCACTACATTTATTAATGCGTCGGCGGGAGGTATGTAGTGTTTATGTTTATGTGTATATATATATATATATATATATATATATATATATATATATATATATATATATACACACACACACTATATATATATATATATATATATATATATATATATATATATATATATATATATATACATATACATACACACACACATATATATATATACATATATATACACACATATATACATACATATATATACACACATATATACATATATATTAGGGATCGAACGATATTGTTTTTTTAGGGCCATAAGTTATCGGCTATTTATCCCCCCACGACACCACTGCAGATCATTGATTTAAAGCGGGCGCTTTAAACCAATGCACTGCAGTGACTTTTGCGGTGCCATAGGCCGCCGCCGCCACCCGCTTCTCTCCACCTGCCTGTCCGGGGGTCCTGAGTCCTATCACCCCACCGCCGCACCGCGTCACACCACCAACCGCACCGCCCCAGCCCCAGCGCCTCCCCCATCCCCGGTTTTATAATTACCTGTTCCCGGGGTCCACTCTACATCTGGCTCCAGTGGCCTCCTCCTGAGCTGTCACTGTGCGCACTGACGGTGACGTCACATCACTCGTCATTGCACACCGCGTAACGCAGGGCGCAGCAGGAGCCAGAAGTAGCGTGGGCCCCAGGAACAGGTAATTATAAAACCGGGGATGGGGGAGGCAATGGGGCTGGGGCGGTGCGGTGGGGGGTGTGACGGGGTGCGGTGATAGGACTCAGGACCCCCGGACAGGCAGGTGGAAAGAAGCGGGTGTCGGCAGCGGCCTATGGCACCGCAAAAGCCACTGCAGTGCATTGGTTTAAAGCGCCTGGTCGATCCCTAAAATAAATAAATCTATCTATCTATCGCAGCGCTATATATCTTGCCCCCCACAGTGCTTTTAATATAGATATGGCCCCCTGCTACTCACAATGTTCATTTTAAAATCTCACGCCGAGAGCCCTGATTGGCTCCTCAGTACCGGCCATTCAGGGCTCCCCGCGGGGGATTTAAAAATTAATGTTAAAACACACGATACATTGAAGGGTTGCAGAGCTTGCCTCCAGCTATTTCTTAACTTCTGATCGCATCAGGTCTCAGAAGTGAAACCCGGTGCGGTCAATCCCTCAGCCCCTGTACTACAACCCCCATCATGGAACAGACTCTGTTCCATGATGGGGATAGTAGTAAAAACACTGATGTAGCCTCCCCAGCTGTCTACAGA
Source organism: Hyla sarda (assembly GCF_029499605.1). Lineage (NCBI taxonomy): Eukaryota > Metazoa > Chordata > Amphibia > Anura > Hylidae > Hyla > Hyla sarda. The sequence continues at coordinate 221,103,213 of NC_079194.1, read as the reverse complement.
CTCCCGCAACCAGGGAATTACTACTCGCATCATGGAAACAAGTCTGTTCCATGATGGGAGTAGTAGTAGTCCCTCAGCACTCCAGGAGTCTGCTGATGTCACTGCAGCATGCTCAGAAGTAATGATGGATATTATAAACCAGGTGCAAACGGATGACATAAAGGCTCCTCAGTTTTCCATAGACTTCAATGTTAAAAATAACGGCCTCTAATTTACCCGTTTCTTGTGATGGGCGAAAAATTTGTGCATGTTCCGTTATTTCTCCCGCCACAACTAACGGCCGTTATTCATGACGGACTATAACGGTTCATAACGGGTAATAAAAATATCCCATAGACTTGAATGGGATTGTTTATCGGCCGTTTAACATGGGTTTTCTGACGGATGTTTGTAATGGATGAATTTTTATAGTGTGAAAGCAGCCTAATAAGATTGTCCTTTGAGAAGTAGATATGGCTTTTTACTGTTACATTTAATGGCAGTGAACTTTAGAGAGGCTCAACAACAGGAACGGTCAGAGAGGTTTATAGAAAACAAACTCAGGAAGTTCACCGCCAGTAGCAGATTTCTTTTTCCAGATCGTAAGCTGCTGTGACATCACAAGTCAAATGAAGTAAAACAAAATGGATGAATAAATAAAACAAACAGCTGTGACATCACAACTGTGTTTATCAAATAAGGCACTGTGAAATCACAACAGTGCTCCAGTGCGTCAGCTCCTGTGACGTCTGCATTCTGTGTCGGGCACTGCTCCTGAGGGGTGACACCATGGCCACACACCCTCAGTTCATGTCTATGGGAGGGGGCATGATTGCCATTACGCCCCTTTTCATAGGCATGAAGGGAGGGGGCGTGGTGCCACGAGGCGGCATGAACGTGACGTCTCGGGAGCAGCGCCCGGCACAGAATGCCGGGGGGCTGCACGGATATCACAGTGGTCCCAGTAGCAGGACTGCTGTGATCAGACATCTTATCCCCTATCCTTTGGATAGGGGATAAGATGTCTAAGGCCGGAAAACCCCTTTAAGATCTGCAGAGATACAGTACCTGGCACAGCTGCTATCTAAAGCTAGGCATGCAAAATCAAAGTTAAGGAAAAATGTAATAAAAGGAAAACTGTCGGTCATAGTGTGGGTGAACAGGAGTCCAGCGAGGGGTCACTTACTTAAATATGTCCAGTAGATCCTGGGATATGTCCCCCAGAAGATCTTCTGCTAAATTTAGTGAATCTCGCAAAGGGGCATGGCTCCGCCCACTCAACTTACATATTCATTGTCTGTGACTCCACTTCACAAGGATGTGGAATCACAGACAATGTAAAGGTAAATTAAGTGGGCGGAGCCATGCCCCTTTGCGAGATTCACTAAATTTAGCAGAAGATCTTCTGGGGGACATATCCCAGGATCTACTGGACATATTTAAGTAAGTGACCCCTCGCTGGACTCCTGTTCACCCCCACTATAACACAATGTATTGGGTATAGTGTGGGTGAACAGGCTGACAGTTTTCCTTTAACCTTTTATAAGACGAAGGGGCGTACAGGTATGCCCTTGAGTCCTAGTACTTACGGACCAAGGGCATATCTGTATGCCCTAAATCCTTAAGCGGCTTTCAAGAGAGCGTGTGAGGTAGACTCATACTCACTGCTTATGCCGGGCAGTGGCAATCCCGACTCTGTCCGGCATTTAACCTTTTAGACATGGTGATCAATACCGATCACAGCATCTTAAGTGAAAGTGGAAGATGCTGGCAGCTCAGTGGAGCTCACGGAACTTGCGGGGGTTTCGTAAGCCAAAATGGTCCCGTTACCTGCCTCCTTCAATGATGTAGCCTGGCTTAGCCAGCCTATATCAGTGATATGCCGATCTTACTGTGTAATGCAATCTAATGATTGCATATAAAAGTGTAAATAAAACATTTCCAAAAGGATATAAAAAAAATTAATCCACTTATTTTTCCCATTTTACAAAAAAAAAAAAAAAAATGAATTAACATATTTAGTATAGCCGTGTGCTTAAATGTCCAACCTATTAAAATACAGTATGATTTTTATAATCCCGCATAGTTAAATGGCATAAACGTTAAAAAATAAAATTACCAACACACCAAAAATACTATAGTAAAACAGGAAAAAATATATATAAATTGGTTATCATTTTAATCGCATTAACCTACAGAAGATAATGTATCATTTTTACCATAAAGTGTAAAAACCAAACGCCCCAAAATTTGTTAGATTGCAGTTTTCTTTTTAAATTCCACCCCCAAATATTTTTTTTTAGTGCGCCATTCATTTTACAATACAATGTAAGATGTCATTACAAAGTATGACTAAGGGTGGCAACGCCTGAAACGAGTCACTGTGTCTTTTAACTTTTATTCAATGAATGGGACTCTGCAAATTCCACGCTGGCCATCCTTTCTAATTTGTCTGGACTTTGCTGCTGCCATACACCTGCCGTGCCATGGGTGGGATATATTTTTGGTGACCTGGACTATACCCTCTAGTAGACATTACAAAGTACAATTGTTCGCACAAAAAACAGCCCTCATGTGGGTATGTGAAAAAATAAGTCACGCATTTTAAAAGGAAAGGAGGAAAAACAAAAATGCAAAAATGAAAATTGACCCGGTCCTTAAGGGGTTAAGATACAATAATTTTAAGATTTCAATGCAAAACATGACTGCGTGTACAGAAATAAAATATTCCCACATTGCATGGCTAGAGTAGAGCACAGCATTGTTCTGGGCGTGTGTATTCCCCGGGCACCTATTACATGACTTCAGTCCTGGATAATGAGAGGTTCTAATTGATCAATCACATTAGACGCTCCAAACAAACAATGTGCTACATAACCCAGAAAGAAGCAAAGACTCTACACACTCTTCTGGAGGCCCAAAGCGACACTGGGAGGTCACATATAGCCTACTGACCACCACACCACTACTGACCATATACACGTGGCCATATTACAGTTGTCTACAGAAGTCTAAGGAAATGTTCTATAGAATGCCGAAAAACTGTTACAGATTTTACCAATGTGTAGAGGGTTTGTAAAGTTCTACTCACTTACTCAGCATCTGTACTTAGAAAAGTGAATACTGGTCTTTTAAGAAAAGGTTTTCCAGTGGCTGGGAGGCCAGAAGTATGGTATTAAAGAGGTTGACCAGTGGCTGTTTTTTTACAGTATGCCAGTTCTGTAGTTTATAACAAAACAAACCTTTACTCACCTCCTGCTCTTCTGCCATGTCTCCAGTGTCCTGCAGAAATCGTCTTTATAAGCAGCAGCCTGATGTGTAGGGCTGGGAAGCACCTGGGACCAGAGTGTGACACTGCCGCTCAGCGAATGGCTAGCCGCAGCGATGTCCCGCCTTGGTCAGCGATTCGATGAGCGGCAGCGGGACCCACTAGGCCCACACTGATATATTATAGGGTTTACCACGTCAAAGTTTTGGTTCAACAATCTTATTCCAACCTTAGACATTTATGGCATTTTTACAGCATAAACAATAAAAAGGTCTGATAGATGTGAGTCCTATCTCTGGGACCCATCCTCACCTTCAGAATATCCCCCCCCCCCCCCCCCCCCAAGCCCACCTCACCTGCTAAAGTACATTCATACTTAGCCCCGCCCTCATGACATCACGCTTCACCCCCTCAATGCAAGTCTATGGGAGGGGGTGTGACAGCCGTCATACCCCTTCCCATAGACTTATTGAGGGGGCGGGGTGTCACATCATGAGGGGAGCGTGGCTATGACATCACAAGCTCCTGGCGCCGGCTCCAGTGTTTGGAACAGTTTGTTCCAAATGCTGAGCAGCGGAGTACCCCTTTAAATGGCTGAAGATAACGCTAAAGAGATCCCACAGGCTGCACATAAGGTTATATTTACCTGCTCTTCAGGGCAATTTGTCCGGGACATTGTTATACAACGTCATTTTCAGGACAGTTCAGCCGTACATAATTATGATTTTCTTCCTGATGATGTTTCGTCTATAGATGCTTTGCCTACTGACACCCATACTTCGCTTTCTGCAAATCTTGTTATAGATAATACCACAATTGATTCACAATATAGCTATTCTTTTGCATCACAAAGCCTGGGTTTCAATTTTCCAGATTTGTGTGTCTCGTCAGAATTACAGAATATGAGACAGGTGGGGCCATAGACAGCGTTTGAGTCTGATTTTCGGACTCGGAACGCTGCCTTTTACCCTATCATGTCCCGTACTCCTTCATTGGACTTATTTCAAGAGTCTGTTGAACGAGAGTTGATTAAACTTTCAAGGCAACCTAATGTACATTATAACCTGAACCATTTGCAACGCCTTGCATTGTCTGAACTTAGGGACATGGATGATATTGTTATACGACAGGCAGATAAAGGGGGTGCGGTTGTACTGCTGGACAAGGGCCTCTATTATCGGTTGAATTTGTCATTACTGTCTGAAACATCTACATATAGGCCTTTGTCCACCAACCCAACCGTACTTTTCCGCAATATCTTGTGTGAATTGGTACATAGTGGCATCAACAAGGGTTTTTTCACACACAAAGAGGCTGATTTCATCATTGTTCCTCACCCCGTCATGGCAGTTTTTCATTCCTTGCCTAAGATACATAAAAATGTATTTCCACCTCCTATGCGACCCATAGTCGCAGGCATTGGATCTTTGAATGAGAACCTGTCATCTTGGGTAGACAGTCTCCTACAGCCTCTTATACCTACTATACCTGGATTCATTCAGGATACTAAGCACCTATTATATACTTTGGAGAAAGTTACTTGGACAGAGCCCTCTCGGTGGATCACGGCAGATGTCTGCTCTTTATATTCCGTGATCCCCCATGATAGGGCCCTCATGGCTTTACAGTGGTTTTTAAGTACATTCTCGTCATACCCCGTTGGTCTGCAGGAGTACATCATTCAGGTGATTGTGGGAAAGTAAATAATCAATTTTTTCATGTTTGATCGTACCTTTTACCTGCAGACCATGGGGGCGGCCATGGGGGCCAAATTCTCACCCTCATTGGCTAATGTATACATGAGTTGGTGGGAGATGAAATACCTCTTTACGGATAATAATCCCTTTAAGGAATTCATCTCCCACTATGGTCGTTTTATAGACGACTGCATTTACATTTGGAGATCAGATGAACAACATTTATCATCATTTATCTCCTATTTAAATTCTAATGCAGACAATCTATCTTTTACTGTCACTCTGTTCAATAGGGAGGTGCCTTTTTTGGATCTCACCCTAATAGGCGATCCTACACAATCTAAAATTATTTCTAAGACATTTCGTAAGGATACCTATGTTAATTCTACCCTACATGCATCGTCGTGTCACCCGTTCCATGTCATTAAAAATTTACCTATAGGAGAGGCCATACGCGCCCGTAGAAATTGTACCCGTACTGAGGACTTTGACAGGGAAATGAGTGACATGACGACCAGATTGAAGAATAGAGGTTATCCTGAATGGACTTTAAAACGGGCCTCCAACATAGTATCCCTTAAAAATAGATCTCAACTCATTCAACCTAGAGAATCCAACCTAGAACGTAAAAATCAGCTGTCCTCCCATCCTCACCGCAAACCGGTCATGTTTTGTACTCAATATAGTAATGATTTTCGTGACGTTTGCGGGATCATACATAAGTTTATGCCTATTATTTTGTCTGATCCTGCACTCGCCACGTCTATGACAGGGGGCTATAGATGCATATCTCGGCGTGCCCCCACTTTGGGACAATTATTGTCCCCTAGTCTTTTTTTTGAGTACTCCTAAAGCTACCGCTACTTGGCTCCGTCATCCTGGTTCATACGGATGCCGACACTCTGTCTGCACCTGTTGTACCAGGATGAAAGTTGGTGACACGTTCACTTCTTACGCCACTGGGTCTGAATACAAGATCAAGCAGTACATTAACTGTAATACAACCTTTGTCATTTATTTAATTTCTTGTAGGACATGTAAAACCCAGTATGTGGGATGTACATCAACACCCCTCAAAGTGAGAATCAGGAAGCATTTATCAGATGTTGCCCATTTTAATTCACGTCACATCTCTACTGTTTCCTCACATTGTGCCCTAAAACATGCAGGTGGAACTTCCACTCTGCATGTTCAGGGCATTGAGCGTGTCACTGCTCCCTTACGGGGAGGTGATCACAGAAAAAAACTCCTGTCACAGGAGGTTTTCTGGATCATGACTTTAGATTCCCGTTGGCCTAAAGGTCTGAACAAGAGACAAGATATCCTTTTACATTATTAATATGTCTCCTGTTTTTTCCTTGCGCTATACGGTTCTATGTCCATTCCAATATACTAACCATTTCTCGTCAGGCTGTTCTGTTCTTGCTCATCCCCCATAACATTATTTTATATTTATTATTATTTTTGCTCATATTTACATGTTTTTCAGTATGGATAACCTATATATTTTTTATATTTCTTAATTGTATTCATACTAAATACTTTATAATGTTACATGGGGGAACTACTACATCTTTGTGCTTGTGAGCATGATGAAAAAGGTTTTTATTTACACTTGATAAATCTTCTTCCCACTTGTATTTATGCAAGGGTTAAGGTCTTGTGGGATTGGGAACTCCTCCCTTCCCCACATCACTTCCCCTATATAAGTTGGGCATTTTTTATCTTACTCTGTATGACTAAGGGCGTTCTGTTACACGCCTGAAACGCGTAACCCTGTATTTACCGTTCCTGTTTTTATCCATTTAATAAATCTGGGATCCGCTATACCTCGCTGGCATTTCTTCCTTGTCTCAACTAAACATGGAATATATTTAACCCCTTAAAGGACATGCGCAGTAAATAGCATCACTTAGCGCACAGCGCGGCACATTTACGGTGCGGCTGTGACCCAAGCGCAGGAGCTATGCTTGCAGCTGTCAGCAGCCGCGGATCCACCGATAATGGCAGACATCAGCGATCACGCTGATGTCTGCCATTAACCCCTCAGGGTATCTGCGGCAGTGCGGCACTTATAATGGCTGATCTGATCGCCCGCGGCACTGTCTCGAGGGAAAAAGCCCCTCCCTCAATAAAGTTTAAAATCACCCCTTTTCCCCATATTAAGACAAAAAAGCGTAAAAAAAAGATAAAATAATAAACGTATTTGGTATCGGTGTGTGTGTAAATGTCCAACTATAAAAATATAACGTTTGCCCCTATGGCGAACGGCGTACAACTGGTCACGCAAAAAACAAGCCATCATATGGGTCTGGGAATAGATATATAAAAGTTATGAATTTTAGAAGGCGAGGAGGAAAAAGCTAAAAACGAAAAAATAAAATTGGCCTGGTCCTTGAGTCCATAAGGGGTTAATGCACCAGACACGCAGCATTGAACCTGCAGAACAAAGTCTTTGCTGCCAGTCATGTCAGCAGCTGTCATGTCATAGCAAACATTGTGGGCAGCGCACTGCTGCGGATGCCAATGGGCTTGACTGGTAAAAGACACTGCCGACTGACTTAAGTGAAGGCAAGTTTACTCTGAGCAGTGAATTTGCTAGTGTCAGAGCAATAGTACAAGGCAACAGTGATGCCACTAGGATGGAAAGAAAATCCAAGGTAATGAGTAATTTACCTACTGATCATTTGAAGTCTTAACAAGTCACTAGGTGTAAAAGGGACCTTCATTCACTGACCAGACCTAGGGCACCTGGAGTCCACTTTACCCTATCCATCGGCATGCACAAAGCTAGTAAGAACATTGCAGCCAAGACTGCCCCTAGGGTTACATGTAGGGTGCACTTTGTTCTGTCATACAGTAGGTGCAGCAGAATTGGCTTTCTTGTCTTACCTTGCTGAAGGTTAAAGGGACCGACATGGGGACAGATTATCTTTAGAAAAACTGCCTGCACAGAAAAGATCCTGATATTGAAGAAAAAGAACGGAAAACCCTTTAATATATCAGCGTGGACCAAGTCATTCATTCAGGCAAAAAAAGAAACATATTGCGCTAGTCAAAAAACGAGCAACATTTAACATTATCCCATTCCTGCCAAAAATTCTATTACAGGGGTCTCTTTCTTCAGGACACCCATATGGACAGGGGTAGATTTTATTGGACCCTTCTAATAGAAAAGCTTCAAAGTCAGGTGCACATATGGCATTTCTGGTGACCTGGCTCCCAGGATTTGCTGACTTTTGGATCTAAGCACAGCTCACCTAGATGCTGGGGTTTTTATTCTAAATTATAATAAAAAAAATTAAAAAAAAAAAACACACACACACACACGAGCAAAAGTTAGTAAATGAGTTTACTATAGGAACCACAGACTTGAAGTAGCCATCTAAATGCTATGGGAAATGTATCCATGTTTCACCTTACTCTAGTTTTTTTTTCCTAAATTACCTCAATGATTTCTCATTTCTCTCCAGTTTTCAATTAATATAATGACCATCACAACAGCCCACATTCTGCAGTAACTTACTATTAAACTCCTGAATATGAGCAAGTGCTCCATACCGTTACACTACAGATTATGTAATACGAGGCAACTAAGAACCATCTAGAGATTTCATTCATAATGATTATGGTGTAAGACGCTACACATCCTTCCTACCTGGCAAACATCCATGGAATAGTCACCATTGTGTATTTAGTCATTTGGCAGCCAGATTTCTTTACCGCAAGGCAAAAAGTCAGAAAGGAAACCTTAAGTACCAGATTAAGGGACTGTTTTCTTTCTGCTAGTGGCGCAACTGAGGCTGGTTTTAGGCAGAGAACCAAAAGTTGTACAATATGCGATCAAACAGCGATTCTATGTACGGCGATCTCCTCCAGAGATGCTGTAAACCAAGATGAGCAACGTGCTTGGATCAATATCCCATTATCATAGTGTAAATATAGGATTAGCACACACGTCTGGATTGTTTTACACCTAGTGTCGCTTTAAAGATACATAGAAATATTGTTGACTTAAAAGTGACACTCCAAGCAAAACCGCTACAATGTGACAGGCCTGAGGGGGGCGAAGCATGGCTAATCTTTTCCATGTTCTCTGTATCCTTGTGTCATGCAGCACCCACTTAGGCCCAACATCATATCCTTTTTAACAAAAGCCATGACAGGAGTGCCGCACCCGTCATACGACACACCCCATTGTCTTCTAATTGGGTTTGTCAAGTTCCGTCTTAATGTCTACTGCTTAGATGGGAAGTATAGCGCTGTATGTTTGTGCTATTCCTCCCTACCAGTCTAAGACATACACATGGAGGCTCCAATGAAAGTAGTGTAAACACAGCCAAACTATACAGCTATATATCAGATTACTGGTACAAAGCCACTAAGATGTGACTTTCTAGACATCAAATCACCAGAGTGAGCTTCATGCAGACAGAGGAATGCTGGGAGTTTTTGGCTCTGAAGCCTGTAGTACTATGAATGCAGCTCTGGGCTCTAAAGCAAGTTTAAAGCGGAACATTCCCAATCTGACAGATCTGACAGCATCATTAGACAGCAGGGAGAAGGAGGGTGTATATAGGGGATTAGAAAGTGGAGAAGAGATCCCATGTCAACTGCAGGAGGAGGAAGGGGGATTAAAGTGTAGCTGTCAAAATGTTTTTATATACTGTAGATAATTTCATTATATGTATATTTGTAGTATACATTGGTTAAAAAAATGTGTGTATTTTTGGGTGAAAAAAAAAGTGTGCGTCTCTGTGAGGAGTCCAAATACAGGAAGTGAGGACAGGACAAGCAGAGCTCTGTGCAGGCTTCGTGCTTGTCAATCATCCTCATGTGCGAGCCCCCGCCTGTCCTCACTGCACAGAGCCCCCGCCTGTCCTCACTGCACAGAGCCCCCGCCTGTCCTCACTGCACAGAGCCCCCGCCTGTCCTCACTGCACAGAGCCCCCGCCTGTCCTCACTGCACAGAGCCCCCGCCTGTCCTCACTGCACAGAGCCCCCGCCTGTCCTCACTGCACAGAGCCCCCGCCTGTCCTCACTGCACAGAGCCCCCGCCTGTCCTCACTGCACAGAGCCCCCGCCTGTCCTCACTGCACAGAGCCCCCGCCTGTCCTCACTGCACAGAGCCCCCGCCTGTCCTCACTGCACAGAATGCAGTGGAAAACCACACTACAGGCTGATCCAACTTTATGTAATGTCCTTAAAACAAGTCAAAATGAGGCTCAGTAGTGTATGGCCTCCACATGCCCGTATGACCTCCCTACAATGCCTGGGCATGCTCCTGATGAGGTGGCGGACGGTCTCCTGAGGGATGGCCTCCCAAACTTGGACTAAAGCATCCACCAACTCCTCCAATCAAATGTGCACAGTGTGAACCTGCTTTCATCTGTGAAGAGCACAGGGCGCCAGTGACGAATGTTGGTGTTCTCTGGCAAACGCCAAACGTACTGCATGGTGTGGGGCTGTAAGCACAACCCCCACCTATGGATGTCGGGCCCTCATAGAGTCTGTTTCTGACTGTTTGAGTGGACACATGCACATTTGTGGCCTGCTGGAGGTCATTTTGCAGGGCTTTGGCAGAGGTAGCGGTCCTGCTGCTGGGTTGTTGCCCTCCTACGGCCTCCTCCACGTCTCCTGATGTACTGGCCTGTCTCCTGGTAGCGCCTCCATGCTCTGGACACTATGCTGGCAGACACAGCAAACCTTCTATGCCACAGCTCGCATTGATGTACCATCCTGGATGAGCTGCACTACCTGAGCCACTTGAGTGGGTTGTAGACTCCGTCTCATGCTACCACTGGAGTGAACACACCGCCAGCATTCAAAAGTGACCAAAACATCAGCCAGGAAGCATAGGAATTGAGAAGTGGTCTGTGGTCACCACCTGCAGAACCACTTCTTTATTGGGGGTGTCTTGCTAATTGCCTATAATTTCCACATGTTGTCTGTTCCATTTGTACAACAGCATGTGAAATTGATTGTCTATCAGTGTTGCTTCCTGAGTGGACAGTGTGATTTCACAGAAGTGTGATTTGGAGTGGAGTTTCATTGTGTTGTTTAAGTGTTCCCTTTATTTTTTTGAGCAGTGTATATTACAAATATACATATAATGGTATTATCTACATTTTATAAAAAGTTTTTGTTGACGACAGGTAGACTTTAAACAGCAGATCAGCGTGTGACAAGGAGGCATCTATCAGGAAAGCAGATAGAGAGGGTTGAACAAAAGCTGTCGAAAAATTTGAATATTGTGCAAAAGTCCATTGTATTTCATTAATGCAACGTAAAAGGCGTATTCCAGCTTTGGGATAAAATGTCTGATCACGGGGGCCCACCTCTGGGACCCCCGCATTTATGTGCGGAGCTGCGTCTCCAGGCTTGTAAACCGGAAGTTTTCGGGACCGGGGGACATGGCGTACACCACGTTCCCCTTGGGACGTCACTATGGGAGGGGGCATAATGTCTTTTACACCCCCTCCCAAGCAAGGGAAATATAGCAAGCTGCAATATAGTGTGTGCCTATGACTCCAGGTTACTGTAGGCCAGATCATATAGACTGCTATAGTTAACAGTTTTTGCATTCACCACTAACACAAGTTCACAAAAGGCAAAGATCAAGAACTCACGAACCTGAAAAAGCTGCAAGTTCCTGAAAATATAATGGTAATCTTACACTTTTTTTCTAAGCCTTGGTGAATGCACTTTTAATGAGGTATTTCCAACTTGTAGTATAAAGGCAAATTGCTATGACATTATGATTGATGGGGGGTCCAACCACTATTCAAGTAAATGGGGCTGTGTTGCAGTTCCTTGCAAAGTGAGTAAAAAAAATCCTCTTTGCAGAGAAATTTCTCAGGATTCAGGGGGGTGGTAGTCATGGAAGTCCCACCTCCACTGATCTAAAAGACCCCCACACCCAGAACAAGCAAACCTGCAGACTAGTATAGGGGGGGCTCATGACTCCTATAACAGAGGATGTTGGGAAAGAAGTATCGGGTATGTTACATATCAAAGGTTGATTCTTTTGTTTTCCCAAAAGCAGTGGTCTCCAAACTGTGGACCTCCAGATGTTGCAAGTACCAGAAGTCCGCACTTAGGGACTTTCATTGAGGGGGCAGAACGTGATGTCACGAGGGGGCAGAACCGTGATGTCACAATACTCTGGCCCCTGTATCAGAGCGATCTTCACTCCTTGAGGCTGATAACAGGGCTTTGGCAGGAGAGATTGAGGGGGCCCCAAGCGGCAGGACCCCCACGATCAGACATCTTATCCCCTATCCTTTGGATAGGGGATAAGATGTCGTGGGCCAGAGTACCCCTTTAGGATTCCTTGCCCTGAAGCCTTGCTGTACAGTGTGGGAGTGATTAGAGCTGCCTGCATTACACAGCAGTCAGACCCTACAGAGGAGCTTAGAGCAGCACAGGAGCCAGGACAGGTGAGTATTACCAGGAGGACAGGTTATTTAGGTCAGTCTCCAATCTGGGCCTCTGGTGCAAAACTACAAGTCTCATCGTATCCTGCTGTCTGGGCATGATGGGTGTTGTAGTTTTGCACCATCTGGAGTGCCAACATTTGAAAACAATGATTTTTGGCATAAAGGCACAGTTCATTTGGGCATTTATTTTTTTAATATTTTTTTTATATGTATTACACAAGTGCAAACCGGAAGTGTTGAGATATTGGGAGGACTCAGTGGCCAAGGTGAAAACCCTCACTATTTTAGAGTTTTACACCTATAAACACTTATAGGCTATATGCACACACTGTGCAGAGGGTGTAATAAATATATATACACACACAGATCAGCCATTCTATTAAAACCTATGTTACTGATTCAGCCACTTGGGTGCTGTGCTGAGGATCCAGCAGTCAGACGTTATTACTCTCGTCACTAAACAGAGGGTCTGCCCTGGATAATAGACCAAGCAATGAATACAGTATATCTGCTGGCAGGCGGTCACTTATGCAGACAGTGTATCAAAGAGATATATCTTTTTGGGATGTATTGAGATATTACCCTGTATTTAGAATTTATATTTCATGGACAATGGGGAGGATTGATGCATATTTGGGATATGGCATATATGATGTGTTGACTTTCTATGTAATTTACTATGTTTGCATTGACTGATGTGATGATGCATAAGATACTTTTGTAAGTAGTGCTGTATATGAATAGTGTTCTATCCAATTTATTCTAGTAGTTGCATATAATCTGGTGTTCTTGGATTAAACAGTTTTTCTATTATATGGGTTATCCCTCCCCACCTTGTAATTTGATGTACTGGAGAGTAGTCCATGTACTCAGCTTTCTAGTTCAATTGCAGTTCCATGGGAGTCCATTCAATACTTGGTAGTAGCTCCCTCTGGTGGCTGTTCCTCTATCATCACTATTGGAGGTCCGGTGTGGAGTGCGCATGCACCCGCTACGATCGCGTCTCCGGTCTGTTCAGGTGGATGTGCGTCATATGACGCGCTTCCTCTCATGACGCCACCCAGAAATCGGGCGGCGTGATGAACGAGCGGAATGCACCAACAGTCCCACCAGGTATTTAAAGGGGTACTACCGTGGAATTTATTTATTTATTAATTTTTTTAAATCAACTGGTGCCAGAAAGTTAAACAGATTTGTAAATCCCTTCTATTAAAAAATCTTAATCCTTCCAGTACTTTTTAAGGGCTGTATACTAAAAAGAAATCCAAAAAAGAAATGCATTTCCTGTGATGTCCTGGCCACAGTGCTCTCTGCTGTACATTTTAGGAACTGCCCAGAGAAGCATATGTTTGCTATGGGGATTTTCTCCAGTTCCTAAAATGGACAGCAGAGGTCAGCAGAGAGCACTGTGGTCAGGACATCACAGGAAATGCATTTCTTTTTTGGATTTCTCTTTAGTATACAGCCCTTAAAAAAGTACTGGAAGGATTAAGATTTTTTAATAGAAGGGATTTACAAATCTGTTTAACTTTCTGGCACCAGTTGATTAAAAAAAAAAAAAAAAAGTTTTCCACGGTAGTACCCCTTTAAGGCAGCAAGGTGCTGTAATCCCCAAGCCTCCTGAGGAAGAGACTTCTCGAAACAAGTGTTGAGGTGTGACAGGGTGCCGTAGGACTCCGGATGTCTCATTCAGGTAATACACTGACTATTCATATATAGCATTGCCACTATACTATCTAAATGTAGTACTTTGAGGACAATGTTCTGCTTATCCTTGTCACATCCCTATCAGTGTTTATGGTTTTTTAAGGGTAGGTAGCTTTTAATGGGTGGGTCCTGTGGATTTTTTGTAATTAGTGTGATATTCAAATAAAGTTGAATATGTCAAATAAATTTTTGATTATGCATTGTCAGTGTTGTAGGTTTTTCTATTATAGTGCCTGACAACAATAGGAATTGTAGGTTATTATATCAGACATAGGTGTGTGTGCAGAGAAATTAACACATGACTGTCCGATCTGATGCCCCCGCCCCAGGGTTCTGACTGTAATAAGTAACCATGAAATCCCACAGGCCTTTGAAGGGGGATGTATACACAACACACAGTTTTATCAGTAGCTTGATTTTACAGACACTGGTATAGAACATCTGGTAGCAGTAGTGTACATACCCTTTTTACAGTGTACACATGCTGGCTGCTTTCATTATTTTCAGAATAAAGCAATACATCGCCCGAGTCTGTATAAACACCGATAACAAGAGCAGCTCTGAAGAGCCCTCGCCATGGATTATGCTGTGAATTTCAGTGGCAGATAGAACGAGAGACAAAAACATGGCAAAGTCAGCAAGAATTAAATTAATGTAACATCTACAGCACAGAGAGAATGACAGAACAGCACAAATGTCTATGCTATCCGCTCCCACTCGCCAACGCCCCAGGGCAAAGCCAAACTGCTGCTAGAGTCCTGGGAGCTGGAGGTTAATGCGCTTTCCCAAATATAAACTCTCAGGGAAGGAGTTTCTGGGGCAGCATCTCAAGTCACAGGGATAAATTAAGTCATTGCACAAAATGATTTAAAAAGGCGTTTATGGAAAGAAAAAGTCTACTACAACTCATAGAATGCCTCGACAACCACAATGGGTACATATAGTACTCCTGAATCCGATATAGCCGGGGTATTGGCCATAGCTTGATGGGAATTGGGAAATGTCAAGTGTAATGGAAAACAATTGTGAAATGAAAAGCCTGTCACTCATTTCAGGCAGTAACAATGAGGAATAACCCCACTGTCATCCTCATGACATGCTGGGAGTCATAACCGTAACCCCGCTAAGCTAATATTGCCTATCCAGGCTGGATAACCCCTTTAGGCCAGGGCTACGTAATGTTAACGTTTTGGTTGCAGGTCACACAACTATGCCACCACTAACCTTAATGAAAATTGCATGCAACTTGTCCACTATTTTATTTTATTAACGCACCCTCCCCGCATGATTTACAGGGCTCAGTGCTAGAACAGAAAGGGGTGGGGGAGGAAGGATGCGTGCATGCTGCAGCTCAGCCTCTACTGGTGCTGGGCGGTATACCGGTATGAACCGGATACAGTTTTTCTTTTTCTCCCACAGTATGGATTTTTGTCCATACCGCTATACCGGTCGGGCCCCTCCCCCACCCTCCGGATGAATTGTAGAGCCCAGCGCGGCGCCCTCACTTGTACCGGTGTGCTTGAAGCTAATCCATTTACTGTGTCCCCCCGCTGCGCCTGTCAGCCAGTGTCCTCGAAAGTACGATCAATCCTCACCGCTAGCGGGGTCCCTGTGCCCACTAGCGGTGTCACAAGAATGCCGAGCGCGGCTCTGTTCCCCGTCCCTGTCAGCTCTCAGGGTACGGGAACAGATTTAAAGGCCTCGAGCGTGCTAACGTAGTACTGCGCATACGCAGTACTACGCAAATAGCGTAGGGCTAACGCTAGGCTCCTAGCGCTGCCTACGTTAGCCCTACGCTATTCGCGTAGCGCTCCCGGGGGGCACATTTGACACCGCTAGTGGGCACAGGGTCCCGACTCACGGGGTGGGGCGGGGGACAGGCGGTAATACCATGACACCGCGATAATAAAAAAAAAATACCGTGATATTCATTTTAGGCCATACCGCCCAGCACTAGCCTCTACAACTCCTAGGCTTTGAAGAAAAACATTAAAGGGGAACTCTGCCCCCAGACATCTTATCCCCTATCCACTAAGACCCCCCCGTGATCTCTGTGCAGCAACCGGTGTTCTAAACAGTATGTTTAGAATGCTGTGACCCCGCGGCAGGGGTCGTGACGTCCCGCCACACCCCATCCATTCATGTCTATGGGAGGCATGACGGCTGTTGCACAGAGATCGCGGCGCTCGGCACGGCACATCAGCGTTCTGATCATTTACATTCAGAACGCTGGTGCGGGCAGCCATAGTCGTGACGTCACACTCCCTCCCATAGACATAAAAGTACAGGGCATAACGTCACGACCATGGCTGCCAGCAACCGGCATTCTAAACATAAATGGATAGGAGTTAAATGTCTAGGGGCAGAGTACCTCTTTTTCACGTACTCAATAGTAGCCTTCTTGATCTTATTCATGTCCTTGTGCCATTACATCGGCACAGGAGCGTCCAGAATTCAGATGGAGCAAGAAATCCACATCTTTTATTTAGGAAATAAAGTAAGTAGATCCTATTCAGTAACCTGCACCAAGTATTTCTATATACATTTCTTACACGGAAAAAAAGTAAGTAAACCATTGTGCAAGTTTGACAGTAAAATGACAGCTGAAAGCAGAGGCACGGCTGCTTTCTCCTAACACTTTGTAGGACTTTCTTCTACAAAAGGTTGGAGTATGACAGGACCGACATCTACAGGAGACATCTTTTAAAGGGGTACTCCACTGGCCAGCATTCGGAACATTTAGTTCCAAACGCTGTGTGCACGCTGCGGGGATCGCCCATGGCCCCTTGTGACATAACGCCACACCTCTCAATGCAAGCCTATGGTAGGGTGTGTGGCGGCCCCCACCCAAAGACTTCCATTGAGGGGGCATGGCATCACGAGGGGGCGTGGCCGACCCCCGCAGCGTGCACACAGCGTTTGGAAATAAATGTTACAATCGCTGGCCAGTGGGAGTACCCCTTTAAAGGAGCTTTCTAGGAAAAAAACTTTTTTATCTATATCAACTGGCTCCAGAAAGTTAACCAGATTTGTAAATTACTTCTATTAAAAAAAAATCTTAATCCTTTCAGTACTTATGAGCTTCTGAAGTTAAGGTTTTTCTTTTCTGTCTAAGTGCTCTCTGATGACACGTGTCTCGGGAAACGCCCAGTTTAGAAGTAAAGCCCCATAGCAATCCTCTTCTAAACTGGGCGTTTCCCGAGATACGTGTCATAAGAGAGCACTTAGACAGAAAAGAACAACCTTAACTTCAGAAGCTCATAAGTACTGAAAGGATTAAGATTTTTTTTTAATAGATGTAGTGTACAAATCTGTTTAACTTTCTGGAGCCAGTTGATATATAAAAAAAAAAAAAAAAGTTTTTTCCTGGAATACCCCTTTAATACCAGGCTGCAGAATCTGTGGGTCGAACACAAAAGGTGGACACTAGAGATGAGCGAACTTACAGTAAATTTGATTTGTCACGAACTTCTCGGCTCGGCAGTTGATGACTTATCCTGCATTAATTAGTTCAGCTTTCAGGTGCTCCGATGGGCTGGAAAAGGTGGATACATTCCTAGGAAAGAGTCTCCTAGGACTGTATCCACCTTTTCCAGCCCACGGGAGCACCTGAAAGCTGAACTAATTTATGCAGGATAAGTCATCAACTGCCGAGCCGAGAAGCTCGTGACGAATCGAATTTACTGTAAGTTCGCTCATCTCTAGTGGACACTTTTGTGTTCTAAAAACAGGGCACGTCAGTCCAGCAACTAGGGATCGGACGATAATCACGATTTTGGGCATTATCGGTATCGGTAATTACCTTATCGATAAGCCGTTAATCCCCGGCCCCATTGCCTCCCCCATCCTCGGTTTTATAATTACCTGTTCCCGGGGTCCACGCTACTTCTTGCTCCTGCTGCGTCCTGCGTTACGCTGTGCGCTATGATGAGAGACGTGACGTCACCGTCAGTGCGCACAGTGACAGCTCAGGAGGACACCACTGGAGCCAGATGTAGAGTGGACCCCGGGAACAGGTAATTATAAAACCGGGGATGGGGGAGGCAATGGGGCGGGGCAGTCGCGGTGCAGCGGGTCGGGGGGGGGGGGGGACCCGGGAGCGGTGGCGGTGATAGGACTCAGGACCCCCAGACAGGCAGGGGGAGAGAAGCAGGTGGCGGCGGCCTATGGCACCGCAAAAGCCACTGCACTGCATTCATTTAAAGCGCCCGCTTTAAATCAATGATCTGCAGCGGTGTCGCGGGGGGATAAATAGCCGATAACTTATACCGGAATATCGGTATAAGTTATCGGCTATCGGCCCTAACCTCCACCGATTATCCGTATCGGCCCGAAAAAAACGATATCGGTTGATTCCAACCAGCAACTTTACAACCCTCATCCCAATTGAGGAAATTAATATCCTATCAATCTTCCAATATCCTGAAGTACACTACTGCACTGTACTACTCTATTTGACGGAGTGCACAAACCTGCTAAGTAAGAACCAGAAGAGTCTATGGATTTGTCTGGCGGCATTTTCATTATACAGCCTCATTGTTTTCAGAAAAACAATTAAGTCACTGGAGGCTTTTTGATCCTTGATCCAGACCATCTTACCATGATGCACCTGGGCTACATGATACCATGAAAAGCCCTGTGTTACCCTGGCTAGCAGCACAGTCACTTTCCTATAATCCGAGATGAATTACCTGCTTCTTGCACTTAATTATAGCCTATGGCAGTGGTCTTCAAACTGCGGACCTCCAGATGTTGTAAAACTACAACTCCCAGCATGCCCGGACAGCCGTTGGCTGTCCGGGCATGCTGGGAGTTGTAGTTTTACAACATCTGGAGGTCCGCAGGTTGGAAACCACTGGCCTATGGCATAGCAGCAATCCTGTAAGACCTGGAGCGCATCTCCTGACCGGCCACAGACTAGAATTAGAGTAAATTTACATGCGGCAAGTTCGTTACAGAAATTTTAACAACAGATCTACCGCATTTTAACACGTTTATATAAAGATCTGACTGTTCTGCTATTCCAGAAACTGTTCCACTCAACCTAATATTTTAGTTCTCGGTGGTGGGCTGCAATACCAAGTCTAGCCCATACACAAAAGCGGCATGTTAAGGGAATCTGTCACCTCATGTTTATGGTACCAGCTGCAGAAATAGCCAGATAGGTGACAGGACAACAATATGACAAATACCTTTGTTAGTTCTGGTGGCTTTGCCACAATTTATTAAAATTATGATTTTCTCCCTGGACTCAAGTGTCAAGGAGGCGGGGCTGAAATTAAGGGCTGAAGTGCCACAGCATCACTTGGCTCCTGGGTCACTCCCCCTTCCTGTCCTGGTTGATTGCCATACAAAGCACCGAGCCCTGTCTTCAAATTCCTTGCAATACTGCGCCACTAAGTTGGCCCTGCCCCCTTGACACTTGAGCCTGGGGAGAAAGTCATAATTTTGTAAGTTGTGGGAACCGCACCTTAACTAACAAAAGGTATGTGTCATATTGCTGTCCTGTCACCTGACAGGGTCTGCAGTTCATACAATATATATGAGGTGAAGTATTTCCATTAAAAGGGGCTATCCCAAGGTTGTGTGTCATCACCTATCAACAGGATATATCTGATCTGTGGGGTCCAACTGCTGGGACCCCTACTATAAGAATGGGGGTCCATGTGAATGGAGGAACTGCTCTATTCACTAGCTATGGGTATGTAAAAGCTAGTGTAGCACTGTACTATATTTGGCATGTCCATGGTAAAGGGGAAGGAAGTAGAAAGCCATGCTCGACAGCTGCTCCGTTCACGTGGAGGAAAAAGGACCCCAATTCATGACGGGTGGGAGTCCAAGCAGATGCGTCTTGTCCGGTATAGCAACTAATCTTCATACACTCGAATGGGGCTGAGCTGCGGCATCAGATAAAGCACATGGTCAAAAAAAGACTCCAATTCAGAAAAACTTCTCTGGGTCCATGCATACATACAGTATCCTGGGCATATTTAATGTGCATTATTTAAGGCTGCAGATTTCAATGTAAACTAAACCACTATACACTTATTAAAAACCTAGTGATCCCTTCCATATATAGTAAGTATATACCTTGAGGTCTACAACCCTTTTACTTTCATTGTATTCACGTGTAACGCAGAAACCTCGGCATACACTTCATTTAAAATATCAGTGTGAGCCCCCCAATTGCTCTTTTTAAACTAAATACCACTTCAAATCTGCAGCTTCACATCCTGCGCATCAACTATGCCCAGGATACTGTATGTGCAAATAGACCCTCCAAGTGCCAAGAACTACGCCAGCCATAAGACTTTAGGGTGCGTTCACATGTTAAAGTCAATGGGCAGCAAAATCTGCAGCAGATCTGCAGCAAAAATCTGCACATGTGAACGCACCCTGAGAGTCCAAGTTAACTGCAGGTGTTGCTAAACAACTACTTCTAGCATGCCCATGATGGGAGTTGTAGTTTAACAGGTAGGGAACCACAGGTTGGAGATCACTGACGTAGCAGTTTCAACAAGATTCCACAAAGAACCTAATCCCGATAATCCAGCTTTAACATCTCCAATCAATAAGAGTGAGTTTATGGCGGCTGTATAGAGTAGTTTAGCATATTCCAGAGTAGGTCTATAAAAAAAGTGTACATACTTTATTAATGTCTATATAAACACACCCAAAGGGCAAACAGGAGGTCCTGTCACATGGAACACACTTTCCAAGACCAATACAGCCTATCAATGAGTCATGCAGTCCTATGTCAGCTCTATTCAAGCTGCTGTAACACAGTCCCAGCGTGCACATCTAATCTCTTTATGAGCCGAGTAGCGTGCTCTCAATAGGGCTGGGCGGTATGGCCAAAAATGTGTATTGCAGTATTTTTGTAACTTACGGCGCTTCCACAGTAGATGTGTTATTCCCCCCCCCCAAAAAAAAATTAGGCCAGCGCTGCGCTGTCTCCATCAGGGTACTACTCATGTCACCCGCAAGCGCTGCTCTCCTCGTCCTCCTGTTTGTTGCGGCCGCCGGCGCTGACACTCTATACTGTATCCCTATGCCAGGGCTGCAAAAGGTAAACAAAAAAACTTTAACGCACGTTCCTACGTCGGCCTTATGCTCTTCCTGGCAACGTGAACGTCGGAGAGCCGTCAGCCTTTCACCGGCCGCAGCGATGTTCCGCCTCGGCCGGTGATAGGCTGAACCCACTGTCATGTAAGAAGCTGGCTTCCTACATGACAGTGGGCTCAACTGATCACCGGCCGAGGCGGAACATCGCTGCGGCCGGTGATAGGCTGGCGGCTTTCCGACATTCCATTCCCTAGAAAGCTGGTCCGGACCGACGAGAAAGGCGAGTTTAAGTTTATTTTGTTTAACTTTTGCAGCCCGGGCATAGGGATACAGTATAGAGCAGTAGTCTTCAACCTGCGGACCTCCAGATGTTGCAAAACTGCAACTCCCAGCATGCCCGGACAGCCAACGGCTGTCCGGGCATGCTGGGAGTTGTAGTTTTGCAACATCTGGAGGTTGAAGACCACTGGTATAGAGTGTCAGCGCCGGTGGCCGCAACAAACAGGAGGACCAGGAGGGCATCGCTTGCGGGTGACATGTGATTAGTTCCCCGATGGGGACAGCGCAGCGCTGGGTTAATAATTGGGGGTCAGAACTGCGCTTGCGGGCCACATATGATTAGTTCCCCGATGTGGGGACAGCGCAGCACTGGGCTGATAATTCATTCCCGAGGGGGAGGGGCCAATCCGGTATTGCGGTATGGGTTAAAATTTATATCGTGCAGCACAAAAATTTCGGTATTCGGAATGAACCGGTATACCGCCCAGCCCTAGCTCTCAATTTACCCAAGTGCATGTAAAAAGTGCAAGTGTTCACACAAAAAAAAACGTGCACAAGGATGCTGTCTGAAAGGAGAGAGGCCCCCCAACAAACCAAACCCTTCGCCTCCGAGCCAAGAGGCACCTGCAAGGTTCCAGGTCCAATGTCCCCTTTCACCGAAGCTACTCAGGGACCGAAAGTGCACATCTAATATCTACAACACTGCCGAGACTGAATTTTCAGCCTTATATCAAAGAAAGGAAAAAATTTAGGCGACTGTAAAAACATAAAGCACTTAGGGAGAAGACCATGGGTCAAGGTTATCGCTAAAAAACATAGCACCTCCGCCATACTGAGGGATAAACTGACAGACATGGAGGAAAAGGGAGCGGGAAACAACAAGACAGAAATACAGAAGGTGGACGAGGGTAGTGAATGGAATCCTGAGAACCTAGAAAGTGGGAGGGGCCAAGGGCATGATTGACAGGAATGATAAGAACCCTGGAGGGACAGGCAGAGAGGAGTGGTTCTGACCTACAAAACTGGAAACACCACATGCAGAATGACCTGCTACAATGCCACGTCTATGGGGACAGCTTCAGACTGCTAGGAGAGGCATGATTGCAATCTGATCGTCAGAGATAAGGGGCGCCATAGGTGCAGGAGCAGAAAAAGTTACTAAGTGCATAGGATATGCCCCAATGTTCAGTGAGAAAGGGGACAACATGGGGTCTTCTCCAGTGGTTTTCCAGATGCAGCACCATGGGTGGCCAAAGGGCTATTGTGCAGGGTAAATAGAACTGGAAACACCACATGAAAAGACACCAGGGCTATGCAAGAAGATCCTGATCAACCACCTTCCAGGTCCTGGGGGCCACGGGTTGTTCTTATGGATTCTGGTTCAGTTCTTTGGCTACAGCTTTTCAGTTACTCCCCACTAATTTAAGGAGTATACCATCACTTTATGATCTGTGGGGGACCCACATATTGTGACAATAAATGGGATGCACCACTAGTAAAGGGGTAACACTGCTGGACATGCCCTTCTCCGGATTGGTGGCAGTCACAGAGGTCGGGCCCCTCCACCTGGAGGCGCCACAGAGGTCGGGCCCCTCCACCTGGAGGCGCCACAGAGGTCGGGCCCCTCCACCTGGAGGCGCCACAGAGGTCGGGCCCCTCCACCTGGAGGCGCCACAGAGGTCGGGCCCCTCCACCTGGAGGCGCCACAGAGGTCGGGCCCCTCCACCTGGAGGCGCCACAGAGGTCGGGCCCCTCCACCTGGAGGCGCCACAGAGGTCGGGCCCCTCCACCTGGAGGCGCCACAGAGGTCGGGCCCCTCCACCTGGAGGCGCCACAGAGGTCGGGCCCCTCCACCTGGAGGCGCCACAGAGGTCGGGCCCCTCCACCTGGAGGCGCCACAGAGGTCGGGCCCCTCCACCTGGAGGCGCCACCATGTGGGGCCGGAGAGATAAGTGATGTAGCCCCTTCATTCTCATGTTCTGCTGCAGACCCAAAAATAGGACCCCTTGAGCATAAAGTAATGGTCTATCCTTAGCATCTCTTTACATTCACCCATGAGAGACCGCAGGGTGAATACATAAGCAGTTATACTGCCAACACCATCTGGGTACAGCCATTCCATCCCTGAGGTGGGGTCTAAGGAGAGCAATTCCGTGTCACTGTGGATGGAGCACCCCTTTAAGTGGGTGACCACAGATAGGGAGGGAAAACGGAGAAACATGGATAGGGGGCAGGGAAGGAGCAGGAAGTGGGCTGTGGATGTGACAGGCGAGAAAGAAGGGAGGAGGAATGGCCCCAAGGGGAAGGCTAATGGGAAGATGAGGGACAGTGGTCATGAGCTGTGCCAGGCCGGATGGAGCACACTGCCTGCACGGTGCATGACACATAAGCCCTCTATGAGGGGCACCACGCCTGCTATTGCCCAGCCATGCCCCCCTCGTGCCCGCACTACCGAGCCCGACACCCCGACGACCACGCACCTCAGCCCCGGCAGCAGCAGCACTCGCTCTTCTTGCCTCTCCTCAACTGACAAACCAGCTATCAGGCCGCGTTGCCAATCTCCTCCCTCAGCTGGCAGACACGCCCACCTCTGCAATGATTGGACCGATGCTTAGTACGTCATTGAACAGGCAAGTAAACCCCGCCTTGTGATTGGATGCTGTTCTGGTAAATGAAGGAGGGGACCCCACCCATCCATCACCGGGGGACCGGGCGGGAGACACAGAGGAGGATGACGGGTAAAGGGCGGATAGTGATGGAGAGTGAGGACGGAGGCGACGAGCAGAGGGGCTGACAGCATCACGGCTACAAGGGGTTAATGTAAAGAGAGAGAAGCACGATCTTAGTGGAAAGTGAAGGCTTATGGGGCGGTTGCCTTAGCAACCATTAATGCGCATCGGTAGCAACCTAAGAGCAGGATCAGTATATCGTCAGTGATGTGTGTAACGTAAGACGGCGGGTGAAGAGAGGAGGATGCCGGGAAGCACTCATGATTCCGGGAAAGACTCAGATGTGTTTATTACAGGAGTGTCCCAAATTGTTGATAAAGGGTGCGAATTCTTCATAAATGTATGTGTGAGTGGCCTGCACAGATCACCACCATAAGACCCCCCCCCCCCAAAGCACAGATCACCACCATAAGACCCCCCAAAACACAGATCACCACCATAAGACCCCCCCCCCCCAAAGC
Organism: Hyla sarda; assembly: GCF_029499605.1. Classification (NCBI taxonomy): domain Eukaryota; kingdom Metazoa; phylum Chordata; class Amphibia; order Anura; family Hylidae; genus Hyla; species Hyla sarda. The sequence continues at coordinate 221,078,589 of NC_079194.1, read as the reverse complement.
ACAGATCACCACCATAAGACACCCCCCCAAAGCACAGATCACCACCATAAGACCCCCCCCAAAGCACAGATCACCACCATAAGACCCCCCCCAAAGCACAGATCACCACCATAAGACCCCCCCCCCAAGCACAGATCACCACCATAAGACCCCCCCCCCCAAAGCACAGATCACCACCATAAGACCCCCCCCCCCCAAAGCACAGATCACCACCATAAGACCCCCCCCCAAAGCACAGATCACCACCATAAGACCCCCCCCCCCCCAAAGCACAGATCACCACCTTAAGACCCCCCCCAAAGCACAGATCACCACCATAAGACACCCCCCCCAAAGCACAGATCACCACCATAAGACCCCCCCAAAGCACAGATCACCACCATAAGACCCCCCCCCAAAGCACAGATCACCACCATAAGACACCCCCCCAAGCACAGATCACCACCATAAGACCCCCCCAAGCACAGATCACCCCCATAAGACCCCCAAAGCACAGATCACCACCATAAGACACCCCCCCAAGCACAGATCACCACCATAAGACACCCCCCCAAGCACAGATCACCACCATAAGACCCCCCCCCAAAGCACAGACCAACACCATAAGACTCCCCCCAAAGCACAGACCACCACCATAAGACACCCCCCAAAGCACAGACCACCACCATAAGACACCCCCCAAAGCACAGACCACCACCATAAGACACCCCCCAAAGCACAGACCACCACCATAAGACACCCCCCAAAGCACAGACCACCACCATAAGGCACCCCCCAAAGCACAAACCACCACCATAAGACACCCCCCAAAACAGATCACCACCATAACCCCCCCAAAGCACAGACCACTACCATAAAACACCCCCCAAAGCACAGACCACCACTATAAGATGCCCCCCCAAAGCACAGATCACCACCATAAAACACCCCCCCAAAGCACAGACCAACATCATAAGACACCCCCCCAAAGCACAGATCACCACAATAAGACACCCCAAAGCACAGATCACCACCATAACCCCCCAAAGCACAGACCACCACCATAACCCCCCCCCCAAAGCACAGACCACCACCATAAGACCTCCCCCAAAGCACAGACCACTACCATAAGACACCCTCCCAAAGCACAGACCACCACCCCAAGACACCCCCCAAAAGCACAGACCACCACCATAAGACACCCCCCAACATTACAGACCACCACCATAAGACACACCCCCAAAAGCACAGACCACCACCATAAGACACCCCCAGAAAGCACAGACCACCACAAGACACCTCCACTGTAAGACACACCCTCAAAGCACAGACCACCATAATAAGACACCCCCCAAAGCACAGACCACCACCATGAGACATCCCCCAAAGCACAGACCACCACCATAAGACACCCCCCAAAGCACAAACCACCACCATAAGACACCCCCCAAAGCACAGACCACCATCATAAGACACCCCCCCAAAGCACAGATCACCACAATAAGACACCCCCAGAGCACAGATCACCACCATAAACCCCCCCCCAAAGCACAGACCACCACCATAACCCCCCAAAAGCACAGACCACCATCATAAGACACCCCCCAAAGCACAGACCACCACCATAAAACACCCCCCAAAGCACAGACCACCACCATAAACCCCCCCAAAGCACAGACCACACCATAAGACACCCCCCAAAGCACAGACCACCACCATAAGACACCGCCCCAAAGCACAGACCACCACCATAAGACACCCCCCCCAAAGCACAGACCACCACCACAAGACACCCCCCAAAACACAGATCACCACCATAAAGCCCCCCAAAACACAGATCACCACCATAAGACACCCCCCAAAACAGATCACCACCATAACCCCCCCCAAAGCACAGACCACCACCATAAAACACCCCCCCCCAAAGCACAGACCACCACTATAAGATGCCCCCCTAAAGCACAGATCACGTCCATAAAACACCCCTCAAAGCACAAACCACCATCATAAGACACCCCCTCCAAAGCACAGATCACCACAATAAGACCCCCCAAAGCACAGATCACTACCATAACCCCCCCCCCAAAGCACAGACCACCACCATAAGACCCCCCCCTCAAAGCACAGACCACTACCATAAGACACCCTCCCAAAGCACAGACCACCACCATAAGACACCCCCCAAAAGCACAGACCACCACCATAAGACACCCCCCCCCAAAAGCACAGACCACCACCATAAGACACCCCCCCCCCAGAAGCACAGACCACCACCATAAGACACCCCCCAAAGCACAGACCACCACAAGACACCTCCACTGTAAGACACCCCCCCAAAGCACAGACCACCATAATAAGACACCCCCCAAGGCACAGACCACCACCATAAAACACCCCCCAAAGCACAGACTACCACCATAAGACAACCCCCAAAGCACAGACCACCACCATAAGACACCTCCTGAAGCACAGACCACCATCATAAGACACCCCCCAAAGCACAGACCACCACCATAAGACACCTCCTGAAGCACAGACCACCACTGTAAGACATCCCCCAAAGCACAGACCACCACCATAAGACACCTCCTGAAGCACAGACCACCATCATAAGACACCCCCCAAAGCACAGACCACCACCATAAGAGACCTCCTGAAGCACAGACCACCACTGTAAGACACCCCCTGAAGCACAGACCACCACTGTAAGACACCTCCTGAAGCACAGACCACCACCATAAGAGACCTCCCGTTGCACAGTCCACCACCATAAGACAGACCACAACCATAAGGCTCTCCCCCCAAAGAACACCTTCCCCTAAAGCACAGACCACCACAGTAGGAAGCACAGTCCACCACATAAGACACCCTTCTGAAGCAGAGACCACCACAATCAACACCCCCTGTTCACTGACTTCCCCTCAGTGACCAGTAAACAGCATGGGATCGGGATGCAACACGTACATGATTCACTTTTTGGTGTGTGAGCTGCGTTCCTTGCTGTTTACTGGTCACAGAGGAGAAGACAGTGAGAGGAGGTTAGCGCCCTATACGGGGGCCCACAACAACACACTTTAGCGATGGGGAAACAGGTGTCTGTTATAGGATCCATAACCAGCCTCCCCACCAATTCTGAGGGGCTGACTGTATTCCAGCAGATCATGTCCCCGTGCTCCACTGGTCGCATTTTGCCTGCAGGCCGCTTGTTGGATGCCCAGAGACCTCAGTGGTGCGGCTATATGAAAGTTTTCTACTGTTAAGAAACTAGGAACAAAGTAGGAATATTTTACATCCAGACCTGTCATACCCTCAAAAATATGACTTGTAAGCATCTGAGAACCTTCCCAATGCCCACTTTGGGTTAGTGACCCAGTTCGGCTGTTTGTCCCAACAAAATTAGGACTGTAGGCCAGTGCAGTCGGTGTCCCCCTGATATGACTGTTCCCCCAGGTCATTTAACCCTATAAAGACAAATACGATATGCTCATAACACAGACAGCCTCAGTGCCCCCTTACTGACACACCGAGTGCCCCTCATAGTGATAGCCTAAGTGCCATTGTAGTAACAGCCCCAGTGCCCTCATAGGGAGTTCCTCAATGCCCCCATAGTGACAGCTTCAGTGCCACCAGAGTGACAGCCCTAGTGCCCCCATAGTGAGAGCTACAACATCCCCATAGTCACAGCCCAAGTGTCCCTATAGTGACAGCACAGCGCTCTCTGCTGACATCTCTGACCATTTTAAGAACTGTCCAGAGTAGGAACAAATCCCCATAGCAAACATATGCTGCTCTGGAAAGTTCCTAAAATGGACAGAGATGTCAGCAGAGAGCACTGTGCTTGTGATGTCAGCAGAGAGCACTGTGTTCCAAAAAGAAAATAACTTCCTCTGTAGTATTCGGCAGCTAATAAGTCCTGGAAGGATTAAGATTTCTTAATAGTAATTTACAAATCTGTTTAACTTTCTGGCACCAGTTGATTTAAAAAAAGAGTTTTCTACCAGAGTACCCCCTTAACCCCTTCCCGACCTATGACATACCTGTACGTCATGGGTGGCAAGGTGTTCCCGACCCATGACATACAGGTACGTCATGAACATTTTTGCCGCTACTTGCGGCATCCCGCAGCGCCCGGTAAGATGGTGGCTATCACTGATAGCCAGCCATCTTACCGTGCGACCACGGGGGGTTTCATCCCCCCCCCCCCCCCCCCAGCGATCGCTGCTATAAGCTGGTCAAATCTGACTAGCTGATAGCAGCGTTTTGCTATGAAAATACTTAGCAGCGCGGTGTGTGAGTCCCGATCACTGGGATCGGGACACACACCGCTCTGCTAAGTGTCCCTGACCCGTCCCCCGGCGTCACTTACCCGTCCGAGCGGTGTCCCGAGCGGTCCCGGCGCAAGCGACGTCCTCCATGCGGTCCCGGCGGCGCTGCGTCCCGGAGGTGAGTTTCCGGCAGCAGTGCGGCATCTTCATTGGCAGCAGTGAGATCGCCGTAAAGCGATCTCACTGCTGCCTCTGGGAGTTTCAAAACTGCAACTCCCAGCATGCCCAGACAGCCTTTGGCTTTCTGGGCATGCTGGGAGTTGTAGTTTTGCAACATGTGGAGGTCCTCAGTTTGGAGACCACTGTATAATGGTCTCCAATCTGTGCTCTTCCAGATGTTGCAAAACTACAAATCTTAGCATGCTCAGTCTGTCCAGGCATGCTGGGAGTTGTAGTTCTCTAACATCTGGAAGAGCACAGATTGGAGACCATTATACAGTGGTCTCCAAACTGTGGACCTCCAGATGTTGCAAAACTACAACTCCCAGCATGCCCAGACTGCCCAAGCATTCTGGAAGTTGTAGTTCGGCAACATCTGATCCTTCAGATATTGCCGAACTACAACTTCCAGCATGCCTGGGCATGCTGGGAGTTGTAGTTTTGCAACAACTGGAGGCACACTAGTTGGGAAACATTGTCCGTTTCCTACCTCAGTGCCTCCAGCTGTTGCAATTGTTGCAAAACTATAACTCCCAGCATGCACTGACAGACCATGCATGCTGGGAGTTGTAGTTTTGCAACAGCTGGAGGCACACTGGTTTGGAAACACTAAGTTTGGTTGCAAAACACTTGAAAGTTTATTACTTAACTTAGTGTTTCCAAACCAGTGTTCCTCCAGCTGTTGCAAAACTACAACTCCCAGCATGCACGGACAGCCAAAGGGCATGCTCGGAGTTTGCAACAGCTGGATGTTTGCCCTCTCCCCCCAATGTGAATGTACAGGGTACACTTACATGGGCGGAGGTTTACAGTGAGTGCTGCAAGTTTGAGATGGCGCAAATTTTGCGCTGCAGCTCAAACTTCCAGCGGCAAACTTGCTGTGAACCTCTACCCATGTGACTGTACCCTAAAAACACTACACTACACTTACACTAACCTAAAATAAAAAGTAAAAAACACTACATATACACATACCCCTACACAGCCCCCCCTCCCCAAAAAAATGAAAAACGTCTGGTACGCTACTGTTTCCAAAACGGAGCCTCCAGCTGTTGCAAAATAATAACTCCCAGTGTTGCCGGACAGCCATTGACTGTCCAGGCATGCTGGGAGTTTTGCAACAGCTGGAGGCACCCTGTTTGGGAATCATTGGAATAGAATACTCCTATGTCCACCCCTATGCAAATCCCTAATTCAGGCCTCAAATGCGCATGGCGCTCTCTCACTTTGGAGCCCTGTCGTATTTCAGGGCAACAGTTTTGGGACACATATGGGGTATCGCCGTACTCGGGAGAAATTGCCTTACAAATTTTGGGGGGCTTTTTCTTCTTTAACCCCTTATGAAAAGGTGAAGTTGGGGTCTACACCAGCATGTTAGTGTAAAAAAATAAATTTTTTACACTGACATGCTGGTGTTGCCCTATACTTTTCATTTTCACAAGAGGTAAAAGGGAAAAAAGACCCTCTAAATTTGTAATGCAATTTCTCCCGAGTACGGAGATACCCCATATGTGGGCGCAAAGTGCTCTGGGGGCGCACAACAAGGCCCAGAAGGGAGAGTGCACCATGTACATTTGAGGTGATTTGCACAGGGGTGGCTGATTGTTACAGCAGTTCTGACAAACGCAAAACAATAAATATCCACATGTGACCCCATTTTGGAAACTACACCCCTCACGGAATGTAATAAGGGGTGCAGTGAGCATTTACACCCCACTGGTGTATGACAGATTTTTGGAACAGTGGTCTGTGAAAATGAAAAATAAAATTTTTGATTTGCACAGTCCACTGTTTCAAATATCTGTCAAACGCCAGTGGGGTGTAAATGCTCACTGCACCCCTTATTAAATTCCATGAGGGGTATAGTTTCCAAAATGGGGTCACATGTGGGGGGGTCCACTGTTCTGGCACCATAGGGGCTTCCTAAATGGGACATGCCCCCCAAAAACCCTTTCAGAAAAACTCACTCTCCAAAATCCCATTGTCGCTCCTTCCCTTCTGAGCCCTCTACTGCGCCCGCCGAACACTTTACATACGCATATGAGGTATTTCCTTACTCGAGAGAAATTGGGTTACAAATTTTAGGGTGATTTCTCTCCTTTTACCCCTTGTAAAAATTCAAAAATTGGGTCTACAAGAAAATGCGAGTGTAAAAAATGAAGATTTAGAATTTTCTCCTTCACTTTGCTGCTATTCCTGTGAAACACCTAAAGGGTTAAAACACTTACTGAATGTCATTTTGAATACTTTGGGGGGTGCAGTTTTTATAATGGGGTCATTTATGGGGTATTTCTAATATGAAGACCCTTAAAATCCACTTCCAACCTGAACTGGGCCCTGAAAAATTACGATTTTGAAAATCTTGAGAAAAATTGGAAAATTGCTGCGGAACTTTGAAGCCCTCTGGTGTGTTCCAAAAGTAAAAACTTGTCAATTTTTTTATGCAAACATAAAGTAGACATATTGTTTATGTGAATTCATATGTAATTTATTTGGAATATCCATTTTCCTTTCAAGCAGAGACTTTCAAAGTTAGAAAAATGCTAAATTTTCCAAATTTTCATGAAAGTTTTAGATTTTTTACCAAGAAAGGATGCAAATATCAGTGAAATTTTACCAATAACATAAAGTAGAATATGTCACGAAAAAACAATCTCGGAATCAGAATGATAAGTAAAAGCATTCCAGAGTTATTAATGTTTAAAGTGACAGTGGTCAGATTTTCAAAAAATGCCCAGGTCCTAAAGGTGAAAATGGGCTGGGTCATGAAGGGGTTAATTAACCCCCTTTGCACAAAGGAGATGGGAGCGACTGTTCTGAGCTTCCTTGCCTCTGTCCTCGCCTGCCGATCTCGCGCTCACATATGTGAAAATTATGATTATTTATGAGGTGATAGTATAAGTAGGTAGAAGAAAATATTATACTGCAAAGTGGCGCTACCACGAAGATCCTTTAGTGGTAGCGCCACTATGCAGTATAATATTTTCTTTTGCCTACTTGGACTATTGCCATTACGGTTCCCTGCCACAGGATACCGTCCGATATACTTCCGGCCTGTAAGCCCTGGATCTTCATAAGTACCCCTACATAGGGGCAATATGCCTGAACCCAAGTATCGCCACAGATGAGAGACCACCTCATAGAGGGCTCCCGTGAGTTTTCCATACCCCTTGGATTACACAAGGTGCTGTCCTCTTCTCTCTCTCTTTTTTTTATTTTATTTTTTTGTTCTCCTGTTTTTATTATATATATTTACGAGGTGGGCATATCGGAACAGATACGATGGAGGCAGGGAAACTCTGAATCCCAGCTCATATCAGTTTAAGAGTGTATATCTTTGGACTCCGGGTGAGTAATAAATTATTTCAGTCCGGTTCACCCACACTATAACCCAGTGTATTGGCGTCACCTGTCATCAGCCAAAGAGCGATCCTCTCTCTGTGCAGCTGAGAAACGGGGGTACTGCAGGAGAGATTGCGGGGGTCCCCAGCGGCAGACCCCCACGATCAGACATCAGATAAGATGTCTAGGGGCAGAGTACCCCTTTAAAAAGCTATAGGAGAATAAATATAAAAAAAAAGATAAAAGCTGCAAAGTTGGAGACAGACATTGCCAAAGAGAGCAAAACTTATCCAAAAATGTTCTTTTATTATATAAATAGTAAAATTAAAATTGAAAGTGAATGAGGAAGGAATTATAGGGTGATGAGGAGAAAGCGAAAACGCTTGGGGTTGTGACGTCACACCATGCCCCCTCAATGCAAGTCTATGGGAGGGGGTGCAACCCCAGCTATCAGACATCTTATCCCCTTTCCTTTGGATAGGGGATAAGATGTCTCGGGGCGGAGTACCCCTTTAAACATGTTTTTCTACATTGTTAACACTGAGGAAAATAAATGTCAGGTAAAATACAGCTAAGGCTGGGTTCACACTACGTTTTCTCCCATACGGGAGCGCATACGGCAGGGGGGAGCTAAAACCTCGCGCTCCCGTATGCCTTCGTATGCGCTCCCGTGTGTCATTCATTTCAATGAGCCGGCCGGAGTGAAACGTTCGGTCCGGTCGGCTCATTTTTGCGCCGTATGCGCTTTTCCCCCGGACCTACAACTGTGGTCAACCACGGTTTGAGGTCCTGTCGTAAAAGCGCATACGGCGCAAAAATGAGCCGACCGGACCGAACGTTTCACTCCGGCCGGCTCATTGAAATGAATGACACACGGGAGCGCATACGAAGGCATGCGGGAGCGCGAGGTTTTAGCTCCCCACTGCCGTATGCGCTCCCGTATGGGAGAAAACGTAGTGTGAACCCACTCTATATTAGGTAAAGTCTCTAGTACGACACCTGTCTAGCCCAGGAAGAAGTACAGTGCCACCTAAAACAAATTGAAATAGACAAATCACCAGGTCCAGATGGCATGTCCCCCCACATTCTGAGGGAGTTAAATAACATACAGACTTTTTTTTTCCTAATATTTAAGGACTCTATAGTGGCAGGGTCTGTTCTCCAGTATTCTCCAGAAAGTGACCCTGGGAAATATGTATAGGCCTGTTGTCACGATGCCGGCTGGCAGGAGGTGGATCCTCTGTGCCAGAGAGGGATTGGCGAGGACCGCGCTAGTGGACCGGTTCTAAGCCACTACAGGTTTTCACCAGAGCCCGCCGCAAAGCGGGATGGTCTTGCTGCGGCGGTAGTGACCAGGTCGTATCCACTAGCAACGGCTCACCTCTCTGGCTGCTGAAGATACTGAAGAAAGGCGAGGTACAAGGGAGTAGGCAGTAGCAAGGTCGGACGTAGCAGAAGGTCGGGGGCAGGCGGCAAGGTTCGTAGTCAGGGGAGATAGCAAGGTACTGGTACACAGGCTATAAAACACACAATACGCTTTCACAAGGCACTAGGGCAACAAGATCCGGCAAGGGAGTGCAAGGGAGGAGACTAGATATAGCCAGGGAACAGGTGGGGACCAATTAAGCTAATTGGGCCAGGCACCAATCATTGGTGCACTGGCCCTTTAAGTCTCAGGGAGCTGGCGCGCGCGCGCCCAAGAGAGCGGAGCCGCGCGCGCCAGCACATGACAGCAGGGGACGGGAACGGGTAAGTGACCTGGGATGCGATTCGCGAGCGGGCGCGTCCCGCTGTGCGAATCGCATCCCCAACGGCCATGACAGAGCAGCGCTCCCGGTCAGCGGGACTGACCGGGGAGCTGCAGGGAAAGAGACGCCGTGAGCGCTCCGGGGAGGAGCGGGGACCCGGAGCGCTAGGCGTAACAGTACCCCCCCCCCTTAGGTCTCCCCTTCTCTTTATCGGGTAACTGCCTCCCCTGGGATGAGGACACCGGGAAAGGATGGAGGGATTCCTCAACGGCAGGCAGAACCGCAGGAGTAGGAATGGGGAGAGAGGGCAGAGGGCGGGACCTGGCACGGGGCAGTGTGACACCAGGACGAGGGCCATGAGGGGACACAGAAGCTTGCCTGATGGAACTGGGAGGGGGGGAGGGGCATTTCCTGTGGCAGGCAGAGTCCTTAATGACCTTAGGGGGACCAGATACAGGAGGAACCACAGAGTTACGGCAAGGGTTACTGGGAACCGGTTTTAGACAGTTCTTGGAACAAGAGGACCCCCAACTCTTGATCTCCCCAGTGGACCAATCCAGGGTTGGGGAATGAAGTTGAAGCCAGGGAAGTCCAAGGAGAATTTCCGAGGTGCAATTGGGGAGGACCAAAAGTTCAATCCTCTCGTGGTGAGATCCGATGCTCATAAGAAGGGGCTCCGTGCGGAAACGTATGGTACAGTCCAACCTGGCTCCGTTGACCGCGGAAATGTGGAGTGGCTTGACAAGACGGGTCACCGGAATACGGAATTTATTCACAAAGGAGTCCCGAATAAAATTCCCAGAAGCTCCAGAGTCCAGGCAGGCCACGGCTGAGAGGGGAGAGCTGGCTGAAGTGGAAATCCGAACAGGTACCGTGAGACGTGGAGAAGCCAACTTGGCATCAAGAGACGCCACACCCACGAGAGCTGAGTGCGAGCGTGCGTTTCCCAGACGTGGAGGACGGATTGGGCAATCCACCAGAAAATGTTCAGTACTGGCACAGTACAGACAAAGATTCTCTTCCTTACGGCGATTCCTCTCTTCCAGGGTCAGGCGAGACCGATCCACTTGCATGGCCTCCTCGGCGGGAGGCCTAGGCGCAGATTGCAGTGGAGACTGTGGGAGAGGTGGCCAGAGATCTAAGTCTTTTTCCTGGCGGAGCTCTTGATGCCTCTCAGAAAAACGCATGTCAATGCGAGTGGCTAGATGAATGAGTTCATGCAGGCTAGCAGGAGTCTCTCGTGCGGCCAGAACATCTTTAATGTTGCTGGATAGGCCTTTTTTAAAGGTCGCGCAGAGAGCCTCATTATTCCAGGATAGTTCAGAAGCAAGAGTACGGAATTGTATGGCGTACTCGCCAACGGAGGAATTACCCTGGACCAGGTTCAGCAGGGCAGTCTCAGCAGAAGAGGCTCGGGCAGGTTCCTCAAAGACACTTCGAATTTCCGAGAAGAAGGAGTGAACAGAGGCAGTGACGGGGTCATTGCGGTCCCAGAGCGGTGTGGCCCATGACAGGGCTTTTCCAGACAGAAGGCTGACTACGAAAGCCACCTTAGACCTTTCAGTAGGAAACAGGTCCGACATCATCTCCAAGTGCAGAGAACATTGCGAAAGGAAGCCACGGCAAAACTTAGAGTCCCCATTAAATTTGTCCGGCAAAGACAGGCGGAGGCTAGGAGTGGCCACTCGCTGCGGAAGGGGTGCAGGAGCTGGCGGAGGAGATGATTGCTGATGAAGTTGCGACTGAAGTTGGTGCACAATGGTGGACATTTCTGACATCTGGTGGGTTAGATGGGCGATCTGTCGGGCTTGCTGGGCGACCACCGTGGTGATATCAGAGGCAACTGGCAGGGGAACCTCAGCGGGATCCATGGCCGGATCTACTGTCACGATGCCGGCTGGCAGGAGGTGGATCCTCTGTGCCAGAGAGGGATTGGCGAGGACCGCGCTAGTGGACCGGTTCTAAGCCACTACAGGTTTTCACCAGAGCCCGCCGCAAAGCGGGATGGTCTTGCTGCGGCGGTAGTGACCAGGTCGTATCCACTAGCAACGGCTCACCTCTCTGGCTGCTGAAGATACTGAAGAAAGGCGAGGTACAAGGGAGTAGGCAGTAGCAAGGTCGGACGTAGCAGAAGGTCGGGGGCAGGCGGCAAGGTTCGTAGTCAGGGGAGATAGCAAGGTACTGGTACACAGGCTATAAAACACACAATACGCTTTCACAAGGCACTAGGGCAACAAGATCCGGCAAGGGAGTGCAAGGGAGGAGACTAGATATAGCCAGGGAACAGGTGGGGACCAATTAAGCTAATTGGGCCAGGCACCAATCATTGGTGCACTGGCCCTTTAAGTCTCAGGGAGCTGGCGCGCGCGCGCCCAAGAGAGCGGAGCCGCGCGCGCCAGCACATGACAGCAGGGGACGGGAACGGGTAAGTGACCTGGGATGCGATTCGCGAGCGGGCGCGTCCCGCTGTGCGAATCGCATCCCCAACGGCCATGACAGAGCAGCGCTCCCGGTCAGCGGGACTGACCGGGGAGCTGCAGGGAAAGAGACGCCGTGAGCGCTCCGGGGAGGAGCGGGGACCCGGAGCGCTAGGCGTAACACCTGTTATGTTTATTTTATATTGTATGTAAATTAAGTGTTTTCTAAGAGAAGCTATATTGGAGTAGCTTAATGAAATTAAGTGTTTGAAGTCATATCAGCATGGCTTTATGAGGGATCGGTCCTGTCAAACTACATGATCAGCTTTTATAAGGAGGTGAGCTCCAGACTGGACCAGGGGGAATCGCTAGATGTTGTATATCTGGATTTTTCCAAAGCATTTCATATGGTGCTACATAAAAGATTGGTGCATAAAATGACAAGGATTGGGCTGGCGAGAAATATGTGTAAGTGGGTAAGTAACGGGCTCAGTGATAGGAAACAGAGGGTGGTTATTTATGGTACATTCTCTAAGTGGGTGACTGTTACTAGTGGGGTACCACAGGGGTCAGTTTGGTGCCCTATTACTTATAATATATTTGATGATGACCGTGTAGAGGGATTATATAGTAAAGTAAAGTGCACTGTTACAAATGAATCTGGCTAGGCTGCAGGCTTGGGCTGAGAAGTGGCAGATAAGGTTTACTGATAAAGTTTAGGCGACAGTAAATTGAACTGTAGCAACCAGTGTCAGGCAGCTGCTGCCAAGGCAAATAAAATCATGGGGCTGTACTTGACAAGGAAGTCAGTGTTCAAGATAGATATAGTGGAGCTGGAGACGGACAATCAAAGTAATACAAGTAATTGGAGGACTACAGTACCCAGAAAGATATCATATTACTTCTGAGGGAACTGCATTTACCAAAGTGCAAGTGCCTAAATAATCAGTATTGCAAACAGTGCATATGAACATATAAAGTGACAGTGCATACTTATTTTTATGTGCATAAGACCCCATTTACTCTAGAAACCTAATCGAGATCTTTGGTTAAACATTATGGGAATAAGTTGGTAATATAAACCAGCATATTACATGTATCTCTAATCCATCCAAATACAGTGATCCCTCAACTTACAGTGGCCTCAACATACAATAGTTTCAACATACAATGGTCTTTTCTGGACCATTGTAACTTGAAACCAGACTCAACATACAATATACAGACAGTCCAGATCTGTGAAACATGTCAATGGCTGAAAGAACTGACCAATCAGAATGGGCAATTTACTGGTAAAACCCCTGTATTACTGAAGTGTATGCACTGAATTCCTGTCTGGTAGCGCCCCCTACAGTACAGGGAGGTATTACATGTTCTGAACACTTTACCTGTACCAGGTGAGGGCGGCTTTATGTTACTTTTTTAGGACATTGCGTGTACTGTACAGGACCCTGAAGAAGCTCCTGTCCTCTACATAGACCAGTGTTTCCCAAGCAGGGTACCCCCAGCTGTTGCAAACTACAGCTCCCAGGATGCCCGGACAGCCTTTGGCTGTCCGGGCATGCTGGGAGTTGTAGTTTTGCAAAAGCTGAAGGCTCCCTGTTTGGGAAACACTGACATAGACAGTGATTACAGCTCCCAGCAGATCTTTATTACTTTTATGTATAAGGACTTGCTTTATCTATATTAGTTATCTACTTCTTTTTCCTATTTTTGGATGACATTTTGGGGCTTCAGAACCAATTACCAGGTTTCCATAGAGTTCTGGTCTCAACATACAATGGTTTCAACATACAATGGTCGTCCCGGAACCAATTAATATTGTAACTTGAGGGACCACTGTACACAAATAATTATACGCTAATAACTCCACTATGGGAGAATACATAAATATTTTAAAACAGGAATGCAATATATTGGTCATAACATATATCTTATACCACTCTCTACCTCATTAATTGAAAATATTATATTTCTACTCATGTTTTTTCAATTTTTATTTAATGAATTAACAAAATAGCAAAAACTCAAAGACAGAAACATAGTCCCTAACCCCCCCCCCCCCTCCCCCCCACCTTCCTACAATCAATAATCAGCATTGGCGGCAGGGTGCCAGGAGGCCGAAGTCAACAATATTTTATCATAAATTTACCTAATACCCTCCAAAGTTTATACTTTTAATCGTTAATCTTGACCCTTTAATTATCCTTTGTTTCCGACCCCCTAAATCCCTGCCCCTTAACATCAATCCAAATAAACACAAAACTAAACAAAGCAAAGCAAAAACAAAACAAACAAAAAAAAAATATTAAAATTCTCTACCTCTCTCTCTCCTCAACTCCCCCCCGTAATGTATCCTTCCATTTTTTGCATATTATTATACCATTCAATGCTACTGGGACAGATAGGGGATATCCAATTTTTAACAATTAACAAACGGGCGTAGAATAGCATTTTCATACATCTTACTTTTATTTTCTTACTAGATTTTATCCTTGTGTCGTCTACCAAAATTGCCATCCTGGGGGAGAACTCCATACTTACACCAGTTATTTCTCTAATTTTACTAAATGTTACTTTCCAATATTCAACAATCTCAGAACACCACCACAATATATGTAAATGTCCTTCTTTTTCTTTTTTACACCTATTACATCTACTATCCTTCCTTATTCCCATTTTCTCTACAAAATAAAAAAAAATGGCGTGTAATAAAGTCTAAACACAATATTAAATTGTATTATCTTTTGGTTCATAGTAGGGGATACGTAATTAATGTTCTTCATTATTATATCCCACCCTTCCTCTTCTATATCGCCGATCTCCTCTTGCCATTGTTGGCTGCTCCTATGTACTAATTTATTCTTATGTAACTTTGCTATAGCTATATAAACATATGAGATGTGTTTTTTTGTAATATTACCACTCATAATTTTATTCAAAATTTCCGGGTATTCTGTTAGCCAGATTCTTAGCTATAATTTTAATATCAGTATTTAACAATGATATGGGTCTGTATGACTCTAATTCTTCCTCCTTCTTGTCTGATTTTAACAACAATATTATACTTGCCTCACACATTGATTTTGGTAATGTTCCACTTTTCTTCGAGCTATGTATAACTCTTACTAAAGCAGGAACAAGAATTTCCCCATATCTTCGGTACATTTCGAAGGGGAGCCCTTCCCCTCCTGGGGTCGTGTTACCCTTTTTCGTTTCTAATGCTCTATATACTTCCCCAACTAATAGTGGTCCATTCAGCTCCTCTAATTTTTCCTCTGGGATCCTTGGTAATGCTATTCCCTTCAAATAATTATTCAATTCCTCCTTACTAAGTTTAGACTCTGACCTATATAATAACTCAAAATATCTGTCAAATTCTTCAATGATACTTTTAGGTTTATTTTGTACCTCACCTTTCTTGTTTTTAATAGCCTGAATTGTTCTCTTTGCCTGTTGGTTATTAATAAGGGCCATCAATCTTTTATTGGGTTTTCCCATTTCCATGAATTTCTGCTGTCCTTTAAAAATTACTTTTTTTTAAACTTTTCTAAATTAAGTATGTTTCTTGTTTTTCTTCTTTATCTCCCCAATGCTTTTTATTTTCTTCTGAGTTTTCCATTATAATTTTTCCTCTGCTATTTTAACTGCATCTGTTAGATTTTTTTTTCCGTCATATTGTATTATTTTCTTCTTTTTATTAATTACCCATATTAATTCCCCCCTTAAGAATGCTTTCATTGTTTCCCAACGAGTACAATAATTTATCCCCTTAACCCTTGTACTCCCTCGCTCATCCCCTAAACATAGATCTATACGAGACATTGTTTTACAGGTCTTATTGCAGCATGAATATATATTTTTTCCTGGGTTACGAATTATCCATATGTCTATCAGCCCTACTTCATCACAAATTTTTTTTCAATGGGGTTTGACCATAAAAATATTTCTTTATATTTGACAATCTCAGCCTATCTGTATTTTCATTCATTACACAATTTACATCCCCTTGAATAAAAAGGGGGCATTCTTTGACCCCCTGCCAGAACATAAGTATAATTTTAAGAACTTCGGATGTGTACAGGGGAGGTATGTATACAAATGCCAAAGTGCATATACATTTTTCCAGTTTCCCATATAATAAAATAAATCTCCCTTCTGTGTCTATCAATTTATCGTATGTCTCCCAATTAACTTTTTTTGTGTATCATAACTGTAACCCCTCTTGAACAAGAAGTAAAAAATGTGTGATAATAATGTGAAATATAATATTTTTTTTTAATTCTATGTGCAGTTTCTCTCACTAAATGTGTTTCAATTAAACAGACTATACCTGATAAATATTTTTTAAAAACATTGTGTATAGCTATTCTTATGTGTCTATCCCCAAACCCCTTATGTTCATTACCAATATGTTCGTACACATCCTATTTTCTATTTAATACAACAGACCATAGAGAGAGAGAGAGAGTGAAGAAAAACAAAAGAAAAACCAACCACAACATTTGTGGGACTTGCCAAACCTCCCCCCTCCCCTCCCCCAACCCCCAGTTGATTTGTCCCAATAACTAACAAATCCCTAACCTAGCATGTACCCCTCCTCCCCTCGTGCATCCCCATCACTTTTATTTAACTTTTCTATCCCCCTCCAAACCCCAGTATTCCTCTCACATTATCCGATTTTTAAACCTTGACTATCAATCCAATTTAAAGCTTCTTCTGGATTTTGAAAAAAAAAAAGGGTTGTATCCCTATATACCACCCGTAACTTAGCCGGGAATAATAGGGAGAATTTGACTCCATTAAAATGCATCCTCTGCTTTACCTCTTTAAAAGCCATATATTTTTTTTTGTGTGTCTCGAAAGAGTAGTCAGGGAATACCATTATCTTATTACTATTATACACAGCCCCATTTTTTTCTCTTAATGCTCGCAATATTCTCTCCTTGTCCCTTCGTTTAATAACCTTACCAGTATTGTTCTAGGGTTACTGCCCAGTAGAGGCGGTCGTCTCGGGACCCAGTGTGCTCTCTCTACTCCGAAAGTGGGGGACAATTTTTCCTTCCCACGTTCCTCCATTATCCAATTTTGTATAAAGCACACCGGGTCCCTACCCTCGGTCCCCTCTATGAACCCTAACAGTCTCACGTACCCTCTCCTAGATCTATCCTCCATCTCTGTTACTTTTTGCATCAAAAACTTATTCTCTTCCTACACTTTTTTAAACTTTTTTTTTTCAATGCCTGTGTTTCATCCTGTGAATCTGACACTCTTTCCTCCGTTTCTTTACATCTTTCTCTCAGTTTTCTCATATCCTCTCTAATCAGTGAGACATCGGATCCTATACTTCCTATTTGTCCTTCAATAGATGTATTACATTTACCTATTGCCTCCAATATCACTTGCATTGTTACTGTTGGCCCTTCCTCTCCTAACACATTTTCCTGTACATCTTGTTTTCCTTGCTTATTTTTATGAGTTAATACTGGTGATGCCATATATCTATCCATTCTCCCTGCATTTTTATTCTCTTTTACCGGGCGAGTTGACTTCCTTTTGGGGGGCATTTTACCAACTGTAACCAACACATTTTTCCACTACTTAAATTTCCAACAAACAGCCACAGCGCATTACAATTTTCTAATAGGCATAACTCAATCCACTAGAGTCCAGGTATTACTCTGTCCTTTTCTGAAAGAAAAGTGAAGCTCATTTATAATCTTAATCCAACCATAAAGTAGATTATAATATTAATTATGGTGCTTCCATTAGTTCCATGCTCCAGGCAACCTTTCACACTTTAAGTTAGTATGGATTAGTATGTTAATTAGAGAGTTATAGGTTTCAGCAGCAACAGATGCACTCAGTAAATGTTCATAATTCAGGGTTTAACTATAAGTTATATCCAGCTATGCCCTATATATGGGCTCAGAGTTATTGAAAGGAAAAAGGAACATTCTCACCCATCCAGCTGTCCTGTATCGACCACCAGAATGTATCCCAGGGGGCCCGACCCTAATGCCACTTATACTCCTCCCTGCTCTCACAAGGTACAGGCCAGCTTCTTCCAGGTCAGCTTCTTCTTTTCTTTAGGGGGCTCCAGCCTCTCAGCGTATATCCCGCTCTCCACTTTCACTCCACTCTCCCCCGCCGTCTGTGTCCGTCACAGGGTCTCCAATCTTGCCCCGCGAGCCTCAGCTACGCACCTCCAGGTTAGTGGGGCAGCTGCATGCCGCCGCAGTAGCAGCACTCCGCCACATCCGTGCTCCACAGGAGCAGCGTGCAGCAACACGCCAGCTCCTTCTCCTCTCACCAGGCCTCCGTATCTCCCCACTTCCAGCTTCCAATGCGTGGAACAGTCCAGCCGGCTCCCACAGCCACAGACGATGGGCCGCATTCTCCCCACCTGGGGCACAGGTCAAATCAGGCTGTATGTCGGCATCTTGGGGGGAGGGGGGGACGGGACAACTCAAACCAGCATCTCAGCTATTAACCGGACACCAGCAGGCTCCAGCACGTGGCGGTGTGCACAAACAGAGGGTAAGGGGTGGAGACTGCCTCAGCTTCCTGCCGCCATTAGCTTACTGAGCTTCTACTCATGTTATATTAAATAGAGTCATCAGCAAAAAATTTTCTTCAAATATAGTGACTATCATATAAGGCAGGGGTGTAGAAATTTAATAAAAAACTACTTGTCCACGGGACTAAATCAGTGCAAAATCTACTTGTCCCTCATGACGATCCTTTTACACTCTCTTTTTTTCCTCCTTGCCCTATAATAGCCATAACTAACTAATATAATGATACCTTTTAATTTTTCCGTAACATATTCTCCGAAACAAAAATATTGAAGTGAAATTGAAATAATAAAAGATAATTTTGAAGATTTTGTGAGGTTTTTTTCTACGCCATTTACCTTGTGGTTGAGATAACATGTTATTTTCATAATTTAGACTGGCCTGATTACAGAAATACTATATTTGTATCGTTTCCTTCATGTTTTAGTAATTAAAAAAAAATAATCTGAATTGTTTAGATTTTTTTTTATTGCAATTTTTTGACCCCTGTAGCTTTAAAAAAAAAAAAAAAAATCACATGCCAGGCTGTTTGAAGGCTCATTGTTTGCACCATAATCTGTTTTATGTATCGGTACCATTTTGGTATTGATCTGACTTTTTAATAGCTTTTAACTTTTTTTCTGGGATATTATAAAAATTGCAATTCTATGTTTTTTTTTGTTTTATGTTTTTTTAATTTACGTCATTTACTGTACGGAATACATAATGTTATATTTTAATAGTTCTTACAATTACGCATGCAGCGATACCAAATACGTTTATTTTTATTATGTTTACATGTTTTTATACAGGAAAAGGGCGTGATTTGAACTTTTAATATGGAAGGGCTTAATGTGTTTCTTTTAAACTTTTATAAAAAAAAATTCACACTTCATTAGTCCCTTCAGGGACACTTTTAGGAGGAATCACTAGATTCCTCATACAGATCAATAGAGTTCTATTGAACTAAATTGTCTAGTCCAGCCAGGCTCTATCAATGACAGACACCAGGGAAGCAGAGGTTACCTCTATAGCAGATGACCCCCCCCCCCCCCCGCCGCGATCGCACTGCGGAGGGGGGGCGATCCACCCCACTTGCCCATCATTCACATGTCCCTTTAGACGCCGCTGTCAGCTTTGACAGCGGCGATCTAAAGGGTTAAAAGCCAGCCGCGGCGATCGGGATCGCCGCATGCTGGCTATTAGCGGCAGCCCCCAGCTACTGAAATCAGCTGGAGGCTGCAGAGTACGGAGTGGGCTGGAGTCAGGAGTCATAGCAGGGCTAAGGCCCTAAAAAATTTACCTGCCTGGTGCCTGGAACTGTATGTCCCGGGCGTCGGGCGAATGAAATTCCACATCCCTGTAAAGACACCACTGTTGGTGTCGAAAGTGTCCAATAATGTGACGTGACCATTAAAATAAAGTGCTATGGTGCTAAAAAACACATTGTTTTTCACTACAAAATATATATGGAAAATCAACCCACCCTGCCCCTCCCATTGCACACATGAAATATAAAGAGGCAAATGGCCTGTTACGCCTAGCGCTCCGGGTCCCCGCTCCTCCCCGGAGCGCTTACGGCGTCTCTCTCTCCGCAGCGCCCCGGTCGGTCCCGCTGACCGGGAGCGCTGCACTGTCTTGGCCGTCGGGGATGCGATTCGCACAGCGGGACGCGCCCGCTCGCGAATCGCATCCCAGGTCACTTACCCGTCCCGGTCCCCCGCTGTCATGTGCTGGCGCGCGCGGCTCCGCTCTCTAGGGCGCGCGCGCGCCAGCTCCCTGAGACTTAAATGGCCAGTGCACCAATGATTGGTGCCTGGCCCAATTAGCTTAATTGGCTTCCTCCTGCTCCCAGACTATATCTGATCTCTGCCCCTGCACTCCCCTGCCGGATCTTGTTGCCTTAGAGCCTAGTGAAAGCGTTACTGTGTTTGTCCATACTGTGTACTTGACCTCCTGCTATTGCCTTATTGACTACGATTCTTGCTGCCTGCCCCGACCTTCTGCTACATCCGACCTTGCTTCTGTCTACTCCCTTGTACCGCGCCTATCTTCAGCAGTCAGAGAGGTTGAGCCGTTGCTAGTGGATACGACCTGGTCACTACCGCCGCAGCAAGACCATCCCGCTTTGCGGCGGGCTCTGGTGAACACCAGTAGTGACTTAGAACCGGTCCACTAGCACGGTCCACGCCAATCCCTCTCTGGCACAGAGGATCCACCTCCTGCCAGCCGGCATCGTGACATGGCCATTCTTTTGTCCCCTTGTATGTCATTTCATAATCTTCACATTTTGCCGTTGTGACGTGCTCCCCGAGATGCCACGATATATCAGGATGTCCCAACATTTCCTACCAAAATCAAATAAAAAGACAGACAAAAATTAAAATCACAGCAGATGGAAATTATACATATTTACAAAAATGGAGCAAAGCTTAGCTGCTCATTGAGGCCTGCAGGGGCCATCGTACCTAGAATAAGAGCAAAGCCTCTTCACATTACCCCTGCTGATGCCACAGCGCACCCTCTCGATACCACGGATCTGTAAAAATTTCGGGTCAGAATTGTGAGCAAGTTTAAAATGTCTTGATAGTGTTTTCAGCAGGGTCAAATCCGATATATCAGTTGCTGCCTTGATGTCCCTCACATGTTCCATAGTGCGAATCCTCAGCTCTCTTGATGTTAGCCCTATATATACTTTTCGGCAGCTGCAAGTCACATAATAAATTACATTAGTGCTGCTACATAAGATGTATTGCCGGATACTATACTCTATCTCCTTTTTTTATATATTTTGGCAGGCCCTACAATCACCACAAGGAAAACAGCCGGCTCTAAATTTTGTTTCTCCAAATGGGTTTTTAACTTTTTTTTACATAATGGCTACGCACTAGGGAATCTTTTAAATTCTTCCCCCTCCTTGCAGTCATAGAAATATGCAGTCATAGATCCAGCATTGGGTCTGTTGACATAATCCCCCAATGTTTTGTTAATGCTTCTCTTATTGTTCTCCACTGACAATTGAATGTAGTAATAAATCTTGTTTTATTATGTGTTATTGTCCTTTTGTTTCCTTTATTAGTTAATAGATCTTCTCTTTTAGTGTATTTGGCCCTATGATAGATATGCCTTTTTAACCCGTGAAAGAGTTTTTCAGTTTTTTCCTCCTTACCTTTTAAAAATCATAACCCTTTAAATTTTTCACCTAAAAATCAATATTATGGCTTATTTTTTGTGCCACCAATTCTACTTTGCAGTGACATCAGTCATTTTACCCGAAAATCCATGGCAAAACGGGAAAAAAAATCATTGTGTGACAAAATTGAAGAAAAACCGCCATTATGCTCTTGCCTGGTTTTCCTCCTATCTCTCTGGCCGCTTCTTTAGCGTCTCGTTTCCTGGCTCTACTTCTTCTCCTCTTCCCCTGGCTGTCGGGGTTCCCCAGGGATCGGTCTTGGGTCCTCTACTCTTTTCACTCTACACATCCCCCATTGGAAAAACAATCAGTAGATTTGGTTTCCAGTACCACCTCTATGCTGATGACACCCAACTCTATACCTCCTCCACCAACATCACCCCTGCACTCCTACAGAATACCAGTGACTGTCTCTCTGCCGTCTCAGACATCATGTCCTCTTTATATCTGAAACTAAATCTTTCTAAAACAGAACTTCTTGTCTTTTCTCCATCAACTGATACTGTACCTTACCCTGACATTTCCATCTCGGTATGTGGTACTACCATAACTCCCGGGCAGCAGGCTCGCTGTCTTGGAGTTATACTTGACTCTGATCTGTCTTTGACTCCCCATATTCAGTCTCTTTCATGTTCTTGTCACCTGCATCTCAAAAACATTTCAAGAATCCGCCCGTTTCTCACTTCTGAAACTGCTAAAACTCTCATTATTGCTTTGATTCACTCCCGCCTCGACTACTGTAACTCTTTACTAATAGGCCTTCCTTTCTCCAAACTCTCTCCTCTCCAGTCCATCCTTAATGCCGCAGCCAGACTCATCTTCCTCTCCAGCCGCTACACCGACGCCTCCTACCTGTGCCAGTCACTACACTGGTTACCAATTCAGTCCAGAATACAGTACAAAATCCTCAGTCTCACACACAAAGCTCTCCACAATGCTGCACCTCCCTACATCTCCTCTCTCATCTCTGTCTACCATCCTACACGTTCTCTCCGATCTGCTAATGATCTCACACTAACATCTTCTATAATCCGAACTTCTCACTCCCGTCTCCAAGACTTCACTCGTGCTGCACCGGTTCTCTGAAATGCTATCCCTCAATCCCTCAGACTCAACAACAGCATCCATAGTTTCAAACGTGGCCTAAAAACACATCTCTTCAGACAGGCCTACAACAGTCTCTAATTGGCCTCAACATATCCCCAACATATCCTCAACATATCCCCAACATATCCCCAACATATCCTCAATATATCCCCACACCTCTTGTTTGAATAGTTATTGTGTAATTTTATGTCTGATACTTGTCTTTGTTTGTACCCCATAATTGTAAGCGCTGCGGAATCTGTATCTGCGGAATCGCTATATAAATAAATAATTATGTAACTTTTGGGGGCTTCCGTTTCTACGCAGTGCATTTTTCGGTAAAAATGACACCTTATGATTATTTTTAGGTCCATACGGTTAAAATGATACCCTACTTATATAGGTTTGATTTTGTCGTCCTTCTGGAAAAAAAACATAACTACATGCAGGGAAATGTATACGTTTAAAAATGTCCTCTTCTGACCCCTATAACTTTTTTTATTTTTCAGCATATGGGGATGTATGAGGGCTAACATGATCTGAAGTTTTTATCGGTACCTTTTTTGTTTTGATCTGACTTTTTGATTGCTTTTTATTAATTTTTTAATGGTATAAAAAGTGACCAAAAATACGCTATTTTTTTAAGTGTATGCCATTGACTATGCGGTTTAATTAACAATATATTTTTATAGTTTCGACATTTACGCACGTGGCGATACCACATATGTTTATATTTATTTTTATTTACATCGTTTTTTTTGTTTTTTAATGTGAAAAGGGGGGTTATTCTGACTTTTATTAGGGAAGGGGTTAAATCACATTTATTAACACTTTTTTTCACTCTTTTTCTTGCAATGTTATAGCCCCCATAGGGGGAGTCAGGATTCGGCAGGCTGGAGGTGGATCCTCTGTGTCAGATAGGGATTGGCGTGGACCGTGTCGGTGGACCGGTTCTAAGTTGCTACTGGTTTTCGCCAGAGCCCGCCGCAAAGCGGGATGGACTTGCAGCGGCGTTAGCAACCAGGTCGTATCCACCGGCAACGGCTCAACCTCTCTGACTGCTGAGATAGGCGCGGTACAAGGGATTAGACAAGAGCAGGGTCGGACGTAGCAGAAGGTCAGGGCAGGCAGCAAGGATCGTAGTCAGGGGCAACGGCAAGAGGTCTGGAACACAGGCTAGGAACACACAAGGAACGCTTTCACTGGCACAATGGCAACAAGATCCAGCAAGGAAGTGCAGGGGAAGTGAGGTATTATAGGGAAGTGCATAGGTGAAGACACTAATTAAAACCCATGCGCCAATCAGTGGCGCACCGGCCCTTTAAATCGCAAAGACCCGGCGTGCGCGTGCCCTAGGGAGCGGGGCTGCGCGCGCCGGGACAGCACAGACAGGGAACGAGTCTGGTAAGCGGGTCAGGATGCGCACCGCGAGCGGGCGCGTCCCGCATCGCGAATCGCATCCCGGCTGGGGACATTATTGCAGCGCACCCGGTCAGCGGGTCTGACCGGGGCGCTGCGAACAGGAGAACGCCCTGAGCGCTCCGGGGAGGAGCGGGGACCCGGAGCGCTCGGCGTAACAGTACCCCCCCCCCCTCTTGGGTCTCCCCCTCTTTTTAGAACCCGAGAACTTGTGGATAAGGTCCTTGTGGATAAGGATGTTGTCCTCGGGTTCCCATGACCTCTCCTCCGGGCCGCAATTCTCCCAATCTACAAGAATTGTAGACACATTTTTCCATTTTGGCATATAACTGATTGTCCCGAAGTCTCTGAAGAACCATGTGGACATGCCGGCGGTGTTCTTCTAGGTTAGAAGAAAAAATCAAAATATCGTCCAGGTAGACCACAACACAGGTATATAAAAGATCACGAAAAATTTCATTTACAAAGTCCTGGAAGACGGCAGGGGCGTTGCAAAGCCCAAAAGGCATAACCAAATATTCAAAGTGTCCATCTCTGGTGTTAAATGCGGTCTTCCACTCGTCCCCCTCCCTGATGCAGATGAGATTATAGGCACCTCTTAAATCCAATTTGGTAAAGATGTTGGCGCCACGTAGGCGGTCAAAGAGTTCCGAGATAAGAGGTAGGGGATAGCGTTTTTTTATAGTGATTTTATTAAGACCGCGGTAATCAATGCATGGTCGTAAGGAGCCATCTTTTTTGGAGACGAAGAAGAATCCAGCTCCAGGAGGGGAGGAAGACTTGCGGATAAATCCCCTTTTTAAATTTTCTTGGATGTACTCCGTCATAGCTTGTGTTTCCGGAGCAGACAGGGGATAGATTCTTCCCCGGGTGGAGTAGTACCAGGGAGGAGATCAATAGGACAGTCATAAGGCCTGTGAGGAGGCAAAGTCTCTGCTTGCTTTTTGCAAAAAACATCAGCATAGTCCAGATAGGCCTTGCGGAGATCAGGTATCGGAGGGGCCATAGGGTTTTGACTGACAGGACTGGGAGCAGACATAAGACACTTTTTGTGGCAAGTATTACCCCAGTTCTTGATTTCCCCTGTGGTCCAATCGAGGGTAGGGGAATGGCGTTGAAGCCAAGGTAGTCCAAGAAGAATTTCAGAAGTGCAGTTAGAGAGGACCAGAAATTCAATCTTTTCATGATGGGGTCCAATGCACATTAAGAGGGGTTCCGTGCGGTAACGCACAGTACAGTCCAATCTTTCACCATTAACAGAGGCGATGTAGAGGGGTCTGGCGAGACTGGTCACTGGGATGTTGAACCTGTTAACGAAAGAGGCCAAAATAAAATTTCCTGCAGATCCGGAATCCAAGAAGGCCACAGCTGAGAAGGAGAAGGTAGAAGAAGAAATCCGCACAGGCACAGTAAGACGTGGAGAAGCAGAGTTCACACCTAGAGCTGTCTCACCTTTGTGCGGAGTCGGAGTGTGTCTTCCCTGATGTGGAGGTCGGATAGGACAATCCTTCAAGAAGTGTTCGGTACTGGCACAGTACAGGCATAGGTTCTCAATGCGGCGGCGTGTCCTCTCTTGAGGTGTCAGGCGAGACCGGTCTACTTGCATAGCCTCCACGGCGGAAGGCACAGGAACAGATTGCAGCGGACCAGAGAAGAGAGGAGCCGGGGAGAGAAACCGCCTCGTGCGAACAAAGTCCATATCCTGACAGAGCTCCTGACGCCTTTCGGGTGGCCAGATGAATAAGTTCATGCAGGTTAGCAGGGATTTCTCTTGCGGCCAGCACATCTTTGATGTTACTGGATAGGCCTTTTTTGAAGGTCGCGCAGAGGGCCTCATTATTCCAGGACAATTCGGAGGCGAGAGTACGGAATTGGATGGCGTACTCGCCCACAGAAGAATTACCCTGGACCAGGTTCAGCAGGGCAGTCTCGGCAGAAGAGGCTCGGGCTGGTTCCTCGAAGACACTTCGAATCTCCGCGAAGAAAGAGTGTACTGAGGCAGTGACAGGATCATTGCGGTCCCAAAGCGGTGTGGCCCATGACAGGACTTTCCCAGACAGAAGGCTGACCACGAAAGCCACCTTTGACCTTTCAGTTGGAAATTGGTCCGACATCATCTCCAAATGCAGGGAACATTGCGAGAGAAAACCACAGCAAAGTTTAGAGTCCCCATCAAAGTTGTCCGGCAATGATAAACGGAGGCTGGATGCGGCCACTCGCTGCGAAGGAGGTGCAGGAGCTGGCGGAGGAGATGGTTGCTGAAGCTGTGGTAGAAGCTGCTGTAGCATCACAGTCAGTTGAGACAGCTGGTGGCCTTGTTGCGCTATCTGTTGCGACTGCTGGGCGACCACCGTGGTAAGGTCAGCGACAACTGGCAGCGGGACCTCAGCGGGATCCATGGCCGGATCTACTGTCAGGATTCGGCAGGCTGGAGGTGGATCCTCTGTGTCAGAGAGGGATTGGCGTGGACCGTGTCGGTGGACCGGTTCTAAGTTGCTACTGGTTTTCGCCAGAGCCCGCCGCAAAGCGGGATGGACTTGCAGCGGTGTTAGCAACCAGGTCGTATCCACCGGCAACGGCTCAACCTCTCTGACTGCTGAGATAGGCGCGGTACAAGGGATTAGACAAGAGCAGGGTTGGACGTAGCAGAAGGTCAGGGCAGGCAGCAAGGATCGTAGTCAGGGGCAACGGCAAGAGGTCTGGAACACAGGCTAGGAACACACAAGGAACGCTTTCACTGGCACAATGGCAACAGGGGGCTATAACATTGCACAAACTGATCTCTTACACTGTTCACTGCCATGCAATAGCATGACATTGATCATTGTTATCGGCGCTTGACAGCTCCTGCCTGGATCTCAGGCATAGAGCAGTCATTCGGCGATCGGACAAGCAGGAGGCAGGTAGGGATCCTCATGGTGTCCTGCAAGCAGTTGGGGATGCTGCAGCGGTCCCGAACAGCCCGACTGAGCTGCTGGGATGCTTTCCGTTTCACTTCAGACGCGGCAGTCAACTTTGATCGCCGCATCTGAAGGGTTAATACCGGGCATCACCACGATCGGGGATGTCCGGTATTAGCCGCGGGTCCCGGCCGTTGATGGCCGACAGGACCGACCCGTTATGACCCCACGTTATATCGCATTGAACACACGTTATATCCAAACCTCATTGAACACACAGGGTTGCCTCCGAGTAGCCCTGTGTGTATACTCATCAGAGAATATGCAGCATATTTCCCACTGCACAGCGTGATATACGCTGCAGAAGCGCTATGTGAGACCGTACCCTTAAAGTATTTCACACGTGGAAAGGGTGCAGAGACGCGCGACTAAACTAATATGGGGCATGGAACATCTTAGCTATGAGGAGCGATTAAAGGAGTTACAATTGTTTAGTCTTGAGAAGAGACGTTTAAGGGGGGATATGATAAACGTATATAAGTATATTAATGGCCCATACAAAAAATATGGAGAAAAACTGTTCCAGGTTAAACCCCCCCAAAGGACGAGGGGACACTCCCTCCGTCTGGAGAAGAAAAAGTTTAGTCTCAAGGGGCGACACGCCTTCTTTACCGTGAGGACTGTGAATTTATGGAACGGTCTACCTCAGGAACTGGTCACAGTAGGAACAATTAACAGCTTTAAAACAGGATTAGATACATTTATGGAACAAAATAACATTAATGCTTATGAAGAAATATAAAATCCCATCCCTTCCCCAATATCGCGCCACACCCCTACCCCTTAATTCCCTGGTTGAACTTGATGGACATATGTCTTTTTTCGACCGTACTAACTATGTAACTATGTAACTATGTAACGTGCGTATTTTCTGCTGCAGATTTGCTTTAGCAGATTTTACTACCCATTAAGATCAATGGGCAGCAAAATCTGCAACAAAAATAGGCACGTGTGAACATACCCCTGAAGGGAATCTGTCTGTATTTGTTGCATAGAACTGCATACACTGTTGGAAAGCTGTACCTTTCCTGGAGCTAATGATTGTGCCAAACTTATAAAATGTACTTCTATTTCTCAGCCGGTCCAGTGGCAGATAAGGAGGTAGTGAAAATTACATACCTAATCTGATCTGATGGGATAAAGACTCTTATCAACGCCCACTTACCAACACAGTTTATATAAACTGTGCATAGGATCCGTGTGGACATTAAAGACTCTTCCCTTGACAAAGCCAGTTATGGCCGGTGAAATGTCGGGGAGGTTTTGAGTGTCATATGGTTTTAAAAGCATCATTTGGAGGGATAGTAGTGCCTAGAGAAGAAACAGTAGTTGTAGTCAGAGATAGTATAATAACAGGCAAAAAGTCATTTTAGAAATAAGATATCATTGTCTATCTTACTGACTACAACAGAACTCCCTATTTTTAACTTTATACATTGGTAGAAACCTCTCTTCATATATTTCTAATTTTAACACACTATTTCTGAGCACATGGGTTCATTATTTTAAACTGATGAAATAAAAGTGAGAATTTTAATTGGGGAAATCCCTAGTTAGAGGAACTTTATCCCTTAGGGGCGTCACCCCTGAGGGGATTGTGATATACTTTGGCACAGAAATAAAAAAAAAGCAATTTTACAAGTTTGGCAACCATCATTGGCTCCAGGAAAGGTACTTTTTGCAGTTATTTATATTGGTGTCTGTAGCTTTTATCAGCAACTACAGCTAATAGTCTCCCTTAAAGGGGTTATCCAGAAATTCTTTAAAAACAGCACCACACCTGTCCTCAGGTTGTATGTGGTATCATAGCTCAGTTCCAGTAAAGTAAATGGAGCTAAGTTGTAATACCACAAACAGCTGGAGAACCGATCTAGTGCTGTTTTTGGAGAAAAAAAATATGTTTTTCTTTTCCTGGATAACCCCTATAAGTTCCAATAATGGAGCTGAATCATCACAGATAGAAAAGCCCTGTATCCGGCTTGATTACTAATTGTCTAGTAGCGCTCATTTCAGGATGCCCTGTTACCTTACTTGCAAAATCCTTAAAGGGGTACTCCGTTGGAAAACATTTTTTTTTTTTTTAATAAACTGGTACCAGAAAGTTAAACAGAGTTGTAAATCACTTCTATTAAAAAATCTTTACCCTTCCAATACTTTTTAGCAGCTGTATGCTACAGAGGAAATTTCTTTTCTTTTTGAATTTATTTTTAGTCTTGTCCACAGTGCTCTCTGCTGACACCTGATGCCCGTTTCAGGAACTGTCCAGAGCAGGAGAAAATCCCCATTGCAAACCTATGCTGCTCTGGACAGTTCCTGACACGGACAGAGGTGTCAGCAGAGAGCACTGTGGACAAGACAAAAAAAGAAATTCAAAAAGAAAATAATTTCCTCTGTAACATACAGCTGCTAAAAAGTACTTAAAGGGTAAAGATTTTTTAATAGAAGTCATTTACAAATCTGTTTAACTTTCTGGCACCAGCTGATTTGAAAATATTTGCTTTCCACCGGAGAACCCCTTTAAAGTCTTCATCTGAAACATCCTCCTTCCCTCATTACCAAACAAGGCATGGATTTAGGCCAATGTGCCAGTTACCATCCCATAGCTTTATTAAATGTGGACCTTTTTGCTAAGTGGCTAACACACTGGTACCCTGTAAACAGAAGTTCATAGCTGTAGATCAGGAGGGGTTCTTGCCCCATCAGCTCTGGCCTTCCCAGGTCTTCCTGATAAAGATATCTGGCAAAATTTTATGCCAGCTGCTTAACTGTATTTAGGCTTCCAGATGCTCAAGGGCTTATTAACATTGCCGCCATGCTCCATCGCTGAATATGTCGGAAGGATGGGTGTTGACCAGGAAAAAAATAGTATGTGTTCTGTTTTTTTCTCCACTTAACTCCTGTAGTACCCCGTTTAAAGCATACCTGTCAGATAACACAAAAAAATATAAAAAAATTATATGTTACTCAGTACCTAATCCTGACCATCATAGCCGGGACCCTGGGCTAATAGTGTACGGCACCGATTGTTGTGCCGCACGCTATTAACCCTTTTTGACGCGGCGGTCAAAGTTGACCGCCGCGTCTCAAAGTGAAAGTAAACGGTTTCCCGGCAGCTCAGTCGGGCTGATCGGGACATCGCGATAAAATCGCAATGTTCCGATCAGCTGAGACGCAGGCGGAGGTCTCCTTACCTCTCTCCGCGGTCAATGGCGTACGCGCAAAAAAATTCCAAAGTCCAAAATAGAGTATTTTTGGTCACTTTTTATATCGTGAAAAAATGAATAAAAGTGATCGAAAAGTCCGATCAATACAAATATGGTACCGATAAAAACTTCAGAACATAAAAAAAAAATTAGCCCTCATACCGGCCCGTATGCGGAAAAATAAAAAAGTTAATTTTCCTGCATGTAGTTATGATTTTTTTCCGAAGTACGACAATATCCAACCTATATAAGTAGGGTCATTTTAACCGTATGGACCTACAGAATAAAGATAATGTGTTATTTTTACCGAAAAGTGCACTGTGTAGAAACGGAAGCCCCCAAAATTTACAAAATGAATTTTATTCTTAAATTTTGTCGCACAATGAATTTTTTTTCCGTTTCGCCGTGGATTTTTGGGTAAAATGACTAATGTCACTGCAAAGTAGAATTGGTGGCGCAAAAAATAAGCCATCATATGGAATTTTATGTGCAAAATTGAAAGCGTTATGATTTTTAGAATGTGATGAGGAAAAAATGAAAATGCAAAAACAGAAAAACGCTGAGTCCTTAAGGTGAAAATAGGCTGAGTCCCTAAGGGGTTAATTTTCATCAGTAACAACATATAAAAAGTTTTTGGATATGACAGTGCCCATTTAGGCCAGTTTAAGTCAAAGGAATCTGTTGGGATGCAGCAGTGTCAGATTTGTTCCGACCTGTTCACGGTCTGTTTACCAAAAAAGAAAAAAAAAAAAAACGGACCTTGAAAGTGTCTGGGCACAATGGCAGTGTGAATCTTGCCTAACAAATTGTTTGACTAATCTAAACCCTGAACCTTTTCTCTTCAGGCACACTCAAAGTGAGATGATACCCAAATCCTCTGCTCAGACAAGACAATGTTATATTTCACTCCCGTGAAAACAGTCCAATCCCTGATGTTGGCTGTACTGTAATCTTGACAGCTTGCTTAGTTTGATCTATATAAAAATATAATCAAGTTGTGTACTAGTTTTTGACTGTGTAATGACATCACCCCGTTAGAATAAAAAATGAACGCGTAAAACATATACTGTATGACACAGTGAATAAAAAATAAATATCCTGTAAAAAATAAGTGACCTGCCTATAAAAACTATTTTATCCTGTGCCACATGAACCTCACCCTATAACTGAATGATGTCACCAAACCCTGAAATTATGCCTGAAAGTAGTGGTATCAAGTATACAACACTAAATATGTGCCCCATATATCACACCATATAAAAATATGCAGACACATAATGCTATCAGTAAAAAATGAAATAATGTGTATATATATAGGGAGAGATGCAGAATAGAAGTCCTTCATCACAATGTGTAGAGAAGAACACCACAAAAAGAAACAAAAACAAAAAATGGGTGGAAAATGAGTTTTGTGGCCTAGTACATACTCCAACGGGCTGTTTTTCAGGCTGAATTTCTAATACCACTGCTATTCCGCTCACACAACTTATTTGAGACAGACATACAAATCCCATTGACTGCCGAATTCTGTCCAAAGAATGTTCATATTCATTCTTTTAGCGGATGTCTGTTCTGCCAGCAAAATTCAGCAATGTGCACAAAGCAGCAGAATCCCATTGAAAGCTATAGGACTCTGCTGCAAGCGGAATTCCGCTGCTTAAAATTCAACAGTGTGGACTGGCCCAATGACTCTCTGGAACTTGCTGTGCTGTGCTCACTTAGTAGGCAGTGAGTCATGGCTACTGCCCATCATTAACCCTTTAGATGTCATGATCAATGCTTATCATGGTGTCTAAATGAATAAATCACAGTTAGCGTTAGCCCAGTTGTACTCATCGGACACCCACAAGGCGATCGAGGAGGTCTGATGAACTAAAATAGTACCGATGGGTCCCCTTACTAGCCTCCTGCCGCTGGATCAGGAAAAGAAAAGTCAGAATAGTGCAATTTAAAAGTGCAAAGGATAGGGGATGAGTTTTAGATCGTGGGAGTCCGACTTCTGGGACCCCTTTCGATCTCCTGCACTCGACCATAGCTCTGCCCGGGCATGGAGTGTGTTGACCACTACACGAAGCGGCACCTGACACTCCCCCTCCATGTATCTCTATGTGAGAGTTGGGGTCCCGTTCAGGAGAACGCAAGGAGTCCCAGCGTTAAGACCCCCTGCAACCTAAAACCTATCCCCTATCCTTTGAATAGGGAATACGTTTTACTGCATGATATATCTCCTTTAAGCATGTTTATTTTGTTCCCCAAAAATGTTGACTTTTTTAAAGTAGTACAGTAATAGAAATACTATATTAACTGAGTACTGTTTTATCATATTGACCCACAGAATAGAGTGGGATGAAAAAAACTGGACCATTTTTCCTCCCAGAATGCTTCTCTGCTCCATATCACAGCTGGAAACCCATGACATCACAGTGGCTAAATACCATTTTCACTTTGTAGCATCAGTAGCTAAAAATGTATATATGTACAGATTGGCAATAGGAGGGCGTTAATTATATGTTCCGGAATTCAATGCATACTCAATGCAGTTTGGTGTCATAATTCAATTTCAGTTAATAGGTTCATGTAGCAGAAGTAAATATTTACTGCTAAAATCATAGCATCACATATAAAGGTTTTTTGCTTATTATTAGAGATGAACAAACTTTTGAAAAATTTGATTCAGCCGATTCACCGAATTTTTTGAAAAATTTGGTTCGATCCAAATTTATTTGCGGCGATTCTATAAAAAACGTCTATTTTTGGACTACAGAGAGCCTTAATAGGGGTGTAGAACACTTTGCTTTGTTCTAACACGAATATGGAATGTGGCGGGGTAGTGGAATAATACTGTTATTCAGAATGACATGCAGATTGCAGGTATCGCTTTTAGAATCACTGCATCGCTTTTAGAATCAGGCATCGCTTTAGAATCAAAGAACGGCACAAATACAGAGCCTGGAGGTGCCATCAGTATGAGGAGACCATATAGTGGCTGAATGACACATAGTGGAGGTGTTGGCAGCATGAGGAGACCATACAGTGGCTAAATGACACAGTGTGGAGGTGTTGGCAGCATGAGGAGACCATAAAGTGGCTGAATGACAGCGTGGAGGGGTTGACAGCATGAGGAGACAATATAATGGCTAAATGACACAGCCTGGAGTTGGCGGTAGCATGAGGAGACACTAGGGCTTCACAATCCCTAAGATTAAAAGATTAATTTTGAAATGAGGAGACCATACAGTGGCTGAATGACTGCCTGGAGTTTGTGGCAGCATGGGGAGACCATATAGTGTCTGAATGGCACAACCTGGATTTGGCTGAAGCATAAGGAGACCATATAGTGGCTGAATGGCACAGCCTGGAGTTGGCTGAAGCATGAGGAGACCATATAGTGGATGAATGGCACATTCTGGAGGTGGCTGAAGCATGAAGAGACCATATAGTGGCTTAATGGCACAGCCTGGAGTTAGTGGCAGCATGAAGAGACCATATAGTGGCTGAATGGTACAGCCTGGATTTGGCTGAAGCATGGGGAGACCATATAGTGGCTGAATGACACAGCTTGGATGAGGATGAAGCATGAGGAGACCATATAGTGTCTGAATGGCACAGCCTGGAGTTGGCTGAAGCATGAGGAGACCATATAGTGGCTGAATGGCACAGCCTAAAGTTAGTGGCAGCATGAAGAAACCATATAGTGTCTGAATGGCATAGCCTGTAGGTGGCTGGCGCATGAGGAGACATATAGTGGCTGAATTGGGTTGGGTTCCTCACAACCCTCTAGCTCCTCTGGCTGCTCCTTCTCCTCCTCTCCTGACAGATTACTAGAAAAACCGCATATTTGGCAAAACCTAAACTGTGCTCCATTGTGCTCCTCCCCCTCCTCCAGCATGGTATGCTGAAGGGCCACTGAGACTTGTCTGGGAAGTGAAGGCTGAGGACACGGTGGAGGATGAGGTGGTTGAGTCGCACACTGTCACAGGACCAATGGCCTGAGAGCATGGAAGAGGAAGCGGCGAGACCTGTCCAAGTGTGCAATATATTCAATCTGTCTGGCTTCAAGTAGAACGCCAGTTCCACATGGCGCAGGATACAAAAGGAAAGGAGATCAGATAAAGTGGAGCCGGCATTCTCCTTGAAGCCAGACCGATTGAATACCTTGCCTAGCCGGAGGGCTGTGGACACCCTACCTCTTGATGCGCTTACCATTGTTGTGTATGACGTTACGCAACCACATCTGGTGAGCTGCTGTCTTATTTCACTTTTATACTGATTATCTCTCTTTTATCACACCAAGAAGCGGTCTCCCTTTTCTCCCCTTTAGATCAAGTTGGTGTTGTGGCTGTGCAGGAACCACATTCACCCAGTGAGCCGTAAAGGACATGTATTGTCCCTGACCGTAGTTACAGCTCCAGACGTCGGTGCTGCCGTTCGCTTTGGTACACACTGACAGGCTCAAGGACTGGCCCACCTTCTCTTCCACAAAATTGTGCAGGGCTTGTACTGCCTTCTTCGCATAGAAACGACGGCTTGGCACTCTCCACCTCGGCTCGGCACAAGCCATCAGTTACATAGTTACATAGTTAGTACGGTCGAAAAAAGACATATGTCCATCAAGTTCAACCAGGGAATTAAGGGGTAGGGGTGTGGCGCGATATTGGGGAAGGGATGAGATTTTATATTTCTTCATAAGCATTAATCTTATTTTGTTCCAGGAATGTATCTAATCCTGTTTTAAAGCTGTTAATTGTTCCTGCTGTGACCAGTTCAGTAGGCCGTTCCATAAATTCACAGTCCTCACGGTAAAGAAGGTGTGTCGCCCCTTTAGACTAAACTTTTTCTTCCCCAGACGGAGGGAGTGCCCCCTCGTCCTTTGGGGGGGTTTAACCTGGAACAGTTTTTCTCCATATTTTTTGTATGGGCCGTTTATATACTTATATACGTTTATCATATCCCCCCTTAAACGTCTCTTCTCAAGACTAAACAATTGTAACTCCTTTAATCGCTCCTCATAGCTAAGATGTTCCATGCCCCATATTAGTTTAGTCTCGCGTCTCTGCACCCTTTCCAATTCCGCAGTGTCCCTTTTATGGACAGGTGCCCAAAACTGAACAGCATATTCCAGGTAAGGCCGTACCAATGATTTATAAAGGGGGAGTATTATGTCCCTGTCCCTTGAGTTCATGCCTCTTTTGATACATGACAATATCCTGCCGACTTTGGAAGCAGCAGCCTGACATTGCATGCTATTCTGTAGTCTGTGATCTACAAGTACACCCAGATCCTTATCTACCAGTGACTCTGCCAGTTTAATCCCCCCTAAGACATACGATGCATGCAGGTTATTAGTACCCAGATGCATAACTTTACATTTATCCACATTGAACCTCATTTGCCAAGTGGATGCCCAGACACTTAGTCTATCCAAGTCATCTTGTAACTTATGCACATCCTCTATAGACTGTACTGTGCTACAAAGCTTGGTGTCATCTGCAAAGATAGAAACAGAGCTGTTAATACCATCCTCTATATCATTGATAAATAAATTAAACAACAGCGGGCCCAGTACTGAACCTTGGGGTACACCACTAATAACCGGGGACCAATCAGAGTACGAATCATTGACCACCACTCTCTGGGTACGATCCATGAGCCAGTGTTCAATCCAGTTACAAACTAAAATTTCCAAACCCAAGGACCTTAACTTACCTGTCAGACGTCTATGAGGGACAGTATCAAACGCTTTAGCAAAATCCAGAAACACTATATCCACAGCCATTCCTCTGTCAAGGCTTCTACTCACCTCTTCATAAAAGCATATTAGATTGGTTTGACAAATTCTATCCTTAGTAAACCCATGCTGGCTATCACTTATAATACAATTATCCCCTATGTATTCCTGTATGTAATCCCTTATAAGTCCTTCAAACAATTTACCCACAATGCACGTTAAACTTACCGGTCTATAGTTTCCTGGGGAAGACCTAGAGCCCTTTTTGAAGATTGGCACCACATTCGCCTTGCGCCAGTCCCTTGGCACAATACCAGACACCAGAGAATCTCTAAATATCATGAACAGGGGTACAGATATTACTGAACTTACCTCTCTAAGAACTCTTGGGTGTAGTCCATCCGGTCCTGGGGATTTGCTTACATTTATATCACTTAACTTACCTTGTACCATCTCTACATTAAGCCAGTTCAGTACATTACATGATGTGTTACCAGCACTGACCTGGCCAATGTCAGCTCCTTCTTCCATAGTGTATACAGAACTAAAGAACCCATTCAGTAGCTACGCCTTCTCTTGATCGCCAGTGACAACCTCCCCATTATCATTATTAAGGGGTCCTACATGCTCTGTCCTTGGTTTTTTTGCATTTATATATCTAAAAAAATATTTAGGATTAGTTTTGCTTTCTTTGGCCACCTGTCTCTCATTTTGAATTTTTGCTGTTTTTATTACATTTTTACAGATTTTATTAAGCTCCTTGTACTGTTTAAATGTTATAGCTGACCCATCAGATTTGTATTTTTTGAAGGCTATTTTTTTGTTGTTTATTACTCTTTTAACATCATTTGCCAGCCATGTAGGATTTAGTTTTAATCGTTTATATTTGTTCCCCTGGTATATATTTAGCTGTATAGTTATTTAGAGTTGATTTAAAGATGTCCCATTTACCTTCTGTATCAGTATTTGACAACACCTCCCCCCAGTCTATGTCCTGTAGTGCAGCCCTCAGCCCAGGGAAATTTGCCTTTTTAAAGTTATATGTTTTTGCCTTCCCCGTCTGTCTTTGTTTTCTACATTTTAAGTCAAAAGTAACTATATTGTGGTCGCTATTACCAAGGTTTTCCCGCACAGTTACATTACCAACCAGCTCTGCGTTGTTGGAAATGATCAGATCCAACAAGGCATCACTTCTTGTTGGGTCCTCCACAAACTGGCCCATAAAATTATCCTGCAATAAATTTAGTAATTGTCGCCCCTTTGTAGTTTTAGCCAACCCCGGACCCCAATCTATATCTGGATAGTTAAAATCTCCCATTATTACCACTGTACCTGCCCGGGCGGCCCTCTCTATTTGTTTATGAAGCCGAACTACTATCTCTTCAGTGATATTAGGGGGTCTGTAGATTACACCAAATACTATTTTTTCAGTATTTCCCTCCTTTTGTTATTCTACCCACAATGATTCCACATCCTCAGAATCATCACACACTATGGCATCGTTCACACTGACTTTCATACTACTTCTTACATACAGACAGACTCCACCACCTTTTCTGTTCATTCTATCCTTGCGAAACAATGTAAACCCCTGCAGATTCATGTGAGGAGTCCAGCCATGTCTCAGTGACCCCAACTATATCAATATGTTCCTCCAGTATCAAGGCCTCAAGCTCCCCCATTTTATTTGCTAGGCTTCTGGCATTTGTGAACATACACTTTACATTTCCATCCTTTATGTTATTGGGGTTAATGGGATTCAAGGGTGTAAGTTTTATTTTCCTATGAAGCTTATTCCTATTAACTATTCTAACCCCTCCCTCCGCTCCACCCCCAGGTACATTTATAATTCCCACCTCTCTATCTACACTATCTTCCCCCTCTTTGCTGTAGGTTCCCTCCCCCCAAGTCCCTAGTTTAAACACTTCTCCACCCTTCTAGCCATCTTCTCCCCAAGCAAAGCTGCACCCTCCCCATTGAGGTGCAGCCCGTCCCTACGGTAGAGCCGGTAACCGACAGCGAAGTCGACCCAGTTCTCCATGAACCCAAACCCTTCCTTCCTACACCAGCTTCTGAGCCACTTGTTTACCTCCCTGATCTCCCGCTGCCTCTCTGGTGCGGCTCGTGGTACTGGTAGTATTTCAGAAAAGACTACCTTGGAGGTCCTTGCCTTAAGCTTGCGGCCTAAGTCCCTGAAATAATTTTTAAGGACACTCCACCTTCCTCTTACTTTGTCATTGGTGCCAATATGTACCATGACTGCTGGGTCCTCTCCAGCCCCGCCCAACAACCTGTCAACCCGATCCGCGATGTGCCGAACTCGTGCGCCAGGCAGACAACACACTGTTCGGCGATCCCGGTCTTTGTGACAGATTGCCCTGTCTGTCCCCCTAATAATTGAGTCCCCCACCACTAGTACCTGTCTGGCCTGCCCTGTACTCCTCCCTCCCTCCTTACTGGAGCAGACACCCCCCTGGCGGTCAGAAGCGGTATCCTGCTGCAGTTCTGCTAGCTCTGTAATGGCATCCCCCTCATCTGCCAAGCAGGCAAACTTGTTGGGGTGTGCCAGTTCAGGACTAGCCTCCCTGACACTTTTTCCCCTACCCCTCTTTCTAACTGTAACCCAGCTAACTGCCTGACTGTCCTGCAACTCCGTCCCACTGTCCTCCCCCACCTCTATTCCCGAGAGTGCCTGCTCAGTGAGCAGGAGACTCCTCTCCATGTTGTTAATGCTTCTCATTGTTGCCAGTCGCCACTCTAGAATTTCCACTTCTCCCACCATGCTGACTGCCAACCATGCTACCACCTTGCTGGCTCAGCTGCTGCCTCACGGGCAACTTGTAACACTCTTCTCCTGATGATGAATCCCCTTCTGCACCTGGCTCCCAATTGCGATCGGCTTCATCATCATCAACAAGTGTCTGCACGTCACTGATGTCCTCCTCAGGTACCTCAACAGTGTCTGCTTCAGGACCCTGAACCCTGGCAACTACTTGCCCGCCTACCGGAAGAAGCAGCGCATGTCTCCTCCACTTGTTGGCTGGGCAGTAGCTGCTGACTGTCCTCTATTAGATCATCCTTAGTGAATAGTGGAGCTAAACCCACAGCATAAGATACTTCTGTAGGGGAGGGAACAGCATAGGACAGAGGCAATGGGAGGACAGGGACTGCTCCCGGGCCATACCAACTGAGGGTTGTGTCTGAGGAACCCACCGACTGTTGACTGGGGGTATCAGATATCACTTGTGATGAAGTGGATGACCGTGTTAACCAATCAATGAAGGCAGATGGGTTGCTGCACGACTGACCGCTAGCTGATACAGGAAGCTCAGGCCTCTCGCTGTGACTCCTGCTGCCACTCGACCCTAGTCTGCTGCAACCTCTGCCTGATGAATTAAGGCCTCTGCCACTGATCTGTGCATATCCTGGCACTTCTCTGCCTGACATACTTAATGTGTATATGAGGGGAGTACAATACGCTTCACTACGCTTAAAACAGTATTTGTCTAGAACAGCAGCAGGTGTGTACTTTTGCCTGGACTTTCACAGTATCTAGGCCCTTGACAGATTAACAGGTTTAAAATAGTACACTACTTAGATGTAGGTATGTGGTATGTACTAATGAGGGCAGAAAAATGCACTACAGTACACTTAAAAAAGTATCTGAGTAAAACACCAGCTGTTGATTTCTTTGGCCTGGACTTTGACAGTATATAGGCCCTTGACAGATTAACAGGTACAAAACAGTACACTACTTAGATGTAGATATGTGGTATGCACTGTTGACAGAAAAATGCGCTACTGTATGCTTAATAAAAGTGTTGGAGTAAAACACCAGCCGGTGATTACTTTTGGCTGTCCTTTCACAGTATGTAGGCCCTTGACAGATTAACAGGCACAAAAAAGTACACCACTTAGATGTAGGTATGTGGTATGCACTTATGAGGGCAGAAAAATGCGCTTCTTTACGCAAATTTTTTTTTATTGGAGTAAAACACCAGCAGGCGATTACTTTTGGCTGTACTGTCACAGTATGTAGGCCCTTGACAGATTAACAGTCATTCGGAAGGAGAAATCACTTTTGGCAGAGTCAGTCCGTCACAATTGGTGGCAACGGTGGGATCTGACTTCTCCAGGATCGACACTGAGACCAGCCCAGCTGGGGGAGATACAGCCGCTGGCTTGACCCCGGTCTCAGCAACTTACCCTGGCGAGGAAGAGTCTGTAAGGATGGAGGATTTCTGAAGAGAGGTGCAATGGTTCCTGGGTCTCTTCAAAGATCCTCCATGAGAGAGTGTGAACAGGGTCCTTACACAGCTGACACAACTCCGTATAGCGAAGCTGCAGTATGCCATGGAAGAGATGTCCATGCAAAAGAAAGCCTTAATTCGCTTGCAGATTTGGGAAGTTGTTCTTGAGGAGTCGGTGAGAAGCCGAGCACAAGTCCTGCCCACCCCAGAACAGCGATTCAGGGAACAGGTCCACTTGCGGCTTCGCTACCTCAGAGAGCAACCCACGGGCAGCGAAATGGTTGAGTTGCACAGATTGGTGCAGAAAGAAATGGAGCTCGAGGCTCATTACCGTGCCCTGTACTGGTGGGCAAGCTGCAGACAGTCGGAGCCAAACACAGCCTGTTCTCCGGAAGGGAAAGACTTCAGCTGGCCTGGTCTATTGTGGAATGCATTGGAGGAGCGGTACGACTTTGGCCGTACCGAGGCATACAGACTCTGGGACATCCAGGACAAGTGGAGAGAGATGCTGCCGCAGTCAGAGGTGCCAGACCTGGAACCGGATCTATCTTGGCTGACGTATCAGGTATGGTACCTCGAGGAAGACTACCTGTCCTTGTTTGAGGGGGATTTCTACGGTCATGAGGCATATACAGCTGAGGAAACCAGCACAGATGAGACGGCTGGTCTCTGTCTTCCCCTTCCCCTGGATTGCACACCGGACCGCGACGCTCTAGCAGTATCCGGTCAGGACACCAGGGTGGAAGCACCGGTATTAGGACTGAGTTGTGCTACACTCTGTCCAGCATCAGGCACCAGTGCCAGCTCTACAGCTACAGAGGGGTCAGAGATCCCTGTACCAGTCCACCCTGGATCACAGGCAGTTGGCCTAGATCCACAGAGACTGTTTAACAGCACAGGATCAAGCACAGACGGTGCGGCTCCCCAAATGGAGAATTTTACGCCGGGAGATGGAGCGGTCGGCTCATCTCCCAGCGCAAGAGGTTGCAACCGGATGAGGAGGCAGTTGACCTCCCTCTCCACCTACTGAGCACAGCCCCGGCTGGAGCACCGGCTTCAGGGCAGAGTCCTTCTATACTCTGCTCAACAACGAATACTGCAGCTAAAGAGGGAACCATGATCCTTACACTGGTACAGCCGGGATCGCAGGCAGTTGGCCTGGATCCCCAGCGGCTGTTTAACGGTGCTGGTGAAAGCACAGTTGGTGCAGCTTCCCCGCTGCAGAATTCCATATTGGGAGATGGAGTGGTCGGTTTACCTCCCCAGCGCCAGACATTGCAAACAGGTGAGAAGGTAGTCGACCTTCCTCTCCACCTAGTGATCACTCCTCCGGCATCAGGGCAGAGTTTTGCAGCAATCTGCCTAGCACGCAAGACTGCCGGCAGGTCTGCAGTTACAGATGGGACTGTGGTCCCTGCATCGGTCCAGTCAGGATCCCAGACGGTTGACCCGGATCCCCAGCGGCTGTGGAACAGTACAGGGGCTGGCACAGTCGGTGCGGCTCCTCAGTGGCAGATATTGCAACCGAGTCAGGAAGCAGTCGGCCCCCTGCCCCTTCAACTGGTGACAGATGGAGTTTTCCTTTCGGAAAGGTTGCTTCCGAGGGGCTCGGAAGCTAGCCTCCTTCCCACAGACTATGGGCCAGCCCTGGCCGGGGAGGGGGGGGAAAGCAGAAACATTTTCTGAGGGGAGCACCAGTAAGCTTCATACAGGGTTTGCTGGTGTTGGATTACATTGTTGCCGCACACCCCAACCAAGAGGAGGACCAGGACAACGGAGTTTGGTGGTTGAAGCCCGGACAGCCCCAAGTGGATCCGCACCGGGTCTGCCGTTTTATTAGGGGGGAGCACTGTGACGGATCCCAGAGTCCCCCTACCTACTTGGATGGACTTTAGGACATCACTATTTCTATCCCTCAGTTGATGTTGTCCAGTGACATAAAGCTTAGAGTTAAAATACTTTTATTTACTGTTTTCATACACTTTCTGTGCACAATACAACCTTTTGCACGTGGTCTACCTTTTTGCACATGGTCTACCTTTTGCACACTGTCCACCTCCTTTACACAATACACCTTTTGCACATGGTTCACATTTTGCACACGGTCCACTTTTGCACACGGTTCACCTTTTGTACAATACACTTATTCTACACATGCTTCTCCTTTTTGCACACAGTCCAACTTCTGCACACCTCCACCTTTTGCACTCAAGGCACTGTATAGGGAGAGCTAATCAACTTTATTGGATTATCTCCCAGACTGACTGACACCTGTATTGTCTTTACTGACCCTTCCCCCTGTGATGTACTTCCTATAAAAGAAGACACTTCTTCCACAATAAAGAGTTCTGATTTTATACCTGAAGACTGGTGTTGCCTGGTTCTTTGGGTACAAGGATGCAATAATCTCTAGTTCTGCCTGGGGATATTGCCTGTGATATGCTGGGGCTTGTCATTCGGAAGGAGAAGTCACTTTTGGTGGAGTCAGTCCGTCACAAACAGGCATAAAATAGTACACCACTTAGATTTAGGTATGTGGTATGCACTTATGAGGGCAGAAAAATGCGCTACTGTACGCTTAATAAACGTATTGGAGTAAAACACCAGCCGGTGATTACTTTTGGCTGTCTTTTCACAGTATGTAGGCCCTTGACAGATTAATAGGCACAAAATAGTACACTACTTAGATGTAGGTATGTGGTATGCACTTATGAGGGCAGAAAAATGCGGTACAGTACGCTTAAAAAAAACTTATTTTTGCACAACACCAGCAGAACACAACAGTGCTGCAGCACAAAAAAGCTGCGTACTAAACACAAAATTCCACTCTGTCAAAGACTATTAGGAATGGACTGCTGGGTATTATACCGTCTACAGACTAGTATAACCAGCAGATGAGTTGTTGTGGAACAAAGACACAGAATTGGGCTGAAAAATTCTTCCTGCCTCCTCTGCTAAGGTTTATGAACTTGAGGCAGCTTGTTGAAATGTATGAGGCAACACCCAGCTATCTGCCCCTCTCTGTAATACAATGCTGAAGAAAGTAACTGGGAGGTTAATGGCTGCAGTAAAAATCCTTTTCAGTGAAAAAGCACTGCTCTCTGTCCAACAGAACGCTGATGTGACTAGGATGTGAACCGCTGCTGGAATGAGCTTTTCTGTGTAACAAACACACACAGCGAT
This sequence comes from Hyla sarda, assembly GCF_029499605.1. NCBI lineage: Eukaryota > Metazoa > Chordata > Amphibia > Anura > Hylidae > Hyla > Hyla sarda. The sequence goes on along the minus strand of NC_079194.1, from coordinate 221,035,040 downwards.
GTCCGTCCTATCTGTATGCAGTGTAATGGATGATATGACGAGCGGCAAAATGGCTGCCGAATATATAGGGCTGTGACATCACAGGGGTGACTGGCTGCTGATAGGCTGCATCCTGCATGTGATTCAGGGTCATCCCGCCTACTTCCCTTCCCACCTTGCCTTCCTGCCTTCCCAGCGTATCTTGCCCCATGTACTGACATGTGGATCCGCAATTTTAGATGCCCTGGAGCCTGGACCCCAGTAAATGGAGTTTAATAAAGTGATTTGCGCAATAGAATCGTGGCAATATTCGCATTCATTGCGAATTTAACATTTCTAAGCATATATTTATATTTATTCATGTTGATATTTAATAATAATATTAAAATACTCACTAGGCTTATCTATAAGGCTCACATTGAAGATTCTCCGGCCAGTAATATTCCAGACGGAGAATCCAAGAGCGCCTTGCACCGACTAAGTTAGTCTGCATGAGGATCGCGCTAACACTGCCATTCCCATCGATAGTAAAAACAACTGACAGTAGGCATAACGCTCAAGGTCACAAAAAACCCTTCATTTAATTTTCCAACCCCTAAAAACTTAGCTTTCATTAAGCCTATTAATAATACATAATTCAATAACAGTAAGTCACACTCTTACAAAAACACAAGCCCTGTTTGGTATATATCATGTTCACATATTACTCCCTGGGTTTATACCATAGGTGTTTACATATACTGTTGTCCATTGGCCTGCAGTACCACTGGATATGTACACAAACAGAGCTGCTGTATTAAAAAATAACAAACAGGCCCCCTCTACATGTTTTCTTGCAGCAGCAACATCCTCAAGAGGGTAATGAGTGCCCATTAGCTTTCTAAGTACGTATACCAAGTGCACTGACACCATTACACTTGGCATACGTCATATAGAGAACACAATAGCATGGTGACAATAAGGTAATGTTGACACACTGTTTCTTTGGCCATTATGTGTAGCCATTTGTGTCACGATGCCGGCTGGCAGGAGGTGGATCCTCTGTGCCAGAGAGGGATTGGCGTGGACCGTGCTAGTGGACCGGTTCTAAGTCACTACTGGTGTTCACCAGAGCCCGCCGCAAAGCGGGATGGTCTTGCTGCGGCGGTAGTGACCAGGTCGTATCCACTAGCAACGGCTCAACCTCTCTGACTGCTGAAGATAGGCGCGGTACAAGGGAGTAGACAGAAGCAAGGTCGGACGTAGCAGAAGGTCGGGGCAGGCAGCAAGAATCGTAGTCAATAAGGCAATAGCAGGAGGTCAAGTACACAGTATGGACAACACAGTAACGCTTTCACTAGGCTCTAAGGCAACAAGATCCGGCAGGGGAGTGCAGGGGCAGAGATCAGATATAGTCTGGGAGCAGGTGGAAGCCAATTAAGCTAAGCTGGGTGCGAGCGTGCGTTTCCCAGACGTGGAGGACGGATAGGGCAATCCACCAAGAAATGTTCGGTACTGGCACAGTACAGACAAAGATTTTCTTCTTTACGGCGATTCCTCTCCTCCTGGGTCAGGCGAGACCGATCCACTTGCATGGCCTCCTCGGCGGGAGGCCTAGGCGTAGATTGCAACGGAGACTGTGGGAGAGGTGCCCAGAGATCTAAGTCTTTTCCCTGGCGGTGCTCTTGATGTCTCTCAGAAAAACGCATGTCAATGCGAGTGGCTAGATGAATGAGTTCATGCAGGTTAGCAGGAATTTCTCGTGCGGCCAGAACATCTTTAATGTTGCTGGATAGGCCTTTTTTAAAGGTCGCGCAGAGGGCCTCGTTATTCCAGGATAGTTCAGAAGCAAGAGTACGGAATTGTATGGTGTACTCGCCAACGGAAGAATTACCCTGGACCAGGTTCAGCAGGGCAGTCTCAGCAGAAGAGGCTGGGGCAGGTTCCTCAAAGACACTTCGAATTTCCGAGAAGAAGGAGTGTACAGAGGCAGTGACGGGGTCATCGCGGTCCCAGAGCGGTGTGGCCCATGACAGAGCTTTCCCAGACAGAAGACTGACTACGAATGCCACCTTAGACCTTTCAGTAGGAAACTGGTCCGACATCATCTCCAAGTGCAGGGAACATTGTGAAAGAAAGCCACGGCAAAACTTAGAGTCCCCATCAAATTTGTCCGGCAGGGACAAGCGGAGGCGAGGAGTGGCCACTTGCTGCGGAAGAGGTGCAGGAGCTGGCGGAGGAGAAGGTTGCTGCTGTAGCAGAGGCAGAAGTTGCGACTGAAGTTGCTGCACCATGGTGGACACTTCCGACAGCTGGTGAGTTAGATGGGCGATCTGTCGGGATTGCTGGGCGACCACCGTGGTGAGGTCAGAGATAGCTGGCAGGGGAACCTCAGCGGGATCCATGGCCGGATCTACTGTCACGATGTCGGCTGGCAGGAGGTGGATCCTCTGTGCCAGAGAGGGATTGGCGTGGACCGTGCTAGTGATGTTCACCAGAGCCCGCCGCAAAGCGGGATGATCTTGCTGCGGCGGTAGTGACCAGGTCGTATCCACTAGCAACGGCTCAACCTCTCTGACTGCTGAAGATAGGCGCGGTACAAGGGAGTAGACAGAAGCAAGGTCGGACGTAGCAGAAGGTCGGGGCAGGCAGCAAGAATCGTAGTCAATAAGGCAATAGCAGGAGGTCAAGTACACAGTATGGACAACACAGTAACGCTTTCACTAGGCTCTAAGGCAACAAGATCCGGCAGGGGAGTGCAGGGGCAGAGATCAGATATAGTCTGGGAGCAGGTGGAAGCCAATTAAGCTAATTGGGCCAGGCACCAATCATTGGTGCACTGGCCCTTTAAGTCTCAGGAAGCTGGCGCGCGCGCGCCCTAGAGAGCGGAGCCGCGCGCGCCAGCACATGACAGCGGGGGACCGGGACGGGTAAGTGACCTGGGATGCGATTCGCGAGCGGGCGCGTCCCGCTGTGCGAATCGCATCCCCGACGGCCAAGACAGTGCAGCGCTCCCGGTCAGCGGGACCGACCGGGGCGCTGCGGAGAGAGAGACGCCGTAAGCGCTCCGGGGAGGAGCGGGGACCCGGAGCGCTAGGCGTAACAATTTGCCAATTTATTTTTCTTTATGTTTTACAGACAATTTTTTTTTTCTGGTTTATAGATGATTATTGGATTTTAGCTGAATTTTACCCAAAAATAAAGAATATGACCTTGTGACCATGTGACCCATTTTCCATAAACAACAAAAGAACACATTATTATAAGAAAAACTGTTGGTTCTTTACAGATTTTTCAACTGTAAAAATGCTCTTTGATGGTAGCCCATTTTATGGTGTATAAACATGACCTAAGGCTACGACTTTCTGTACCTTGAAGTTATGCTAATAATTTTAAAGCATCCTTCCTTAAAGGGGTATTCCAGGATCGTTTTTATTTTTTATTTTATTTGACTGGAAATACCCAGTTCTGGCAGGTACATACTACTAAAATCACCTTATGGTGGATAACCCCTTTAAAACTCTGTATTGTGCTGCTACCATGTTATTCTTCCTGGGAATCTATGAATAATTTAACAAATGGGTATCAGGTTATGTTTACCAGCTTTAGGTGCTCCGTTCACTGATTCTGCTAAAATAATGGGAATAGCAGAGAAAAAAAATCCTACATGTCAGTTTTTTTTCTCTGCCAAAATCATGCAAAATAATGGGCATTTAACAGAAACCCTGACAGAATCAATTCGAAGTGAATGGGTTCTGTCAGAATCTGTGTGTGTCCGGACTCGCAACCTCCATTCCAGCCATGTTATTAGTGAATATAATGGAGCTTCACAACGCTGATGTGCTTCACAAGTACTGAGTGATTATTGTGTCACAAAATGTCTCCATTTAGACCTGGCCTTATTCATACATTTCCAGTAGGAATAACATAGCCATTTGCTAACTCATTTACATATATCTTGTTTTTCATAAATTCACTTTTAGGGGTGTGTCTGTCTCTGCCTCTAGCAGTAGTTCCAACCCCTCCAACCCTCAGCTATGTCTTTACTCATTGCCATGATGACGCTCAGGAAATGATGAGCCAATAGTATTTGGCTTCATTGTCCACATCTCCCTGTGCTGGCTATTTAGAACCAAGCCAGTCGATTATACTTTGCCTGTGATAATAGATATATTCCTGGTATCTTGCTCTGTATCTTTGAACTCTGTCTGTCTTAGTTTTCAGTTTTGGCTTAGTGACCTGACTATGTCTGTCAATTTTGTACTTTGCCTCTATCTTGGTTGTGACCTGGCCTGTCTGACTTTGCTTTGTTTGCCTGTCAGTTTGTTGTTAACTGTTTAGTGCTCCCCTGGTTTGTGCTTTGGTTAATCTGTGTAAATTGTGTCCTGAACTGTTCCCTGACCTCTGTACTGTGTTTGCTTTATTATTTTGACATTGCCACACCCTGCCAGTTGAGGGTCTATTGCAGGGAAGATCATCAAGTAGGCAGGGAAGTAGTGACTACTTTTATTTCTGGAAGAAGCAGGGCGAAATGTGTGAGATGGGGGAACACTGGAACTGCCTGGATCCCATAATGGGAGGGTCGCCTAAGTATACTTTAGGACATGTGTATATTATTTGATTGGGGCATTTTGTTATTTGGGGGGGGGGGGGCTGACTGGTTAAATGCATTTGATATACCCATACATGATTTCCCCTATGTCTTATGAGATGATATCCCAATAACAGCACATGCACTTTAGCTTTATTTCTATTATTGTGACCTTTAGTGATCTAATTTTTGTGTATACCTTGCTTCCGGCATTCCATAAATACAGTATATTCTGGTATTAAACCATTATTTAACTTATTTCTTGGTGTTCCCCCACCATTATGTTTTTAAACTGTCCTTGTGGTTTTATTAGTGGGATATTTTTTTGTAATAATATTTCTGAAATAAAATTTGTATTTTACAATAAATTGTTGTCATTTTGGTTCAGATTTTTGGCAGGAAATTGTAGGTTTTATATTTTATAGTGGGGTCCTGCTATCCTTTTGATTAGGACTTAGGACGCAGGACGTAAATGTACGTCCTGGTGCGGTGGTACTTAACGCACCAGGACGTATATTTACGTCCTGTACATAACCGCGGGCATCGGAGCGATGCCCGTGTCATGCGCAGCTGATCCCTAACCCCTCAGATGCCGGGATCAATACAGATCCCGACATCTGCGGCAGTACGCGATTTCAATGAATGATCTGATCGCCCGCAGCGCTGCTGCGGGGATCTGATCATTCAGAACGCCGCACAGAGGTCCCCTCACCTGCCTCTGTCCGGCTCCCGGTGTCTTCTGCTCTGGTCTGAGATTGAGCAGACCAGAGCAGAAGATGACTGATAACACTGATCTGTTCTATGTCCTATACATAGAACAGATCAGTATTAGCAATCATGGTAATTGCTATTGCTATGAACGCTGTGTGCGGGCTTCCGTGTTCGTGGCCGTCGGGCGTGACGTCACGCCCGGCCCCTTCGTGACGTCACGCCCGGCCCCTTCGTGACGTCTTGCCCGCCCCCTCGTGACGTCTCGCCCGCCCCCTCAACGAAAGTCTATGGGAAGGGGGCGCGACTGCTGTCACGCCCCCTTCCCATAGACTTTGGTAGAGATGGCGGGCGTGACGTCACGAGGGGGCGGGCGAGACGTCACGAAGGGGCCTGGCGTGATGTCACGCCCGGTGGCCGCGAACACGAAAGCCCGCACACAGCGTTCGGAGTAATGAACTTCCGGACGCTGTGAGCGGAGCTCCGAACTGCAGGGCAGCGCACAACCCCTTTAAAATAAAATAAAAAATAAAATATTTTTTTTTAATCCCTTTAAGTGTATTAGTGTATTCCCTAATAAATTTACTCAGTTTGAACATGAGTAAATTTAATGCTCTTTATAGACTACAATTTCACTGCTCTCTAGGGAATTACAATTCTTTGTGTTCATCACTATTTACTGTACTTACATGTTAACAATCTTTGCTGACAAACTGTTTCTGTAGGTAGGGCATGACATTACCTAGCAGGGATGTTTAGTGTGATAATGCATACAAGTGCTCCCATGGGAGCTTTTGGGCTGGCAAGGAAATATATAGAGTTAACCCCTTAGGTTTGATTGCACATTATTAATTGCACCTTTATATGTTTATTAACCATCCTGAACCAAGAAATCGATCACTCTCCGCTAAAGAGATCTTTATGGGAGAGCTGGAGATACAGCACTCGTGTATCTCTGGCTCTCCCATAGAGATGCATGGAGGGAGAATGTCAGCCACTTCATGCATGGGTAGAGCAGGAGCACCAGGCGGAAGATCACGAGGGTACCATCACTCGGACCCCCCACGATCAGACACTGTAAGTTAAGTACAGGACTTTCTCTTTGAAGAGGAATTTTGATCTTTGCCCTGCAAGATGTAACCTAATACTCTAGCTATGTTAACAAATATAGCCAAGAAATAAAAGAACAGGCTAAGCATGCTCAATGTTGTCTCCAGCAAAATCTATGGAAGCAATGGAAAATCCAAGCTCAGACAGCTATTTACACTATTTGACATTGATGACAGGTTGCAGCATGGGAGAGATGGAAGATTGTACAGTTAGAAAAACAGGTGTATAGACTCCTTGATGTCACGATGCCGGCTGGCAGGAGGTGGATCCTCTGTGCCAGAGAGGGATTGGCGTGGACCGTGCTAGTGGACCGGTTCTAAGTCACTACTGGTGTTCACCAGAGCCCGCCGCAAAGCGGGATGGACTTGCTGCGGCGGTAGTGACCAGGTCGTATCCACTAGCAACGGCTCAACCTCTCTGACTGCTGAAGATAGGCGCGGTACAAGGGAGTAGACAGAAGCAAGGTCGGACGTAGCAGAAGGTCGGGGCAGGCAGCAAGGATCGTAGTCAGGGGCAACGGCAGGAGGTCTGGAACACAGGCTAGGAACACACAAGGGAACGCTTTCACTGGCACAATGGCAACAAGATCCGGCGAGGGAGTGCAGGGGAAGTGAGGTATACATAGGGAGTGCACAGGTGAACACACTGATTAGAACCACTGCGCCAATCAGCGGCGCAGTGGCCCTTTAAATCGCAGAGACCCGGCGAGCGCGCGCCCTAGGGAGCGGGGCCGCGCGCGCCGGGACAGGACCGACGGAGAGCGAGTCAGGTACGGGAGCCGGGGTGCGCATCGCGAGCGGGCGCCACCCGCATCGCGAATCGCATCCCGGCTGGAGGCGGTATCGCAGCGCACCCGGTCAGTGGATCTGACTGGGGCGCTGCGGGAGCGAGAGTGTAGCGAGCGCTCCGGGGAGGAGCGGGGACCCGGAGCGCTCGGCGTAACAGTACCCCCCCCCCTTGGGTCTCCCCCTCTTCTTGGAGCCTGAGAACCTGAGGACCAGACTTTTATCTAGGATATTGTCCTCAGGTTCCCAGGATCTCTCTTCAGGACCACAGCCCTCCCAGTCAACCAAAAAGAAGGTTTTTCCTCTGACCTTTTTGGAGGCCAGTATCTCCTTTACAGGAAAGATGTCTGAAGAACCGGAGACAGGAGTGGGAGAGATAAGTTTAGGAGAGAAACGGTTGATGATGAGTGGTTTAAGAAGAGAAACGTGAAAGGCATTAGGAATACGAAGAGAAGGAGGGAGAAGAAGTTTATAAGAGACAGGATTAATCTGGCACAAAATTTTGAAAGGACCAAGATAGCGTGGTCCCAATTTGTAGCTGGGAACACGGAAGCGGACATATTTAGCGGAGAGCCATACCTTGTCTCCGGGAGAAAAAATGGGGGGAGCTCTTCTTTTCTTATCAGCAAACTTCTTCATGCGTGATGAAGCCTGTAAGAGAGAATTTTGGGTCTCTTTCCATATGGTGGAAAGATCACAAGTTATTTCATCCACAGCGGGCAAACCAGAGGGCAAGGGAGTAGGGAGGGGGGGAAGAGGGTGACGGCCGTACACCACGAAAAATGGGGATTTGGAAGAAGATTCAGAAACTCTGAAGTTATACGAGAATTCGGCCCATGGTAGAAGATCTGCCCAGTCATCCTGGCGGGAGGAAACAAAATGCCGTAAATAATCACCCAGGACCTGGTTAATTCTTTCTACTTGCCCATTGGATTGAGGATGATAAGCAGAAGAAAAGTTTAATTTAATCTTGAGTTGTTTACAGAGAGCCCTCCAGAATTTTGACACGAATTGGACGCCTCTATCCGAGACGATCTGCGTGGGCAACCCGTGAAGACGAAAAATGTGTACAAAAAATTGTTTTGCCAACTGAGGCGCAGAAGGAAGACCAGGAAGAGGGATGAAATGTGCCATCTTGGAGAATCGATCAACGACCACCCAAACAACAGTGTTGCCACGGGATGAGGGTAAGTCTGTAATAAAGTCCATACCAATCAGAGACCAAGGTTGTTCGGGAACAGGCAGAGGATGAAGAAGACCAGCGGGCTTCTGGCGAGGAGTCTTATCCCGGGCACAGACAGTGCAGGCCCGCACAAAATCAACAACATCCGTCTCCAGAGTCGGCCACCAATAGAAACGAGAGATGAGTTGCACGGATTTCTTGATGCCCGCATGGCCTGCGAGATGGGAGGAGCGACCCCATTTGAGGATTCCGAGGCGTTGGCGTGGAGTGACGAAGGTCTTCCCTGGAGGATTTTGCCTGATGGAGGCTGGAGAAGTGGAGATCAGGCAGTCAGGAGGAATGATGTGTTGCGGAGAGAGCTCTACTTCCGAGGCATCCGAGGAACGAGAGAGAGCATCGGCCCTGATGTTCTTATCGGCAGGCCGAAAGTGAATTTCAAAATTAAATCGGGCAAAGAACAGAGACCACCTGGCCTGGCGAGGATTCAGCCGTTGGGCAGACTGGAGATAGGAGAGATTTTTGTGATCGGTGTAAATAATAACTGGAAATCTTGATCCCTCCAGCAGATGCCTCCATTCCTCAAGTGCTAATTTAATGGCTAGTAGCTCTCGATCCCCGATGGAGTAGTTCCTCTCCGCCGGAGAGAAGGTCCTAGAAAAAAAACCACAAGTAACAGCATGCCCGGAAGAATTTTTTTGTAGAAGGACCGCTCCTGCTCCTACTGAGGAGGCATCTACCTCCAATAGGAAGGGTTTAGATGGGTCAGGTCTGGAGAGCACGGGAGCAGAAGAAAAGGCAGACTTGAGCTGTTTAAAGGCGTCTTCCGCTTGAGGAGGCCATGACTTAGGATTGGCATTCTTTTTGGTTAAGGCCACGATAGGAGCCACAATGGTGGAAAAATGTGGAATAAATTGTCTGTAATAATTGGCGAACCCCAAAAAACGTTGGATAGCACGGAGTCCGGAGGGGCGTGGCCAATCTAAGACGGCAGAGAGTTTGTCTGGATCCATTTGTAGTCCCTGGCCAGAGACCAAGTATCCTAGGAAAGGAAGAGATTGACATTCAAACAGACATTTCTCCATCTTGGCATAGAGTTGATTGTCACGAAGTCTCTGAAGAACCATGCGGACATGCTGGCGGTGTTCTTCTAGGTTGGCAGAAAAAATCAGGATATCGTCCAGATACACAACAACACAGGAATATAAGAGATCACGAAAAATTTCATTAACAAAGTCTTGGAAGACGGCAGGGGCGTTGCACAGGCCAAAGGGCATGACCAGATACTCAAAGTGTCCATCTCTAGTGTTAAATGCCGTTTTCCATTCATCCCCCTCTCTGATGCGGATGAGATTATAAGCACCTCTTAAGTCCAGTTTGGTAAAGATGTGGGCACCTTGGAGGCGATCAAAGAGTTCAGAGATAAGAGGTAGAGGGTAGCGGTTCTTTACCGTGATTTTGTTAAGACCGCGGTAGTCAATGCAAGGGCGTAGGGAGCCATCTTTTTTGGACACAAAGAAAAATCCGGCTCCGGCAGGAGAGGAGGATTTGCGGATAAAGCCCTTTTTTAAATTTTCCTGGATGTACTCAGACATAGCAAGAGTCTCTGGGGCGGACAGAGGATAAATTCTGCCCCGGGGTGGAGTAGTGCCCGGGAGGAGGTCAATAGGACAGTCATAAGGCCTGTGAGGAGGAAGAGTCTCAGCTTGTTTTTTGCAAAACACATCAGCAAAGTCCATATAGGCCTTAGGGAGACCGGTTACAGGGGGAACCACAGGGTCACGGCAGGGAGTACTGGTAACCGGTTTAAGGCAGTCCTTGAAACAAGAGGTACCCCAACTCTTGATCTCCCCAGTGGACCAATCCAGGGTTGGGGAATGGTGTTGAAGCCAGGGTAGTCCAAGGAGAATTTCGGAAGTGCAATTGGAGAGGACCAAAAACTCAATTTTTTCGTGATGAGGTCCGATGTACATTAGGAGGGGTTCCGTGCGGTAACGCACGGCACAGTCCAATCTTTCATTGTTAACGCAATTGATGTAGAGAGGTCTGGCGAGACTGGTCACTGGGATGTTGAACCTGTTGATGAGAGAGGCCAAAATAAAGTTTCCTGCAGATCCGGAATCCAAGAAGGCCTTAGTGGAGAAGGAGAAGGTAGAGGCAGATATCCGCACAGGCACAGTAAGACGTGGAGAAGCAGAGTTGACATCAAGGACTGTTTCACCTTTGTGCGGAGTCAGCGTACGTCTTTCCAGGCGGGGAGGACGGATAGAACAATCCTTCAGGAAGTGTTCGGTACCGGCACAGTACAGGCAGAGATTCTCCATGCGGCGTCGTGTCCTCTCTTGAGGTGTCAGGCGAGACCGGTCAACTTGCATAGCCTCCACGGCGGGAGGCACAGGAACGGATTGCAGAGGACCAGAGGAGAGAGGAGCCGGGGAGAAAAAACGCCTCGTGCGAACAAAGTCCATATCCTGGCGGAGCTCCTGACGCCTTTCGGAAAAACGCATGTCAATGCGAGTGGCTAGATGAATGAGTTCATGTAGGTTAGCTGGAATTTCTCGTGCGGCCAGAACATCTTTAATGTTGCTGGATAGGCCTTTTTTAAAGGTCGCGCAGAGGGCCTCATTATTCCAGGAAAGTTCTGAAGCAAGAGTACGGAATTGCACGGCGTACTCGCCAACGGAAGAATTACCCTGGACCAGGTTCAGCAGGGCAGTCTCAGCAGAAGAGGCTCGGGCAGGTTCCTCAAAGACACTTCGAATTTCCGAGAAGAAGGAGTGTACAGAGGCAGTGACGGGGTCATTGCGGTCCCAGAGCGGTGTGGCCCATGACAGAGCTTTTCCAGACAGAAGGCTGCCTACGAAAGCCACCTTAGACCTTTCAGTAGGAAACTGGTCCGACATCATCTCCAAGTGCAGGGAACATTGTGAAAGAAAGCCACGGCAAAACTTAGAGTCCCCATCAAATTTATCCGGCAAGGATAGTCGTAGGCCTGAGGCGGCCACTCGCTGCGGAGGAGGTGCAGGAGCTGGCGGAGGAGATGATTGCTGAAGCTGAGGTAGTAGCTGCTGTAGCATCACGGTCAGTTGAGACAGCTGGTGGCCTTGTTGCGCTATCTGTTGTGACTGCTGGGCGACCACCGTGGTGAGGTCGGCGACAACTGGCAGAGGAATTTCAGCGGGATCCATGGCCGGATCTACTGTCACGATGCCGGCTGGCAGGAGGTGGATCCTCTGTGCCAGAGAGGGATTGGCGTGGACCGTGCTAGTGGACCGGTTCTAAGTCACTACTGGTGTTCACCAGAGCCCGCCGCAAAGCGGGATGGACTTGCTGCGGCGGTAGTGACCAGGTCGTATCCACTAGCAACGGCTCAACCTCTCTGACTGCTGAAGATAGGCGCGGTACAAGGGAGTAGACAGAAGCAAGGTCGGACGTAGCAGAAGGTCGGGGCAGGCAGCAAGGATCGTAGTCAGGGGCAACGGCAGGAGGTCTGGAACACAGGCTAGGAACACACAAGGGAACGCTTTCACTGGCACAATGGCAACAAGATCCGGCGAGGGAGTGCAGGGGAAGTGAGGTATACATAGGGAGTGCACAGGTGAACACACTGATTAGAACCACTGCGCCAATCAGCGGCGCAGTGGCCCTTTAAATCGCAGAGACCCGGCGCGCGCGCGCCCTAGGGAGCGGGGCCGCGCGCGCCGGGACAGGACCGACGGAGAGCGAGTCAGGTACGGGAGCCGGGGTGCGCATCGCGAGCGGGCGCCACCCGCATCGCGAATTGCATCCCGGCTGGAGGCGGTATCGCAGCGCACCCGGTCAGTGGATCTGACCGGGGCGCTGCGGGAGCGAGAGTGTAGCGAGCGCTCCGGGGAGGAGCGGGGACCCGGAGCGCTCGGCGTAACACTTGATTTCTGATTTTTAATATTAAATATCCACCCATGAGCTTACATGACTGAAGGTAGCTACATAGTTACATAGCTTATAAGGTTGAAAAAAAAGAGTCCATCAAGTTCAACCTAAAGCCCTACTGTGTTGATCCAGAGGAAAGCAAAAAATAAATAAACATGAGGCTGATTCCCAACTTCAATATGGTATCAGAATGAATACTGTGGATCAACATTCTATCCACATTTGTTTATTGAGTCAGACATCATGTGGCAGAGAGAGCTGCTATGTCAAAGTAGCTTAAATGGGCACTGTCACCAACTTTATTTTTTGATATCTTGTAGAAGTACTACAACATATCTTTAATATACTTTTATTTTTATTTTTTTCATTAAAAAGGTTTCATTTACATTTAAAAACCGGCTACTGAAAAAGGACTGATTTTGGAGTGGCAATCAGTCCTTTTTCAGTTAGGCTGCACTCGCTCCCTGCCTGTCAATCAGACAGGCGGGAGCGAGAGCATTGGCTCCCCGGCCACTGGCTGGGAGGCCACTCCTCCCGCACATCACCGCCGCCGCCGTCCCTGCACGCCCGCTGCCAGACTCTGCCAGTAACTGCAAGTGTAATGAGGGAACGGGGTATGCGGGGCGGGGGGGGGGGGGTTTGAGGAGGGAACGGGCTAGTGCCGTAGTGGGGGGGGGGGCAAAAAAAAAAAAAATAGGATGGTGGGATCTACCCTTTAAGCTGGTTTTGCATTGTGTCAATGGGGTTTCACCACGAAGATAGGTCTAAACTGACATATTTCCAATGTACTAGCATTTCTGAAAATGTACTGTTTGAGAGATATAAATGCTTACTAATCCCCCCATGTGCATTTTTTTTATTTTAGCCTGTAACCTTGGTTATGACCATCTTAGAGCATCCACTGAGAAGGTCAGATATGCTTATAACAACTGCATATTGCTCATCAGTCTCTACTGGTTTATGGGAAAGTGTGTAGCATATTCTTTAGGGTTTTCTAAAGGGCATAGTGCAAACTTCAATGCTATTCTATTGTACCGGATCCAGTATAAAATCTATATGACTATTTAATATGGGACCCTATGTATGACTGATGCCACTAAGTACCATTCATTATGTCAGTATTCATTATGTAGTACAGTGAAATCTCCCTTAGGGGACACCTCCCAATATCGGACAGTTTTTAATTCCCCGGGAGAGTCCCATAGGACTTAAGGTATTTGCACCTTCCGAATAGGGGACATTCCCAATAGCGGTCATGGACACACGCGAAAAGGGACAATAGGGGACAAAACACTCCCAATAGGGGACAAAACACTCCCAATACGGGACAAAACTCACCCAATAGGGGACAAAACACACCCAATAGGGGACAAAACACTCCCAATAGGGGACAACCATGCTTTTGTGCTTCCCTACCTTGTACACAGGGCTGCCATCAGGGGGTACAGCCAATAAGCCAGTAAGTGGCTCCGGTTCCCAGGGGGCCCTGGTGACAAATCATCCCCCCTTTGCCAAATCATCCCCCTGTGCCAAAACATTCCCCCCATGCCAAATCATTCCCTCATCCCCATGCCAAATCATTCCCTCATCCCCTTGCCAAATCATCTTCCCCATGCCAAATTAATCCCCAACCCCCCATGCCAAATCATTCCTCCATTCCCTCATCCCCCTGTTCTTCTTACTTCTTACCTGGACAGCGGGCAGTGATAAGTGACGCTCCTCTGCGCCCTACTAACTGACGTGTTGGAGCATCACTTGTCACTGCTGGCAGCCGCCGCTGCCCTCACGGAGTGAAGCGCAGAGGAGTGCCTAGCGTCACTTGTCACTGCCTGCTGGCCAGGTAAGAAGTAAGAAGAATAGGGGAATGGGGGTATGATTTGGCATTGAGGGGGGAATGATTTGGCATTACTTTTCCTAATTAATTATATTGTTGAGATTTTTTTAAAGCCTTATTACAGTGCTAAATTATTTATTTATATTTAGCTTTTTATCATATTTTTGTAGGTAATTACACTCTGGAGTGAGTACAGTACAATATTTCGTCATTTAGAAAGATGTTTAAGCCCAATAAAGGACATCTCCCAATAGTGGACACTTTTTTTTATTCCCCATGAGTGTCCTCTATTGGGAAATTCTACTGTATCATTAATTTATGTCAGATGTATACATCAGGGAGTCCTCCAAAGTAGATATACTATGGACACTGCTTAACATGGTGTGAAACCAGCCTTACCTGACAAAAGATAGTTGTGATATCACAGTAGTTCAACTGATAGAAACATAGTTGTGATGTCACAGTAGATCATGTGACTGAAACTTGCTTGTGATGTCACAACAGCTTACATAACAAGTACAGTTGTAGTCCTTCTGTCTCCTTACCGCTATGATTGAGTGAATCTATGTCTCTAGTGTTAATGTAAACTGTCAGTGTATATAACTGTTTGAACACACTTCATAGTGTTATTTTATGTGTGTCGTTCATGTCTGGAACTGATATAACTTTTACCATGATTTAATGTTTATTGTTTACCTTTAGGCAATGTTTATATATGTTAAATATGATACTGACAGCTGTTTATGTCATATATATCTTGCAGAATGATATCTTGCCTTCCAGGCTATAATGTAATTTTAAGATTCCACCACAATGAACACAAATAACTGAAGGGAGAATTGTGTTGGGACCCATGTGAATTATTGCATATGTGCCTTTATCTGTTTTTTTTGTTTTGTTTTGTTAAATCTTAGTATCTGTTTCTTTGAACCTATTTTACATATATCTTCCACAAAAGAGTCCACCTTGGAACTGCTAGCATCCCATGTATAGACAGTCATTGCAGATCTGGTATTCAGGCAATCTATGAAGCTCCTGTAGCATATCCCATGACCTTCTCGGTGCTCACAATACAGACATCAGGTACGATTCCAGCAGAGTTAAATAGAATGGAGCACTCACCAGGTCAATAGCTTAAAACAACTTCTTTATTTAATCAATGATACAAACATGCGGGGGAGCGTTGCAGAAGGGGGTGTGTTCGGTCGACGGTCTGTATCACGCACGTAGCGCTTCATCAGGCCCCTGATTAACTCACGTGAATGTGTGCTTTAAAAAATCATATGTCACTATTGTCATGGAAACACGTAAACAACAATTAAAAACAGAAATACAGTTTAATACATTTATCCAGAATTTAGAAAAGAAGTTGGCGGCATTACAGCAAACCATTAAGGAAATGAAGCGAGACAAGTTTCTCTGCGATAAGTGAGATTTTGAGAACAATGAAGTATTCTCGTGCAGTAAGAAACGGGTATATACCAGAAAAAAACAGGCGTAGTTTCAGAAATAATCCTAATAATCCTACAAAAAAAACTACTGATTACCTCACCACAGAATCTGAGTTTAGCAATTCAGATGAAGTCCATAAAGATGACACAGTCCCCTCAACATCTGGTCATGAGAAATGTTGATGTAATGTCCCAGTACAGGACATGGTCCTGCACTACCCTTATTCCCTGTCAGGTTGAGACCTCAGTGACCTGGGGGCTCTCCTGCAAGGTCTCCCCCTGTTGTTTCCAGAATGTTGTGTATATCACTTTAATGCCTAGACAGTATCGTTAGGTGTATAGGTAGTACAATACATGCCTAGACATGTATAGGTAGTACAAAGGTGTAAGTCTGTTACATGTTATGTTATGCAGTCATATGATTTGTTTTCACATGTTCTCCCCGAGAGCACCAGCTTAACCTATGACCCGCAGCTTGGCCAATGGGCTTTAGTTCAGGCCCCCACTATATAAAGGGGCGGCCATTACAATTCAGGCTCTTAGCTCTTACGCTACCTTACTGAGCACAGCAAACACCAGAGATCTCAGTGCAAGTGATCAGCATCTGGAAGACCCCAAAAGCTACAGTCATATCAGTAAGTCTCAAGTCTATGTGTGCTGTCACTGAAACTAGTCAAGTCCTGCATATAGTCAAGTCATCTCCAATCTCGAGACAAATTAATTACAAGTATATCGGTCCAGCAAGCTGCAAGGTCCTTCTGGGTCCTGGCCACCTCTCTGGGAAATCTGGCCTTAGCTGTGAAGATAATTCCATCTGTCTTATACTCAGTAAAGCCTCCGTTTGACGATAACTGGTTGTGGACTCTCATTTCACTACTAGCAACTGGGATAGCAGAGAAAACGGGCGTGTGGTGCTCCGGAACCCTAAAACCCCACTGGTGTCACGAACACTATAGGTTAACAACATCTTGCCCCCGGGGTTAATACCATCTGATTCCACCACTCACTCCGCTACACCCATGGTCCCCCCATACACCCGTGGGTCACCACAGTGACGTGGTGCCAATAGCCACTGAAAGTTTGGTGTTTAACCTCACGGATATCGAACTCAGTGCTAAGTAAAGGTCTTAATTTTGACTGACAGAATTATTCAAGTTCCACTTGTTTGAAGAGGACTTTAATGGAGACATCCATGAACTAAGTTTACAAAAAAAAATTGGGCAGCATCTAAAAATAATAAATATGATAAAATAGTTGATAAAAAAGAAGGTGAACAGCAGTGTACTATTGACCCATTGGGCTTTAAACCAGTGAAAGAGTTTAGTGCCATTGACACCGCTAACATCCTCACAGTTATGGAATTAACAGGAGAAACAGTGTGTACAGGAGGCAATAGTGTAGTGGAGGTTCCGTTTGTGGGAGGTAACCCCTCCAAACTTAACCCCCCTATAACCACTTGTGGAGCAATTGATCTTTTTCACCAATCAGTATGTAGAGATGTCAAAGCCCTATCACAGGTGAAACTTGAAAAATTTGAATATCGTGCAAAGTTCATTTATTTCAGTAATGCAACTTAAAAGGTGAAACTAATATATGAGAGGGACTCTATTCTATTACATGCAAAGCAAGATAGTTCAAGCCATGATTTGTCATAATTGTGATGATTATGGCTTACAGCTCATGTAAACCTCAAAGCCCCCCCAATTACTAGGATTTGGGGAGCCATGTCATCTGCTGTTGTTGGTCCACTGTGCTTCATTAAGTCCAGGGTCAACGCATCCATCTACCAGGAGATTTTGGAGCACTTCATGCTTCCTTTCCTTTTAAGTTGCATTAATGAAATACAATGGACTTTTGCACGATATTCTTATTTTTCGAGTTTCGCCTGTACATCCCGAACCCGTTCAGAATATTACTAGAAAAGAAAAACAATCCCTATATTGGTTGGCAGCACGTCAAGATATATTTAGCCACCAGAGCAGATAAAGGGGGGGCGATTGTTGTTTGGAGCCCAAAGACAACTCAGTGATTCCACTTCATACGAAAAACTATATCAAATAATTAATAAGCTTAGATTTTTTTACGTAGTTATACTGAGAAGGGGATCCTGAATGATAAAACCGCTGAGAAATTGCTTCCTACACACCCTAAGCTGGCCCATTGGAATATGTTGCCTAAAATTCACAAGGGCCATAGCCCACCACCGGGACGTCCAAAAGTAGCGGGCATTGGATGCTCAACTGCTTTTCTATCTAGCTATGGTTAGTCTTCCCCTATTAGAACAAATACCTACATATTTATGTGAAACAAGGGATCTTATTATGGCATTAGAGAATTTTGCATGGCAGAGTGACTTTACACTGGCTTCAATTGATGTTGAAAGCCTGTATACCCGCATCCCTTTGGATGTGGGTATACAGGCTTTAAGAGAGTTCCTCAGATGTACAGATAAATCAGATGAATTTGTTGATTTTGTTGCAGAAGTGCATTCATTCTATCCAATAATGTGTTTCAGTTCAGCTGTGAGTGGTATAAACAAACAAACATTACCGGGATGGGGACACCAATTTCATGTTCCTTTGCTAATAATTTTTGAGAGGGATTGCATTTTTTTCATCTAAAACCCCTTTTAAGAATTACATAAAAACTATTTGGAGAAATACGTGGATGACATATTTGTCATATGGAATGGTACACAATCTCAGTTTGATGATTTAATTTTGTATCTTAATACCATAAACAATGTCAATATGTCCTTCAGATCTCATTATAGTAATACCTCCCTAGAATTTTTAGACATAAAAATTGATAAAGTAGATGGGAAATGTGTTACATCTGGCTATAGGAAACCTATGTCAAGGAACGCATTACTTCATTACCTGTCTTCTCACCCTACACACACCAAAAACAGTATTCCCTATAGCCAAATGATTAGGCTAAAAATAATTAATAATGATGAGAACACATATCATAAGCAGGATGAGGAATTAGAACAAAGATTTTTGGGTCGGGGGGTATCCTCCAGACGTAATTAAAAAGGTTAGAGAAAGAGCAGATCTAGTTAAACGTGAGGATTTGTTAAGAAAAATAATCATATCTCGTTTTCATTTGCTAATACACCCATGAATGCCGCAATTAAAAAAGCTGAGAGAGAGAGAGAAAAAAGCCAAACACATTGGCTGTCTGAACATGACCTTATAGGAAATTATGTTTGTGGTTCCTTATCTTTTTGTACGTATACCTCCGGGTTGAAAGAAATACTGTAAGATTAGGAGGATATATTATCAAAGTTAAACAATTTGTTACCTGTAGATCTAAATATGTGGTTTATGCTCTGTTATGTAAATGCTGAAATTTTTACATTGGGAAAACATTTCGCCCACTGTTTCACCGTATCAGAGAGCATATAAGATCTATCAGGACAGGAGTAGGTGCCTTAAAACTCATCCAGCGCATACGAAAAGTCCACACAGGTGATCCCCAAGCACTGCAATTTGCAGCCATAGAAACAGTGAATATGTCAGGAGAAGGCCATAGGCATAGTCTTTTACTAACTAAAGAATCCCATTGGATATCAAGGTTAGATGCTACAAATGCTTTGTGTCTTCATGATAGAAATGAGGTGACATATTGAATCTTGACTATGCATTGATGCCAGTAATTCACATTTAATGAATGTTTGTTTTTACTTACCTTATGTTTTTAATTGTTGTTTACATGTTTCCATGACAATGGTTAATCAGGGGCCTGACGAAGCGCTACGTGCGCGATATGAACTGTTGCCCGTACACTCCCCCCCTCTGCACCGCTCCTGTCTGCTCTCCCGCATGTTTGTATCATTGATGAAATAAAGAAGTTGTTTTAAACTATTGACCGGGTGAGTCATTTATTTATCTCTGCTGGAATCCTATTTTTTGGAATTTATGTTTATTGTGTCTAGTTTTGGTCTTTTTCCTTCCTAGTCCTGTGTCCCAACATTCCTTGAGGGATGGGATGCCTGCATTAATACAGAAAGGGAAAGTTTTCAGGCTAAGGTCGCTCTTGTCAGGGTGAGTGCCCCAGCAGGTAAAGCTTGAGAGAGGAGCATAGGAAGATTTTATCCCCCTTTCCCCCTACCCCCGCTCTAAGAATCAGACATAAGTTTTAAACTAATAATTTGTATGCATTCTTCCAATAGATAGAAATAACTGGAGCACTTACCACAGACTGCCTGCTGTGATCTTTATTCCATATTCATAGGGATCGCCCAAACCCCCCCCCCCCCCCCCCCCCCCCCCGCAGCAGGATCGCAGGGGGGTGATCCACTGCTGAGGAAGCCTGAGGGCTTAGGCCTCTTTCACACTATGAAATTGTTCCGTTTAGGAACTTCCGTCAGAAGTTCCGTCACTATATCGGGGAAAACCGGCAAATCACATTGCAGCCTATGGGGTTTTGTAACTGCCCGTTTGCACCCATATATGCCCGTAATTCATTACAGTGACAGGACATCGTTGCGGAAAATTACTGTGAAAGAGTGTGAAAGAGGCCTAAGCCCTCAGGCTACCTCAGCAGTGGATCGCCCCCCTGCGATCCTGCTGCGGGGGGGGGGGGAGGGTTTGGGCGATCCATCCAGGCTTTATCAATCGAGCGCAGAGCACACAGATCAATGTGGTTCTATGAAACCACATTGATCTGTATGAGGAATCTAATGATTCCTCCTAAAAGTCCCCTAAGGGGACTAAAAGTGTAAAAAAAAAAAGTTGAATAAAAAGTTTAAAAAACACCCATTAACCCCTTCCTTATTAAAAGTTTAAATCCCCCCCTTTTCCCTGATTCCATATAAAAAATATGTAACCATAATGAAAATAAACATATGTTATGTGGTATCGCCTCGTGCGTAAATGTCCGAACTATAAAAATATATTGTTAATTAAACCGCACGGTCAATTGCCGAAATCCAAAATAGTGTGTTTTTTGGTCACTTTTTATGAAAAAATTTATAAAAAGCTATCAAAAAGTCTGATCAATACAAAAATGGTACCGCTAAAAACTTGAGATCACGGCGCAAAAATATAAGCCCTCAAACTGCCCTGTACACGTATAAATAAAAAAATTAATGGGGTTAGAAGATTATAATTTTAACCTTTTAACCCTTTAAGGACTCATGACGTACTGCTACGTCATGAGTCCGCTCCCGATCTATAGCGGGTTGGGCCCGGCCTCTAACAACAGCCGGGACCCGTGGCTAATAGCGCTAATAGCTATTAACCCTTCAGACGCGATGATCAAAGTTGATTGCCGCGTCTGAAAACTAAAGTAAACCGTTCCTGGCAGCTCAGTCGGGCTGATCGGGACATCGCGATAAAATTGCGATGTTCCGATCAGCTGGGACACAGGCGGAGGTCTCCTTACCTTTCTCCACAGCGTCCGATCGTCGATTGATTGCTCCAAGCCTGAGCTACAGGCTTGAGCTATCGACCGCCTATCTGACTGATCCCTGCAAAGCTATGGCTTTGCAGGGATCAGCATAGGAGATCAGTGTGTGCAGTGTTATAGGTCCCTATGGGAGCTATAACACTGCAAAAAAAAAGTGAAAAAAAAAAGTTAACCCATTTAACCCCTTCCCTATTAAAAGTTTGAATCACCCCCTTTTCCCATTAAAAAAAACTGTGTAAATAAAAATAAACATATGTGGTATCGCAGCTTGCGAAAATGTCCGAACTATAAAAAATATATCGTTAATTAAATCGCACGGTCAATGGCGTGTGCGCAAAAAATTCTAAAGTCCAAAATAGTGTATTTTTGGTCACGTTTTATATCATGAAAAACTTAATAAAAAGCAATCAAAAAGTCCGATCAATACAAAAATGGTACCTATAAAAACTACAGAACACGGCGCAAAAAATTAGTCCTCATACCGGCCCGTACGTGGAAAAAAAAATAAGTTATAGAATTTTTAACATATAAATTTTCCTGCATGTAGTTATGATTTTTTTCTGAAGTACGACAATATCCAACCTATATAAGTAGGGTATCATTTTAACCGTATGGACCGTATGGTTATTTTTACCGAAAAATGCACTGCATAGAAACGGAAGCCCCCAAAAGTTACAAAATTTAATTTTTTCTTCAATTTTGTCGCACAATGATTTTTTTTCCTTTTCGCCATGGATTTTTTGGTAAAATGACTAATGTCACTGCGAAGTAGAATTGGTGGCACAAATAATAAGCCATAATATGGATTTTTAGGTGCAAAATTTAAAGCGTTATGATTTTTGGAAGGTGATGAGGAAAAAATGAAAATGCAAAAACGGAAAAACGCTGAGTCCTTAAGGGGTTAAACATATTGGCCAAGATTTATCAAACTGTGTGAGAGAAAAAGTGGAGAGATTTTTCCACAACAACCAATCACAGCTCAGCTAACAAGCTCTGGTAAAGTGAAAGCTGAGCTGTGATTGGTTGTTGTGGGAAAATCACTCCACTTTTTCTCTCACACAGTTTGATAAATCTGGGCCATTATTATTTTTTTTTTATCAACTGGTGCCAGAAAGTTAAACAGATTTGTAAGTGACTTCTATTAAAAAATCTTTGTCCTTCCAGTACTTCTTAGCGGCTGCATATTACAGAGAAAGTTCCTTTCTTTTTGGATTTCTTTTTTTTCTGTCCACAGTGCTCTCTGCTGACACCTCTGTCCGTATCAGGAACTGTCCAGAGCAGCATAGGTTTGTTAGGAAGATTTTCTCCTGCTCTCCACAGTTCCTGATATGGACAAAGGTGTCAGCAGAGAGCACTGTGGACAGGAAAAAAAGAAATCCAAAAAGAAAGGAACTTTCTCTGTAATATGCAGCCACTAAGAAGTACTGGAAGGACAAAGATTTTTTAATAGAAGTAATATACAAATCTGTTTAACTTTCTGGCACCAGTTGATTAAAAAATAATTATATATATATATATATATATATATATATATATATATATATATATATATATATATGTTTTCCACCGAAGTATCCCTTTAAGCCATTCCTGTGTTGTCTTGGCTGTGTGCTTAGGATCACTTTCTTGTTGGAAGGTTTAATTTGGCACATTCTGAAGTCTACAGAACGTTCAATTTCTTTCCCTTTAGATTATCTGTACTTTGTTCCATTCAGCTTTCCCTCAACCTTGACCAGTCTCCCTGTCCCAGCCACTGAAAAACATCCTAAAATCATAATCCTGCCACCACGGTGCTTTACTGTAGGGATAGTAGTGGGCAACTGATGAGAAGTGCCTGGTTTCCTCCAGACATGGTGCATAGAATTAAAGCAAAAAAGTGAAATCTTGGTTTTATCAGACAAAACAAATCTTGTTTCTCATTGCCACAGAGTCCTTTTGGGGCTTTTTCATACTGAGGAGACTTCTTTCTGGCCACTCTGCAGTAAAGCTCAGATTGGTGGAGTGTTGCAGTGAAGGGTGAAGCCCCCCTCCCCCTCCCGATTTGTTTGGTGGAATGGCAAGCTCAAGGAAAAGTCCTCGTTGTTCCAAACTTATTCCATTTAAGAATTAAGGAGGCAACTGTGCATCGCAATTTTTGTGTGCTGTTTATCAGATCAACACAATCCTTTTTCTGAGCTCTACAGGCAGTTCTTTCCACTTCATGGCTTGGATTTGGCTCATATACACATTGTCAGCTGTGAGACCATATATAGACAGAGGTTGTCTTTCCAAGGCCTGTCCAATCAACTGTATTTTAGAGAAATAGGAGACCCCCCAGAGCTAAATTTCATGTGTCACAGCAAAGGGTCTAAATACTTATGTCCATGCAAAGTTTTAGCTTTAATTATGGGGAATTGAGGGCAGAATGATGGGGGGAAACTTATTTTTTTTTTTTTAGCACAAGGCCTCAACATAGTAAAATGTGTTAGGGTCTGAAAACTTTCCAAATGCATTGTATATACTGTATTAATCCCATTCATGCCCATAATTGTGATAGGAAAGCTTAGAAGATCTAGAATCAGTTGGAATTGTTTCTTATTGGATCATTTTTACTTTTGCTGATTCCAGTACAGAGATTTTTTATTTTTGTGGTAAACCTCCCCTCCCTGGGAGAGGCACAGTAGTAAGGCACAGACAGTCTCCTTAGTTTGGTGATGCCCCGGGGCACATAGCATACCGTGTACATTGATAAACTGTGTTAAATAATCTTTTGATAACAGACATAGTAAAATAAATACAGAAGAGCCACACTAAGCCTCAGAGCTCGTATTTGAATACCACAGTATTGTGTAAAGTCTTTGCTGTTACTGTGATTATGCAAAATCAAGTGCGGTAAATATGGAAATAACACAAGTCTTACTATCGTCACATGCACGACTTGTCTGTATTATACAGAGGAGCCAAAACCAGTGTTGGACTGGGGGGCTGAGGGCCCACCCTAAAGTTACTGTTCATGAAAATATTACCAGATCACTTTTAGGTATGATTCACATAAACGCATTTAGCGTACATTCACACGTACATGATATTTGATGCGCAGGATTTGTAACTGCAGATTAGAAGCTGTGCTCAGTCATTTAGTTTACATTGAAATCTGCAGCAGAAAATCCTGTGCATCAAATCTGTGCAGGATCCTGTACGTGTGAACCTTTCCCTTACAGTGACAATGACCATGTGATCACCATGAAGTAATAGTAAGTCACGGTGCCCGTACTATCTAAGGTCCTTGTGTTACTGTTTTGTTAAGGTGTGGTAAAGAGTTGCAGCCAATTTTATTTTTCTGTGAACAGAACCATATGGGGGCTTGCTTTTTTGCAGGACTAGTTAGGCTCCTTTCACACTACAAAATGACTCCCTTTTAAAGATCCGTACAAAGTTCCGTCTGAAAATCAGCTGTAAAACGGCAATTACAAAATCCTATACGGCCATCAGAAAATCCCATTATAGTCTATGGGATTTTTCTAATAGCCGTTATAACCTGTTATATCCCCCGTTATTAATAACGGCCGTTATTAATAACGGGCTATAACGAGTTAAAACGGCTATTAGAAAAATCCCATAGACTATAATGGGATTTTCTAACGGCCGAGAAACATCTCACAAAATATTCCATGGTTACTAGTGCCATAAATGTGGTGATACTTTTGGCGCAAAATTCTTTGAGAATCTCCCCCTCTGGGTACTTTATGCAGATTTATGATTTTACTATTATGCAGAGTTTTGTTCGGCGCACACTGCTGCTCCGGTACTTCTAGCTATGAGCATTGAGCAGTGTACCATGTGATGTAGAGAAGGAGTGCACGGTAGAGCGAGGGGGGGAGGGGGGGCATTTCTATATTTGCACAAAATTTATCAAAGGAGTGCACAGCCTTAGTAAATCTTGAGCAAGAGTGTAAATTAGACAGCAGTGTAAAGGGGTAGATCTGTGTCTACAATAGACACATAATGATACATGTCCCCCAATGTGTGTATGTGTGTATGCGTATGTGTGTCTGTGTGTGTGTGTGTGTATGTTCCAGGATCACGTCCAAACGGCTAAAGATATTAACATGAAACTTGCTACACATGTTACTTATATGTCAACAACAAATATAGGATAGGTGATTTAAAGGGGTATTCTAGGCCAAAACTTTTTTTTATATATCAACTGGCTCCAGAAAGTTAAACAGATTTGTAAATTACTTCTATTAAAAAATCTTAATCCTTCCAATAGTTATTAGCGTCTGAAGTTGAGTTGTTGTTTTCTGTCTAACTGCTCTCTGATGACTCACGTCCCGGGAGCTGTGCAGTTCCTATGGGGATATTCTCCCATCATGCACAGACGTGACATAGTTACATAGTTAGTATGGTTGAAAAAGACATACGTCCAAGTCCAACCAGGGTGTTGAAGGGAAGGGTGTAAGGGGATAAGGGAAAGGGATGTAGTTTTATAATTCTGCATAAGCATTAATGTTATTTTGTTTCAGGAATGTATCTAACCCTGTTTTAAAGCTGTTAATTGTTCCTGCTGTGACCAGTTCCTGAGGTAGACCGTTCCATAAATTCACAGTCCTCACGGTAAAGAAGGCGTATCGCCCCTTTAGACTAAACCTTTTCTTCTCCAGACGGAGGGAGTGCCCCCTCGTCCTTTGGGGGGGGTTTAACCTGGAACAGTTTTTCTCCATATTTTTTGAATGGGCCATTTATATACTTATATACGTTTATCATATCCCCCCTTAAACGTCTCTTCTCAAGACTAAACAATTGTAACTCCTTTAATCGCTCCTCATAGCTAAGATGTTACATGCGCCATATTAGTTTAGTCGCGCGTCTCTGCACCCTTTCCAGCTCCACAGTGTCCCTTTTATGAACAGGCGACCAAAACTGAACAGCATATTCCAGGTGAGCCCGTACCAATGCTTTATAAAGGGGGAGTATTATGTCCCTGTCCCTTGAGTCCATGCCTCTTTTGATACATGACAATATCCTGCCGGATTTGGAAGCAGCAGCCTGACATTGCTTGCTATTCTGTAGTCTGTGATCTACAAGTACACCCAGATCCTTCTCTACCAGTGACTCTGCCAGTTTAATCCCCCCTAAGACATACGATGCATGCAGGTTATTAGTACCCAGATGCATAACTTTACATTTATCCACATTGAACCTCATTTGTCAAGTGGATGCCCAGACACTTAGTCTATCCAAGTCATCTTGTAACTTATGCACATCCTCTATAGACTGTACTGTGCTACAAAGCTTGGTGTCATCTGCAAAGATAGAAACAGAGCTGTTAATACCATCCTCTATATCATTGATAAATAAATTAAACAACAGCGGGCCCAGTACTGAACCTTGGGGTACACCACTAATTACCGGGGACCAATCAGAGTACGAATCATTGACCACCACTCTCTGGGTACGATCCATGAGCCAGTGTTCAATCCAGTTACAAACTAAAGTTTCCAAGCCCAAAGACCTTAACTTACCTGTCAGACGTCTGTGAGGGACAGTATCAAACGCTTTAGCAAAATCCAGAAACACTATATCCACAGCCATTCCTCTGTCAAGGCTTCTACTCACCTCTTCATAAAAGCAAATTAGATTGGTTTGACAACTTCTATCCTTAGTAAACCCATGCTGGCTATCACTTATTATACTATTATCCCCTATATATTCCTGTATGTAATCCCTTATAAGTCCTTCAAACAATTTACCCACAATGCACTTACCGGTCTATAATTGCCTGGCGAAGACCTAGAGCCCTTCTTGAAGATTGGTACCACATTCACCTTGCGCCAGTCCCTTGGCACAATACCAGACACCAGAGAATCTCTAAATATCATGAACAAGGGTACAGATATTACTGAACTTACCTCTCTAAGAACTCTTGGGTGTAGTCCATCCGGCCCTGGAGATTTGCTTACATTTACTTTACTTAATTTACCTTGTACCATCTCTAAATTAAGCCAGTTCAGTACATTACATGATGTGTTACCAGCACTGACCTGGCCAATGTCAGCTCCTTTTTCCATAGTGTATACAGAACTAAAGAACCCATTCAGTAGCTCCGCCTTCTCTTGATCGCCCGTGACAACCTCCCCATTATCATTATTAAGGGGTCCTACATGCTCTGTCCTTGGTTTTTTTGTATTTATATATCTAAAAAAATATTTAGGATTAGTTTTGCTTTCTTTGGCCACCTGTCTCTCATTTTGAATTTTTGCTGTTTTTATTAAATTTTTACAGATTTTATTAAGCTCCTTGTACTGTTTAAATGTTATAGCTGACCCATCAGATTTGAATTTTTTGAAGGCTATTTTTTTGTTGTTTATTGCTCTTTTAACATCATTTGTCAGCCATGTAGGATTTAGTTTTAATCGTTTATATTTGTTCCCCTTTGGTATATATTTAACTGTATAGTTATTTAGAGTTGATTTAAAGATGTCCCATTTACCTTCTGTATCAGTATTTGACAACACCTCCCCTCAGTCTATGACCTGTAGTGCAGCCCTCAACCCAGGGAAGTTTGCCTTTTTAAAGTTATATGTTTTTGCCTTCCCCGCCTGTCTTTGTTTTCTACATTTTAAGTCAAAAGTAACTATATTGTAGTCGCTATTACCAAGGTTTTCCCGCACAGTTACATTACCAACCAGCTCTGCGTTGTTGGAAATGATCAGATCCAACAAGGCATCACTTCTTGTTGGGTCCTCCACAAACTGGCCCATAAAATTATCCTGCAATAAATTTAGGAATTTTCTCCCCTTTGTAGTTTTAGCCAACCCCCGGCCCCAATCTATATCTGGATAGTTAAAATCTCCCATTATTACCACTGTACCTGCCCGGGCGGCCCTCTCTATTTGTTTATGAAGCCGAACTTCTATCTCTTCAGTGATATTAGGGGGTCTGTAGATTACACCAAATACAATTTTTTCAGTATTTCCCTCCTTTTGTAATTCTACCCACAATGATTCCACATCCTCAGAATCATCACACACTATGGCATCGTTCACACTGACTTTCATACCACTTCTTACATACAGACAGACTCCACCACCTTTTCTGTTCATTCTATCCTTGCGAAACAATGTAAACCCCTGCAGATTGACAGCCCAGTCATGCGAGGAGTCCAGCCATGTCTCAGTGACCCCAATTATATCAATGTGTTCCCCCAGTATCAAGGCCTCAAGCTCCCCCATTTTATTTGCTAGGCTTCTGGCATTTGTGAACATACACTTTACATTTCCATTAAGTTTTACACATATAGTCTCACTAATGGGATTTTCAGACAGATTTTCAGACATCATCATTGAGCAGTTAGACAGAAAACTTCAGAAGCTAATAACTAATGGAAGGATTAAGATTTTTTTAATAGAAGTAATTTACAAATCTATTTAACTTTCCGGAGCCAGTTGATATATATAAAAAAGGGTTTTGCCTGGAATACCCCTTTAACCCTTACTCACCCCCATTTGCCAGGGGCGGGGTTTATGTTTAAAGTCCCATGCAAATCAATGGGAAATGTTTGTTCCCACATAACTTCAGTACGGCTGGAGATATTTCAATACCTGGTACACATATTACGGTTCGGGATATGAGGTCGGGATAGGAGGTAGGGACATGAGGACGGGATATGAGGATGGGATAGGAGGACGGGATAGGAGGTCGGGATAGGAGGACCGGGATAGGAGGTCAGGATAGGAGGTCGAGATATGAGGACGGGATAGGAGGATGGGATAGAAGGTCAGGATAGGAGGACGGGATAGGAGGTTGGGAAAGATGGACTGGATAGGAGGATGGGATAGGAGGTCGGGATAGGAGGTCGGGATAGGAGGTTGGGATAGGAGGTCGGAATAGGAGGTCAGGATAGGAGGTCAGGATAGGAGATCGGGATAGGAGGACAGGATAGGAGGTCGGGATAGGAGGTCGGGATATGACAACAATATATGAGGACAGGATATGAAGTCAAAAGCTTCCTCCTTTGTTTATTTTCCTCCCCGACAAGGATTAGGAAGGAAAAACCGGGCAACACCGGGTACTCAGCTAGTATTAGATAAAGTACAAACAGAACTTGATGTTTAAAATAATGGGGAAAAAAAGTTATTTTACATTACATGGTAGGAGAAAGGGGCCAGCAAAATAAGTTAAAAGGGATATCTAGGAATAGAAAAAAACACAACTAATTTGTTACAAAAACATCCCAACACCTGTCCTCAAAGTTGTGTGTGATTTTACAACTTGGCTCCATTTGCTTTTTTTTTTTATATAAGAAATCAGCTCTCTTTTTCTAATCCTGGATAATCCCTTTAAAGCTCAGATGGGGCGGGGTGCCAAACTAAATTTTATGCCCTGGGTTAGAGGAAACCGAGCTATTCCTCTGAATCTCTCAGGCAGTAACACACATGATTACCGTCACAGTGTGTGATGCAGTAGTCACATAGACTTATGTAATATCCTGTATGAATGGGACATTTCACATGTTGCAATAAACAAGTATGTGACTTACCATATATAGTAACCCACATTTCTATTCTCTTCAAAGGTAAAAACATTAAGGCGGTTCTGCTGCTGTCACTTGTCAAAACCAGAACCCTTTATAATGGGAAGTTTATTTAACTGATAAATCTCCTAAATAGACAAAGATACTGTAGATGACTTGTTGGCTGTCTGCAGCTACTGTACCTCTGGAACATACTGCATACTGTCTAAAACGGTGGGCTCTAAACTATGGCCTCCAGATGTTGCAAAATTGTAACTCCAAGCATGCTAGGTGGTGTAGGTTTTGCAACAGCTGGAAGACAACAGTTTGGAGGCCTATCGGGTAAAAAATATAAAGAGTATGCAGTAATCTTCCGATACTGATGCCTGCAGATTTCTAGATTGTTGTCTTTGCATTGTGTATGAAAAAAGGACACTCCAATAGCTGCTAAGATCTCAGAAATAAGAAATTAAATGATTCAGCACAAAATTTGAAACCTATTTAGAAAAAGAAATGTCTTCACTATAAAGAAGTTTTCTTACTAACAACACTATCTTTTGTCAGATATGTGAGAATTGTTGTTGGTGGGAAATTTCCCCTTAAAGGCTTAAAGGGACCCTGTCCCTATCTGCAGGCAGCATGTTATAGAGCAGGAGGAGCTGAATAGATTAATATATATACCTTTAGGAGAAAATATTCAGTATTTTTTTTATTAATTTGCATGCCTGCTTTTTACATGCTGAGTGGCGGTCCCCACTCAGTGTTTGACAGCTTTCCCTATATGCCACTGAACTCCTAACCATAGGAAAAAAAAGTCCAGGGGGCAGTTACAGTATATATATATATATATATATATATATATATATATATATGTATATATATATATATATATAACCCCATGATAGGCTTCAAATGTGGACACTAGATTTCAGAAAGCACAGATACCATCCAGGGAAACCTGGCTAGGTTTGGGGAATCCAGGAAATAATTGAAATCCCTGGCGAGACTTAGCATGCTATGCAAGTTATGAAGACCTGTTATTGGGCCTGTTTTTTTTTATGGGATGAAAGGAGTTGGAGTCCTGGGGTGGGCAGTCTTAAAAAGTGGATATTTACCTTGTGTTACACATTTTTGGTGACTGGTTTTGTTGGGTGGCTGGTAGTAAGCCACCTGTACAAAGAAGATTTTGTGTAGTTAGCACTGGACAAGTTGGAATTATTTTGTTAAAGAAAACTAACGTATTAGAGCTCTGAGGTTTCTATGGCACCTGGGGTATAGGTATCAGATTAGCCAGCTTGGTCTATTGGTATATATATATTTGAGTATTGAGCCTCTCCATATCTAGTTGTAGGTTTGATTTTGGATTTGTTTGTGTCTGATGTTAAAGGCTGTACCTGTATGAGAAGCCCTATTTAAAGGTTACTTCCATGTCTATGTCTCTGACTGCTATTTTGGTGCTAGTTGACTGGTTCTACAGATCTAATCTTTCACACTCACTGCACATAGTAAATAATAAAATTCTATATATAATTTCTGGCGATTTACTGGGCAGCAACCGAGGCCTTTGTTAAGCCCTATACTGCCAGTATAAAAGAAGTGAAGTGTCTGACTGCGCCCCAATCAATAATCTATGTCTGATCACCCTACACTGCCTCTATGATGCTTTTCCACATGTTTCACCTGCCCGTCACTATATTAACAGGATATGTCATAATAGTCTGATAGGTAGGACTTGGTTGCTGAGTGCCTGAGCTGGACCCTGAGAATAGACTGTTTTAGCCCTCCCCGTCAATAAAGTGTCCATACATGCACAGTCACTATCTATTTTAATTGATGAGATTTACAGAAACTTTAGTGCTTTTGCATCCTTTACTTCTTTAGTACTAGGATCTATTTCAGATGTTAGCATCATGCATCTAATGGTGTGTTCCAGTGATCAAACCCTCAAACTTGATGGCTCAGAAGTTCAGATGCTGGAGTCTGTCTGTAAGCGATTCCATGAACAGGTGAATTTACCTAGATTTACGTTACAGGAGTCCTTGGAGTTGGACTCTCCCATAAATCTGAATGAGGTGAGAGAAGTTATATTGTCCTCTCCAGTTAAATCAGCCCCAGGACCAGACGGATTGCCTTTTGGCATTTATAGAAAATTTGTCAATGTCTTGGCCCCCATTATCTTAGATATAATTAATAAATCCTGTAAAGGGGGTTTTCTCCCTAAATCTATGTTAGAAGCCCATATTTTATTAATCCCAAAGAAGAATAAGGATTTACTATCTGTTGAGTCTTATAGACCAATATCATTGTTGAACTCAGACGCGAAGATCTTTGCTAAGATCTTGGCGAGGAGACTTAGTCGGGTCATTGGAAATATAATTAATGGGGACCAAACCAGGTTCATTCCGCAGAGAAGTCTATTTACCAATATCCAAAGGACATGTCAGAATATTCAAAGGGGTGAGGGTAGGCTCCGATCCATCCTGTCTCTTGATGCCACTAAAGCATTTGACAGGGTGGAGTGGAGCTTCCTGTGGGAAGCTCTGAGGATAGTTGGGATTGGGGAAAAATTTATAGAATGGATTAAGTTATTATACTTACATCCGACCGCTAGAATCATATGGGGTAAATCCTTATCTAGAGGGTTTGCTCTAGGCAGAGGGACCCGTCAGGGGTGCCCTCTGTCACCCCTCTTGTTATACATTGAGCCACTGGCGGGCCTGATTCGATCATTGTCTACGGTAGAGGGGTTTAGGTTATACGGTGAGGAACATAGACTCTCTTTATATGCCGATGATCTCCTTCTCTTTGTGCAGGACCCAAGAGTGGCCCTTCCGGGATTGTGGCAACCTTTTCGAAGTTTGGGAAGTATGCAGGTCTGGAGATAAATTGGTCAAAATCGTATATCATGCCTATCGGGTTCACCATGAGTGAAGGAAATGTACCACTTAGTATTGTCAAGGAGGGACAGTCCTTGGAGTATTTGGGAGTCAAGATTACAGTCAACCCACAAAGATATGTGGAAGTTAATCTGAACCCCCTAGTAAACAAAATGGAGAAAAGGATGCAGGTTTGGGGAAGCTCCCCCTCTCCATGGCTGACAGAGTAGCTTTAATAAAAATGATAATTCTGCCTCAGCTTCTTTTCCTGTTAAATTCAGCCCCAGTTTGGATTCCAGAATTCTGGTTCGATCAATTCCACAGGAAACTAAATCGCTTCATTTGGGGGAGGAAAAGGCCGAGATTGAAATATGAGGTTCTGTGTGCAAAAGCAGGAGAGGGAGGTTGTGCGGCCCCAAACTTTAACCCCTTAAGGACAGGGTTTTTTTCCGTTTTTGCATTTTCGTTTTTTGCTCCTTGCCTTTAAAAAATCATAACTCTTTAAATTTTGCACCTAAAAATCCATATTATGG
Organism: Hyla sarda; assembly: GCF_029499605.1. Classification (NCBI taxonomy): domain Eukaryota; kingdom Metazoa; phylum Chordata; class Amphibia; order Anura; family Hylidae; genus Hyla; species Hyla sarda. The sequence goes on along the minus strand of NC_079194.1, from coordinate 221,002,193 downwards.
CTTATTTTTTGCGCCACCAATTCTACTTTGTAATGACGTCAGTCATTGTGCCCAAAAATCTACGGTGAAACTGAGCCGCGCCGCTAAAAGCGAAAGTGAAATCATGCCGGTTAACTCAGTGGGCTGTTCGGGATAGCCGCGGTGAAATCGCGGCATCCCAAACAGCTTACAGGACCTGCCTCCTTGCTGTCCGATCGCCAAATGACTGCTCAGTGCCTGAGATCCAGGCATGAGCAGTCATGCGGCAGAATCATCGATCACTGGTTTCCTATGAGAAACCAGTGATCAATGATAAAGATCAGTGTGTGCAGTGTTATAGGTCCCTATGGGAGCTATAACACTGCAAAAAAAAAGTGAAAAAAAAAAGTTAATGAATATCATTTTACCCCTACCCTATTAAAAGTTTGAATCACCCCCTTTTCCCATAAAAAAAAACACAGTGTAAATAAAAATAAAAATAAACATATATGATATCAACGCGTGCGGAAATGTCAGAATTATAAAAATATATCATTAATTAAACCGCTTGGTCAATGGCGTGCGCGCAAAAAAATTCTAAAGTCCAAAATAGTGCATTTTTGGTCACTTTTTATAACATTTAAAAATGAATAAAAAGCAATCAAAAAGTCCGATCAATACAAAAATGGTACCTATAAAAACTACAGAACACGGCGCAAAAAATTAGTCCTCATACCGGCCCGTACGTGGAAAAATAAAAAAGTTATAGGGGTCAGAAGATGACAATTTTAAACGTATTAATTTTCCTGCATGTAGTTATGATTTTTTCCAGAAATACGACAAAATCAAACCTATATAAGTAGGATATCATTTTAATCGTATGGACCTACAGAATAAAGATAAGGTGTCATTTTTGCCAAAAAATGTACTACGTAGAAACAGAAGCCCCCAAAAGTTACAAAACGGCGTATTTTTTTTCAATTTTGTCGCACAATGATTTTTTTTTTCTGTTTCACCGTAGATTTTTAGGCAAAATGACTGACGTCATTACAAAGTAGAATTGGTGGCGCAAAAAATAAGCCATCATATGGATTTTTAGGTGCAAAATTGAAAGAGTTATGATTTTTTAAAGGCAAGGAGCAAAAAACGAAAATGCAAAAACGGAAAACCCCCCGGTCCTTAACCTCTTCAGGACATAGGGCGTATGGATACGCCCTGAATCCCGAGTCCTTAAGGACCGAGGGCGTATCCATACGCCCGTGGGAATTCCGGCCCCCACCGCTAGCCGGTTGGGGACCGGAGCCGGATGCCTGCTGAAATCGTTCAGCAGGCATCCCGGCATATCGCCCAGGGGGGTCATTATGCCCCCCCATGTCGGCGATCGCCGCAGATCGCTGGACAATTCAGTCCAGCGATCTGCGGCGATTCCGGGTCAATCGGGTCTCCGGTGACCCGGTGACCAGGAATTACTGGCTGTTCGGGGCCGTCTCTGACGGCCCCGAACAGCCAGAGCCTGCAGGGGTGAGGTGGCACTGGTGCCACCTCACGATCGCCCTGATTCGTCGGCCGGATTACCGGCCGACCAATCAGGGCGCCTGCTGCGGGTGTCACTCCCGCACCCGCTCCGCCCCTCTTCCGGAGGACGTGAGCGGGTGCGGGAAGACGACCCCCGGTGCTGGGGACCCCGATCCCCGGCGCCCCTGTTGGGATCGGGGCCCCAGGAGCAGCTGCGGCGGCGGGACTGACCTGCAGCGTCTGGATCGTTGGAGGTGAGTGACAGCCTCCTGCTGTTGCTTAGCAACAGCTCCCAGCATGCAAAAAGGGCATGCTGGGAGCTGTAGTTATGCAACAGCAGGAGGCAGACCACCACAATTCCCAGCATTCCCTTATGGGCATGCTGGGACTTATGGTTTTGCAACAGCTGGAGGCACATTCTTTCTATGGAAAAGTGTACCTTCAGCTGTTGTCTAACTACAACTCCCAGCTTGCACAAACAGCTAAAGTGCATGCTGGGAGTTGTAGTGGTGCATCTGCTGGTTGCATAACTACAACTCCCAGCATGCCCGTTGGCTGTCGGTGACTGCTGAGAGTTGTAGTTTTGCAACAGCTGAAGGCACACTGGTTGTGAAACTCAGAGTTTTTTTTTACCTAACTCAGTGTTTCACGACCGGTGTGCCTCCAGCTGTTGCAAACTACAACTCTCAGCAGTCACCGTACACCATGCACCGTACATGCTGGGAGTTGTAGTTTTGCAACAGCTGGAGGCACACTGGTTGTGAAACACTGAGTTAGGTCACAAACTCAGTGATACATAACCAGTGTGCCTACAGTTGTTGCAAAACTGCAACTCTCAGCAGTCACCGACAGCCAACGGGCATGCTGGGAGTTGTAGTTATGCAACAGCTGGATGTCCCCCCCCCCCAATGTGAACGTACAGGGTACACTCACATGGGCGGAGGATTACAGTAAGTATCTGGCTGCAAATTTGAGCTGCCGCAAACTTTCTGCTGCAGCTCAAATTGCCAGCGAGAAACTACTGTGAACCCCCGCCCGTGTGACTGTACCCTAAAAACACTACACTACACTAACACAAAAAATAAAATAAAAAGTAAAAAAACACTACATATACACATACCCCTACACAGCCCCCCTCCCCTCCCCAATAAAAATGAAAAACGTCTGGTACACCACTGTTTCCAGAACGGAGCCTCCAGCTGTTGCAAAACAACTCCCAGTATTGTCGGACAGCCGTTGACTGTCCAGGCATGCTGGGAGTTTTGCAACAGCTGGAGGCACCCTGTTTGGGAATCACTGGCGTAGAATACCCCTATGTCCACCCCTATGCAATCCCTAATTTAGGCCTCAAATGCGCATGGCGCTCTCACTTTGGAGCCCTGTCGTATTTCAAGGCAACAGTTTAGGGTCACATATGGGGTATCGCCGTACTCGGGAGAAATTGTGTTACAAATTTTGGGGGGTATTTTCTGCTTTTACCCTTTTTAAAAATGTAAAATTTTTGGGAAAACAAGCATTTTAGGTAAAAAAAAAAAAAATGTTTTTACATATGCAAAAGTCGTGAAACACCTGTGGGGTATAAAGGTTCACTTTACCCCTTGTTACGTTCCCCGAGGGGTCTAGTTTCCAAAATGGTATGCCATGTGGTTTTTTTTTTGCTGTTCTGGCACCATAGGGGCTTCCTAAATGCGGCATGCCCCCAGAGCAAAATTTGCGTTCAAAAAGCCAAATGTGACTCCTTCTCTTCTGAGACCTGTAGTGCGCCAGCAGAGCACTTTTCACCCCCATATGGGGTGTTTTCTGAATCGGGAGAAATTGGGCTTCAAATTTTTAGGGGTATTTTCTGCTATTACCCTTTTTAAAAATAAATTTTTTTTGGGAAAACAAGCATTTTAGGTAAAATTTTTTATTTTTTTTTTACATTTGCAAAAGTCGTGAAACACCTGTGGGGTATTAAGGTTCACTTTATCCCATGTTACATTCCCCGAGGGGTCTAGTTTCCAAAATGGTATGCCATGTGTTTTTTTTTTTGCTGTTCTGGCACCATAAGGGCTTCCTAAAGGTAACATGCCCCCCAAAAACCATTTCAGAAAAACGTACTCTCCAAAATCCCCTTGTCGCTCCTTCCCTTCTGAGCCCTCTACTGCGCCCGCCGAACACTTTACATAGACATATGAGGTATGTGCTTACTCTAGAGAAATTGGGCTACAAATACAAGTAAAAATTTTGTCCTTTTACCCCTTGTAAAAATTCAAAAATTGGGTCTACAAGAACATGTGAGTGTAAAAAATGAAGATTGTGAATTTTCTCCTTCACTTTGCTGCTATTCGTGTGAAACACCTAAAGGGTTAAAACGCTGACTGAATGTCATTTTGAATACTTTGGGGGGTGTAGTTTTTATAATGGGGTCATTTATGGGGTATTTCTAATATGAAGACCCTTCAAATTGACTTCAAACCTGAACTGGTCCCTGAAAAATACTGAGTTTGAAAATTTTGTGAAAAATCGGAAAATTGCTGCTGACCGTCGAAGCCCTCTGGTGTCTTCCAAAAGTAAAAACTCATCAATTTTATGATGCAAATATAAAGTAGACATATTGTATATGTGAACCAAAAAAAAATGTATTCGTAATATCCATTTTCCTTACAAGCAGAAAGCTTCAAAGTTAGAAAAATGCTAAATTTTCAAATTTTTCATCAAATTTACGGATTTTTCACCAAAAAAGGATGCAAGTATCGACAAAAATTTACCACTATGTTAAAGTAGAATATGTCACGAAAAAACAATCTCGGAATCAGAATGATAACTAAAAGCATTCCAGAGTTATTAATGTTTAAAATGACAGTGGTCAGATGTGCAAAAAACGCTCCGGTCCTTAAGGCCAAAATGGGCTCCGTCCTGAAGGGGTTAAGGGGTTAAAATTGTCATTTCTGACCCCTATAACTTTTTTATTTTTCCGTGTATGGGATGGTATGAGGGCTCATTTTTTGCGCCGTTATCTGAAGTTTTTTACAGTACCATTGCATTGCATTGATAGGACTTATTGATCGATTTTTATTCATTTTTTCATTATATAAAAAGTGACCAACTATTTTGGACTTTTGAATTTTTTTGCGCGCACGCCATTGACCGAGCGGTTTAATTAATTATATATTTTTATAATTCGGACATTTCCGCACACGGCGATACCATATATGTTTATTTTTATTTACACTGTGTTTTTTTTGTTTTGTTTTTTATGGGAAAAGGGGGGTGATTCAAAGGGGTTAAATGATATTTATTCACTTTTTTTTTCTCACTTTTTTTTGCAGTGTTATAGCTCCCATAGGGACCTATAACACTGCACACACTGATCTTTATCATTGATCACTGGTTTCTCATAAGAAACCAGTGATCGATGATTCTGCCGCTTGACTGCTCATGCTTGGATCTCAGGCACTGAGCAGTCATTCGGCGATCGTACAGCGAGGAGGCAGGTAGGGGCCCTCCCGCTGTCCTGTAAGCTGTTCGGGATGCCGCGATTTTGCCGCGGCTATCCCGAACAGACCACTGAGCTAACCGGCATGCTTTCAGTTTCACTTTAGACGCGTCTAAACGCCGCGTCTAAAGGGTTAATAGCGCGCGGCACAGCGATCAGTTAGCCACGGGTCCCGGCCGTTGTTAGAGGTCTTTAAGGGGTTAAACTATATTATCTGGCGTATAATTAAATATATCCTGGATAAGAATAATAAACTATGTTTAGAATACTGTAGATTGATTAGCCCATGTTTTTTGGGGGGAATATTAGAGAGTTTAGAGACAAAACAAATAGATACCTCCTTTTCATATGATAGGATGGTTTTGAAGGGTTGGCTTTTACTTAAAAAAGTTATAGGAATTAAGGGATGCACAGAATTTACACATTCATGAAGATGGAAGACGCCAGATTCTGGATCAACCATGGACTTAAATACGTATCACAGATAGTGGAAGGAGATAAGATGGCTACGTTCGACACGTTAGTTGATATATATGCACTAAATAGAAACCAACAGTTTAGGTTTCTATCACTGAAACACGCCTTTTGGAGCACAAAGCATAAAAATAATTTTCTAATTCAAACTCACGGGGTTTTAGAACTAATAAAGACAGGCACGCACGATAAGAAAATAATGGTTATTTTGTATGGTTTATTTTTTAAAGAAAATAGGAAAAAAAAAATTGAAATATAGTGCAGTATGGAAAAAAATTTTGGGAGAAATTTCGGAATCTCAGTGGACCAATATCCTAAAGAATATACCTAATATTTCTATTAATAACAATTTCTGCCTCACTCAATTATGGATTATGTATATAACATATATTTCCCCGAAGCAACTAGCCAAGATGGGGTCCAATGTAGGCTCAACATGTCCTAGATGTGCGATGAGTGAAGCAGAATTTATACATGTAATATGGAATTGTCGGAAAATAACTACTTACTGGGAAGAGGTAGGACTTCAAATCAACAATAGATTGAGAATTCAGATAGTCCTAACAGGTAGATTGGTAATTCTGGGAGAAGTAATACAAGGGGGTTGGCATATGCTGCTTATCAATAAAGTTTTGTTTTGTGCGAAATTGCTGATTTTGAGGGTATGGCTATCTGATAGGGTCCCAAGTCTGCAGGAATGGTTGAATCTGGTGGACAAAATTAAAAGATACGAATACATAAAGGCTCAATCCTCAGTGAAACAAATGAAGAGATATAATAAATATGGGAGAAGTGGTAAGAGGCGGGACATAAAAAGATATATAGATATACTTCCCGGGGTTTTTTTTTTTTTTTTTTTGCATCGGCGATAGCGGAGGGGGTTGTCTTTCATTCATATTTTATATATATATATATTCACTTTTGTTATGATATATGTATCATTGTCTTGTGGCAAGTCACAATGTTTGTATGTGAATTATTGTTGGATAAAATAAAACTTTTAAAATAAAAAAAATAACAATAAATAAAAACCCTCACTAATATGATTTTCTATTAATATAATTTCTGTTCAGCTTTCAGCGTTCTGGTCTGATGCAATAAAGTCATAAATCTAGTAAATATATGCATACAAGGTATACATGTCGCATACCAGCAAGAGACCAGAAAGGGTTAACCAGCAAGTTGTAGTGTAAACAATGTGGTATCCATAGCTAGAATATCATGTTAGCAGAAACTATGAAGTATCCTTGTAGCAGGTGTCACTTTGTTGTATATTGTTGTAGCTCTGTGCAAACACCTAGAAACAAGATCTACATACGGTAGTACCTGGTGAATGCCTTATGACTTACAATGCCAGAATCCCCTCCTGCAACGTCAAGGCAACTAGACCATCTGCTTTTTTTTTTTTTTTTACTGCTTTATGGTAGCCCTGGCTTTTCTTGAGGGAACCACTACCAAAGCTGAAAATACACAGTATGCAAAGCTTGACAGTCCCCCTGCCCTGTAATAAATTGCCGAGACACTCAAAATACACATGTTAGAAAAGAGAAAATGACAGCATCTTACAAAATCAGATGTAAAAATCTTTTCTTTATTGCAACATTCCAGGTACCGTATATACTCGAGTATAAGCCGACCCGAATATAAACCGAGGCCCCTAATTTCACCCCAAAATCCCAGGAAAAGTTATTGACTCGAGTATAAGCCTAGGGTGGGAAATACATCATCCCCCCCCTGTCATCATCCAGACCCTCATCATCATCACCCTGTCATCATCCCCCTTTCATCATCCCCTTGTCATCATCCCACACCGCCCCTTCATCATCCCCTTGTCATCATCCCCCTGTCATCATCATCCCCTTGTCATCATCCCCACCCCCCTTCATCATCCTCTTGTCATCATCCCCACCCCCCTTCATCATCCCCTTGTCATCATCCCCACCCCCCTTCATCATCCCCTTGTCATCATCCTCTTGTCATCATCCTCTTGTGAACTATCCGCCCTCAGTGGTCTTCAACCTGCGGACCTCCAGAGGTTTCAAAACTACAACTCCCAGCAAGCCCGGGCAGCCATCAGCTGTCCGGGCTTGCTGGGAGTTGTAGTTTTGAAACCTCTGGAGGTCCGCAGGTTGAAGACCACTGCGGCCTTCGACATCATCCAGCCCCCTCTCACCCCCTTTAGTTCTGTACAGTACTCGCCTCCGCTCGGCGCTGGTCCGGTGCTGCAGGACTGTCCGGTGGGGAGGTCGTCCGGTGGGATAGTGGTTCCGGGCTGCTATCTTCACCGGGGGCGCCTCTTCTCCGCGCTTCAGGCCCGGAATAGAGGCGTTGCCTTGACGATGACGCAGAAGGACATTAGTAATGAACGTACCTCTGCGTCGTCGTCAAGGCAACGTGACTATTCTGGGGCCGGGCCCGAAGCGCGGAGAAGAGGCCTCCCCGGTGAAGATAGCAGCCCGGAACCACTATCCCACCGGATGACCTCCCCACCGGACAGTCCTGCAGCACCGGACCAGCGCCGAGCGGAGGCGAGTACTGTACAGAACTAAAGGGGGTGAGAGGGGGCTGGATGATGTCGAAGGCCGCAGTGGTCTTCAACCTGCGGACCTCCAGAGGTTTCAAAACTACAACTCCCAACAAGCCCGGACAGCTGATGGCTTGCTGGGAGTTGTAGTTTTGAAACCTCTGGAGGTCCGCAGGTTGAAGACCACTGATGGTGGAGAGTTCACTCGAGTATAAGCCGAGGGGGGTGTTTTAAGCACGAAAAATCGTGCTGAAAAACTCGGCTTATACACGAGTATATACGGTAGCAGCATTTCAGCTACATTTGGCCTTTGTCAAGCAATACCTCAATATACACCCTATGACACCGGTTTATCTTCTCTGATGGCTTTATTTTATACTTACTTAGCCAAGGGTGGGCAAAGTAGAACAGGACTGCACCACCCAACAGGGAACTGGTTAATTCTAGAAATCTCTCCCTCCCCCTCCACCTTCTCTCCAAATGGTGAAATATGAACTAATGAAATGTTCTCCTTTCACGTTAGGCTGGGTTCACACCATGGATGGAACCGTATGGGAAAAAGTAAACCATATGCATTTTTAAATCGTATACTGTTTTTAAAAGTTAATACGGTTCCGTCCCTTCAAAAACATACGTTTTTGAAAATGTTGTCAATTTTTTATGGGAGGGGTGTTGGGTGGGGACTTTAGGATACAAATGCGCATGTACAAAGTAAAAACCGTATATGGTTTCCCGTATGGAACTGTATACATGTGCGTTTCCCATTGACGTCCATGTTAAAAAAACAAACGTATGCGGTTGCAGTACAGTTTTTAAACCGGAGACAAAATCGTGGTCAACCACAGTCTTTATTCCAGCTGGAGGGACTGAAACCTGACCTTTGGAACCCAAAGACTATCTACAAGCTCATCCGAGCTAATGACTTGTTGGAGATTGCCACGGCAGAGACAGGTTGGACTAATGTGGCCCCAATGGACACAAGGACTTGTCATGGATGGCCATTAAGGGAGGACTCTCTCTCAGGTCGTTCATGCATGCCCGCGACCTGTGCAGAACCCGGTACTGCCGCCTGTGCCCCTTTGTGGAGGAAACATCTTTGCACGTGTTTTGGCAGTACCCCTTTGCACAGGGTCTGTTGGATGCCCTGGAACATGAACTCAGAGACTCTGTACCTAGGAACTGTCTATCGTACCATTCGGTGCTTTACAGTCTATTCCCTGGGACCCACGACGTGGAGGCCATCCAGGAGGCCTGGTGCCTTATGAACTGTTTTAAGGATGCAGTGTGGCTTTCCAGGAACCGCCTCGTGATCAACAGGGAGAACATGTCCGTCCGGGACTGCTGCAGGTTCATCAGGAGCCTGCTCAAAGACTATTCCATCTTGGATAGTCCAGCCGTCGATGAAGAAGAAGAGTGAAGACTCCTCTCCTTCCCCCATGTCCCCCTGAAGATATAGCCCAGTAGTTTCGGCCATGTGATCCGCCCCCTCCCTACCCCCACACAGTCGCCCACTACCCCGTATCCCGATCACAGATTGTATTATTTGGTTTTTCGATTTCTTGTGCTTTTCTCTTAGAGGATTGAGTGGAGTGTTAGAGTAGCATGCCATGCGATGTATAGCTCAGTGAACCTTTGCTGTGTATCGTACTGTCATGCTTTGTGTGATTGTAATTTATTGTATGACTTGTAATGACTGAACAAACAATAAAGCTTTTTCAATAACGGGGACCATGATGTCTTCACCTTTTGGCACTCACCTCTTGATTCCTTGCCTTCTGGCAAGGACTAGAGAAATTTTTATAGATCCGTCCGGATGTCCGGGCAGCATATCTGTGCACATTCACTTATTTATTTACTGTCACTGTGTCACTTTTTGCGTGTTGTGTGTTCACAGAATTGTTTGGATGTGGTAGCTCTTCTGGGTGTCCCTCCTAGCGGTCTAGGGGAGGTGAGTGTGGCCATCAGGTTCCTCACCTCCCTGCAAAAACCCCGGGGACTCCTGCATGGGCAGGGTACCGACCGTTTACGGCTCTGCAGGCAGATACCTTGGCTAACGCCAAGGGGGTGCCGGGAGCATTTGTGGTCCTTAGTAGCTTCGACGAAAAGGGACATCGAACCTGGAACCTTGCAGGTACCTTTTGGTCCGGAGTGAAGGGTAAGGTTTGTTTGGGTCCTTTTTCCTGTCGGAGAAGGGCTTGCAATAGACCACATTCTTTGTGCATGTTTTTTTAGTGTAACACGTTTGCACTTTTTCTTGCACTGGGTGATTCGAGAGGACGTTCCTCGGCTCTTAGTAAAAAAAAAACAACTATGCACCCATGCAACATCAGATTGTCAATGTTAATAATAGCTTTGTGTTTAGTCCTAGTGTCCCTTTAAATGTCTTTATGATGATTTCCTGTCACAGAATGTTTATTTTGTAGAATTGTATAGTTCTATCAGATAGAAGAGGACACACCCCACAACAGGGTGTGTCAATCCTCATTGGCCACTGGAATGTGTTCACAGGGAATGACTTCATACCAAAGTCAAAATTATTTTATGGAGAACTCCTTGGTCCAATGCTTCCTACTTTATCTGTAACAGGGAGAACAATTTATCTTCATATATGCTCACATAGCCCAGCCTTGTGCTGTAAATGAGCACTGATCTTGTAGATCAACACTCATTTCCAGAAACTTTACATGGCTAAAGCATCGTATAGAGAGGGCTGCACAAAGGATTGCTGGATCTTTCATGTAGCCTTTTCTTTCCATAAGTTGTTGGTCACATATTCCCTATTACAAGGGGAGATGTGTGGGCCGACGGCTGCTGATTTTTTGACAGGTCAAAAAAATATGACTGGTCTATGAACAGATTATTTCTCATTTGTTGGTTGATCACATGCCCTATTTGCCCCATTTAATAGGTGAATCCATTATACTATTGGGTTCACTCTATAAATACCTATGGTGTGGCCTGTGTAAAAAGAAAAGCACAACTAACAAGAGTCAAAATGGTACAGTGCTTTCCTAGATAACATCTTTAAGAGATTAACAAACCACTTAAAGAGATTGTCTTAGAAACATTTATGTTATTGAACTAGAATATGCCATCAACGACCGATTCTGCAGAGAGAAGTTATGGCAGGAAGGAATCATTATGATGGTCTGGTCGAGAATGAGAAAAAAAAGGGAAAGTGAATGACTGATCAGGGAAGATGTCTGTGCACTGTAATCACTTACGTCATGTGTCGTGGAAATGATAGCGATTGTTGTTAGTCTGTCACCTAAGTATAGGAGGTTGTCCTAAACTCAAGTGACAACATTAATGCTGTTAAAGAAGTATTCTCATGCTGGGACGTCCGCCAATCACCTTAGTGGACGAGAAATGTCCCCCGAAATTGACATTTGAAGGAATTGAACCAACACTCTGTTCTCTATGGACTTGACCTCTGCAAAAGGTCATTGCAAAGCAACAATCAGAATCTGGCTCTGATGACACCCTTCTCTGCTTGAGTCAACAGGGATAAATCTGTGTTACTCGTACAGCGATCAGGACATCCTGTACTGTAATTATATGGTCTGTTTTACACAGGCTCTTCTCGGGGAAGACAAAGTCCAGTTAACGATGATGATGAGACAGACTCCTGTCACACAGGTATTATTAGGAAGATCACAGCTCAGCCTCCCAGACTCTATAATCACAGAGCTAGCAGGCGGTGATGGTACCAAATGCACCAGCTCACAGGATTTCTTGCTGAGACATCATGGAATTAATATCAAAGAGGAAGATAAAGCTGGAAGAAATATAAAATTCAGCATGGCATCTCAGGAGAAGCATGGAGGATGCTAGACTACAAACACAAACACTTCAATGTGGGTTACAGCCATTGCACAGGTCTGATAAAGCGTTAAGATAATAAAAAGCTGACACTTCCTGCTTGGTAGAGAAAATATTTCAGCAGTTGCCTCCTTATCATCACAGAGAGAATTGCAGTGACACCAGTATACAGATAAGACAGATTCAGGCCATCCACAATAGCTATTGCTTAGATCTGTGCCTTCCTGCTCAACAACCTATGCACAGATCACAGAGCATGTCTAGAAAACTCTCCCATAGAAGTGAACAGAGTCTAGGCCAGTCCTTGAGAATTGCTGTAAAGCGTATGTCTACATACTGCTAAAACTGCTTAGGAAAGATGTCTGCCAGTGATTTGTAGGCTTGCTGTTCATGATAAGGATCGTGGGGGGTCCTGCAGTCAGATCCACGCTCATTAGGAAGTAATAGCATATCCGTCACTTCCTACAGTTTTTAAAACCCATTTGATTTATGGAAGACTGTGCAGAAGAGAAGCACATAAGGATAATATGGACTCTCAAGTGAGGCATTTCACCCACCTATAAGAGATGTGACTTTATAAGACGTTCAATTAAATTAGTTTATTTGATTTTGAACAGACGGGATGATGACTGCAGTTTTTAATGCCATTAAAGTCAATTTTGGCATGCTGAGCACTTATATAGTACAACTGCTTATTTCTGCCATTATACTCTCCTCAAAAGGTCCCTTCACTGCAATCAGATATTCTCCTACAGAAAGTCTCCATGGGAAATCAAGCGGTATTATACTCACAACAAAGAACAGAGGCTCAGAAATACCTGGAGACCTTTCATGTGTTCTCTCCAGTCATTCACGTTTCGCTATTTTTAATTGTCCTCGATTTAGCTGAAACGTATCCAGCAAGGACACAAAGGCCACGGCTGTCCTGACTTCTTTTTTGGGTTTGCTTAGTCAAGGTATAGTAAGGACATCGGAGATAAAACTGTGAAATAAATAGGGAATCACCAGTAATGAATAAAAAGTATATAAATAACCACCTATAGCTAATGGTGTAGGAAGGCTTTTTTGTGAATTCTGATAATGTATAGCGATAACTGCAGTGGATGAACCCTGGCAGCATTGGCTGTTGCAGATTCATAGTAGATTTATAATCTAGTCTCATGACTCTATCTCCCCAATGCTTTACATTGAAGCTCCTCTTATTTAGATTGGCTGCTTTGTGTAAGTACAACATTATTACCCACAGCTGAAATGTTCAGAAGGGCAAACAGCAAAATAAATTACAATGAGGAACTGAGTCTCTATTTATAGTTGATATGGTCACTAGAGATGAGCGAATCGAATCTGACGAATCCGAATTCGTTACGAATTTCATGAAAAATGTTATTTGAAATGAATGCGAATATCGCCGTGATTCTATCGCACAAATCGCTTCATTAAACTCCATTTAGTGCGGTCCAGGCTCCAGGGCATCTAAAATACAGTAACCCCCCGACATGCGATGGCCCCGACATATGATAAAATCGACATACGATGGCTTCTCAGAGGCCATCGCACGTCGATGTCAGCATCGACATACGATGCTTTTATATGTCGGGGCCATCGCATTAACTGCTATCCGACAGAGCAAAATGCTTAAGCTGCTGTTGGATAGCAGTTTAAGCATCCCGGACAGGTTCACTTACATATCCCCGCTGCTCCGGGTCCACTTCGCGATCCTCCGGCATCTTCTGTATCTTCTCCAGGGTCCGGGCCTCACTTTCCGGCGTCGCTATTACGTCAGTGCGCACGCCGTGCCGGTGCAGCAGCGTAATAACGTCACCAGAAAGCGAGGCTCGGACCCTGCAGAAGATGCGGAAGAAGCCGGAGGATCCCGATGAAGACACCGGAGCAGTGGGACAGCACCGGGAGCCCCTGGGACAGCATCGGGAGCGGTGAGGACGCGGTCCGGAGCGGCGGGGACAGGTGAGTGTAACTTCCCTATACTTTACATTGCACGGATCCCTCAACATACGATGGATTCGACAAACGATGGGTTGTTTGGAACAAATTACCATCGTATGTTGAGGGACCACTGTAGTGGATCCACATGTGAGGACATGGGGCAAGGAACTCTGGGAAGGCATGAACAAGGGTAGGCAGGAAGACCCTGAATCATATGCAGGATGCAGCATATCAGCAGCCAGTCACCCCTGTAATCGGCAGCCATATTCCGGCTAGTCACTTCATCCTTTCACTGAAGGAAGATAGGACTGTCAGCGCTTTGTGTGTCACACAGAAAAGCTTTTTCCAGCAGCATTTCACCTTCTAGTCACGTCAGCATTCTGGTGGACAGAGAGCAGTGCTTTTTTCACTGAAAATAATTTTTACTGCAGCCATTAACCTCCCAGTCACTTTGTACAGCTTTGTATTACAGAGAGGGTCAGAGAGCTGTGTGTTGCCTCATACATTTGAACTAGCTGGCTCAGCTTGAGAAACCTTAGTAGAGGATGGAGGAATCATTTTTCAGCGCAACTCTGTGCCTTTGTTCCACAACAAATAGTTTGCTGGTTATACTAGTCAGTAGATGGTATAATAGCCAGCAGTCCATTCTTAATAGTCTTTGAGAGAGTGCAATTTTGGGTTTAGTACACAGCGACTGTGTGCTGCAGCACTGTTGTGTACTGCTGGTGTTGTGCAAAAATAAGTTTTTAAGTGTTCTGTAGCACATTTTTCTGCCCTCATAATTGCATACCACATATGTACATCTAAGTAGTGTACTATTTTGTACCTGTTAATCTGTCAAGGGCCTAGATACTGTGAAAGGCCAGGCAAAAGTTATCACCGGCTGGAGTTTTAATCCAATACGTTTTTTAAGCGCACTGTAGCGGATTTTTCTGCCCTCATAAGTGCATACCACATACCTACATCTAAGTAGTGTACTATTTTGTACCTGTTAATCTGTCAAGGGCCTAGATACTGTGAAAGGCCAGGCAAAAGTAATCATCGGCTGGTTTTTTATTCCAATATGTTTATATACTATAGCGCATTTTTCTGCCCTCTTTGTTCCACAACAAATGGTGTGCTGGTTATACTAGTCTGTAGACAGTATAATATACACCCAGCAGTCCATTCCTAATAGTCTGTGAGGGAGTGAAATTTTGGGTTTAGTACACAGCGACTGTGTGCTGCAGCACTGTTGTGTACTGCTGGTTGTAACACTCACGTTTCAGTAGACTGGAACACTGATGATATTGGATCTGCTGGACCTGTGTGGTAGATGACTCGGACCGTACCAGGGAGTGAAGTCTAAGGTGCCGCTGGTTTTCACTAGAGCCCGCCGCAAAGTGAGATGGACTTGCTGCGGCAGGCGGCACCCTGGTCGCTACCCCTGGCATGGCTCCAAAACACAGGCGGCTAAGGAGATTCGAGGCACAGGTGGGATAAGGCAACTCATGGTCAGGATAGCAGAAGGTCAGGGCTGGAGTCACAGTAGCGTAGTCAGGAACGTAGCAAGTGGTCAGTCGGCAGGCGGCAAAGGAGCAAGGTCAGGTCACGGAGCAAAGGGTATGATAAACAGCAAGGCAACTCTCAGGAATGCTTTCTCTCAGGCACTAGGGCAACAAAGATCCGGCAGAGAAGTGTGGGAGGTGGAGGAATTTATCAATGAGTCACAGGTGTTAATTCACTAATGGGTACACTGGCCCTTTAAATCTTAAAGCGCCAGCACATGCGCGCCCTAGGGGATGGGGACACGCATGCTGTAGCAGAGAGGCAGAGGCAGGGCAGGAGGAGCACCAGGTGAGTGGCAGGCTGGGATTCGCATGCGGGTGCGTCCCGCAATGCGAATCCCAGCCCCACCGGCAGCAGCAGGTAACGGGACCATGCACTCACGGCCAGCCTGTGTGGCTGGAGCGCATAACGTAACACTGGTGTTGTGCACAAATACTTGTTTAAGCATACTGTAGCACATTTTTCTGCCCTCATATGTGCATACCACATACTTACATCTAAGTAATGTACTATTTTGTACCTTTTAATCTGTCAAGGGCCTAGATACTGTGAAAGGCCAGGCAAAAATACTCACCGGCTGATGTTGTACTCAAATATTTTTTTAAGTGTACTGTAGCAACATTTTCTGCCCTCATAAGTGCATTCCACATACCTACATCTAAGTAGCTCACTATTTTGTACCTGTTTATCTGTCAAGGGCCTATATACTCTGAAAGGACAGCCAAAAGTACACACCTGCTGCTGTTCTAGACAAATACTGTTTTAAGCGTAGTGAAGCGTATTGTACTCTCCTCATATACGCACTAAGTATGTCAGGCAGAGAAGTGCCAGGACGTGCACAGAGCAGTGGCAGAGGCCTAAATTCATCAGGCGCAGGCAGAGGTCACAGCAGACTAGGGGCAAGTGGCAGTATGAGCCGCAGAGAGAGGCTTGATCTCCCAGTATCAGCTAGCGGTCATGTCTCGACCAGCAACCCATCTGCCGTCATCAATTAACACGGTCATCGACTTCATCACAAGTGACATCTGATACCCCCAGTCAACAGTTGGTGGGTTCCTCAGACACAACCCTCAGTTGGCATGTCCCAGGAGCAGTCCCTGTCCTCCCATTGTCTCTGTCCTATGCTGTTCCCTCTTCTAAAGTAGTATCTTATGCTGTGGATTCAGCTAGAGGACAGTCAATAGAGGACAGTCAGCAGCTACTGCCCAGTCAAGAAGTGGCTTCTTCCGCTAGGGGGGCAAGTAATGATGAGAGTGATGTGGGAGGCGGTGTTGCCAGCACTCAGGGTCCTGAAGCAGACACTGTTGAGGAACCTGAGGAGGACATCAGTGACGTGCAGACACTTGTTGATGTTGATGAAGCCGATTGCAATTGGGAGCCGGGTGCAGAAGGAGCTTTATCATCATCATCAGGAGAAGAGGGTTGCAGGTTGCCCGTGAGGCAGCAGCTGAGCCAGCAAAGTGATAGCATGGTTGGCAGTCAGCAGAAGTGGAAATTCTGGAGCCAAACGTGCCCGGGGGAGACCACCTGTTTTGCAGCAGCCTACCTTCCCGGGAGGTAGTGGAACAGGGGTTCCTGGAGGCGGCAGCAGTAGCAGTCAATTAGTGCAGACTGTCGGTGGGAAAATCAGCAACTGTTGGTGGCAGTTTTTCATCAAGCATTCGGAGAAGTTTAACATAGCCACATGCAAGATGTGCCGGCAGAAGGTAAGGCATGGCCAGGGTCCATATGTTGGCACTACGGCCCTTCGTCATCATATGCTGCACCACCATTAAGTGGCCTGGGAGAACCGTGGCTCCGATGTAGTGGTCCAGCCTGCTGCATCACCCAGTGACACGCTGTTCCCTCTTTCAGCCAGCCAAGGCTCCACCCCCTCCACTGAAGGGAGCTGTGTGTCAAACTCTCCTTCTTTCGCTCCAAATTCTTCTGCTCCTCCTACTTTTAGTCAGTCATTCCGCCAACAATCCATCGGTGAAGCCATGTCCAAGTGAAGCCACTCATCCAACAGTGCAGAAGTTGAATTTGCTCCTGTCCAAGTTGCTGGTGCTGCAGTCCCTCCCTTTTCAAGTGGTGCACCTTTCAGAGAACTGATGGCTTGTGCCAAGCCTAGATGGAGAGTGCCAAACCGTCATTTCTTTGCGAAGAAGGCAGTACCAGCCCTGCAAAATTTAGTGGAAGACAGGGTTGGCCAGTCCTTGAGACTGTCTGTATTTACCAAAGTGCACAGCAGCACTGACGTCTGGAGCTGTAACTATGGTCAGGGACAATACGTGTCCTTTACGGCCCACTGGGTAAATGTGGTTCCTGCACAGCCACAACACCAACTTGGACAGGTCACGCCGCTTCCTCCTTCATGCTCACAGGCTGTTGGTCCTGTGACAGTGCGCAACTCCGCCTCCTCATCCTCCACTGTGTCCTCAGCCTCCACTGCACAGACAAGTCTCAGTGCCCCTTAAGCATACCATGTGTGCAGGGCACGGCGGTGCCACGCTGTTCTTCACATGGTTTACCTTGACGAACGGAGTCACACAGGGGAGGAACTACTAAAAGTCATTCATAAAGAAATCAGAGCATGGCTTACCCCACAAAAACTGGAAATGGGAACCATGGTGACTGACAACGGGAAGAACATCTTGTCTGCACTGCGACAAGGAAGGCTGAGCCATGCACCCTGCATGGCACACGTGTTCAATATGGTTGTCAAGCGGTTCCTGAAGTGTTCCCCCCATTTGCAAGACATCCTAACAATGGGAAGGAAACTTTGCATGCACTTCAGCCACTCGTAACAAAGTCTAATAGAGCTTGACAAGTGGTTGGGACCTCGTGAGTCTATTGAGCTTAGGAAGGTAATTGTTGCGCTGATCCACTGGATTTAGGGGTTTAAATTCGGTCCAGTAATCACGCTAGCTTTAGCGGGGATTGAGATTTGAACTCACGGTTTAGTTTCAGGCTGAGGCCCGCAGGTTTCTGGCCTAGCTTGTCTTTGAAAGTTGCGCAGATCCGTCCTAACAGTCCGGCATACACAAGAGCAGCAACCCAAGAGAGCGATCATTGGCTACAGCTCCCTTATATGGGCAGGGGCTGGACTAAAGCTCACTGGTCCATAACAACTGTCAATCTTCTGTATAAGGAGTTATGGGTAATCATGTGACCCAAGGACCTCCAAAGGTCCTCCAACATACCATAGAGGCCTCAACGTCTGTCCCCTAAGATAAAGGGACGAAGTGAAGGTTGCTTTATAACAGTCCTGGGCATAACTTTTCAAATGTCCATTAGTAAGGCTCTAAAAACACTACAAGGTTATTTAACTTTTTAAGGTACAAACATAGGCATGAGTAAACTCATGAACAGGATTACTTGGTTCATGAATTTAGTAACAGGATGACATTATTATACATGAGCTACATCCTACTTGACATTTTTGAATCTCACTGGACATTTTTGAATCTTGAATCATGTTTAGTACACTGAGGGTTTTACTGGCTTGCCTGAGGCTATCTACCAATAAACTGGCTACTAGGGTCCATTGGCTATACGCTCTTACCCCTAGAACACAACAGATAAACCTTACCTAGGTTACCTTTTTGATTATTTTAGCTCGCAAGAGCGCCTACTGGCCGGGCAGGGGATCTCGCACACGTAAGAGAAAGAAGAGAACAATTAGTGTACAAAACAGGGGCAGGAATTGGAAAATGACATAGGCTACAATTCCTAAAGCGTTTACTTGAGTGTGAGATATTTTTGCTGTTTGGTGTACTGAGTTTAAGTGTGGTAAGTACACTTGAGTGATTAGTTTGAGGTACTATGTGTACAATACTATGTGAAAGGTCAGTCTTGATACCTTAAGGGTGGTTTTCCCTGTGTAGACATTTGAGACCGACGCAACACCACTTCTTGACTCTCAGGAACCTCAACAAAAGTCAATTCTCTAGAAACTTCCGTCCCCGAGGGACCAACTTGAGGGCTGGAAACAGGAGTCATATCTTCTGCAGGACTGGTGTGACCCATGAGACTTGGTGAGGAGAATCCTGGAGTACTTGGAGCTGTCACTGGAGGGCAACTGATGCCGGGCGAGGAGACCAAAAGCGGTTGGATCACAACTGGACATGGTACGCCATAGAACATTGCAGGCTTATGAGGGGAGAACAGTGGAACGTCCATTGTAGGATGGATTCCCTCTCCTGGAACATACTCTCTCATTGGCCTTGCTTCTAGGGGAGCAGGAGGAGGCGGCTCTGGCAAGTCGTCCTTCACACACAATTTTATCCTATTTCGGTGGACCACTTGTGGTTGAAAACCCTCTGTACTTCATAGACATCCGTGTCGGGATATGGTATTGCCGTAATAGTGTAAGGCTCCGTCTCCCATATGTCTTTAGCTTCTTCGATCCTCCTTCGATGCTCGGAAACCCAATCTCGAGAGGTTTGAGGGGAGTTGTTGAAAGGTTCTTGTAACCCGAAGGCTCTATTCTTGGCAAGTTGGCCATGTCGGTTCATCATAAGGAAGAAATGAGTGTACCCTGTGGAGCAGTTGAGCAGTATTGTTGTAGATCTCCAGCAGTTCAGGCAGGAGTCGGGGCTGCTCTTCGTGTTTTGAAACGGATGCTGCCCTTAGCATATGGATGAACACTTAATCCTTTCGCACAACCCATTCCCCTGAGGGTGATATGCAGTGGTCCGAAGCTTCTTGCAATCATGGAACTGGCAGAGTTCTTGAAATAACTGATCCTCAAACGCAGCCCCTCGATCAGTGAGGACCGATCCAACTCCAAAGGTTGGACCCAATGGTTGTAGAAGACCTGGGCAGCCGTTCTGGCAGTAAGATCCTTGACGGGTACAACGACCACCCACTTGGAATAATTGTCTACCATGGTCAGGGCATAGGTATATCCGGACCGGGTAGGGGATAACTTCACGTGGTCTAGAGCAACCAGTTGATTAGGCCTCTCAGTATGGATGGGGTGTAGAGGTGCTCTTGCGTCCTTACGAGGATTCTTGGTGACATTGCAGATGGTGCACTCGACACACCACTTCTCAATATCTCCACGCATCCCCACCCAATAGAACCTTCTTCTGATGGTGGCCTCGGTCTTGTGGACCCCAAAGTGTCCTGACTTGTCGTGATAGGCATTAAGAACCATGGCTGCGTCCCTTCGAGGGACTAAGATCTGATTCAGGCGTTTTCCAGAGACCGGATCCAGGGAATTTCTGCATAGCAGTCCTTTGTGGAGGAACAGGCGATTTCTCTGTCGCCACAACCGCTTCAACTCCAAGTCCCCTTGCGCCTTGCGGAGCCTAGTCGGAACTTTCTTCTGCAATAGATAGTCCAAGAGATCCCCCATGACCCGACTCTCATCTTGCAAGGTCTTCCAGGTATACAGATCTTCGGGAACCTTAGGAGGCCCAGGGTCGTCACCTTCTTGAGTGATCAGAGTACTCTGATTCACGAACCTCTGGTAAAAGGGTGGCATCTCTACATCTTCCCACACATCTTCCATGGGTGGTTCCTCACCGGGAGCCATACGGGAGAGCACATCTGCCTTGACATTGGTCTTCCCACTCCAATACTTGATGTTGAAGTCATAGTTGGCCAATCTAGAGGCCCAGCGTTGTTCAATGGCTCCCAGCTTGGCAGTGTTCAGATGTGCCAATGGATTATTATTGTAGACCGTAAAGGGAGTGGCTGCCAAATAGTCCTTGAATTTTTCAGTGACCACCCAGACCAAAGCAAGGAGTTCTAGCTTGAAGGGGCTATAGTTAGCATAATTTCTTTCTGCGCCCCGTGGGTGCCTACTGGCATAGGCTATAACTCTCTCTTTACCATCCTGTATCTGCAACAGAACGGCCCCCATACCTTCAAAGCTGGCATCAGTGTACAGTCGGAATGGCTGGCTGTAGTCAGGATATGCTAGAATGGGGGGTTCAGTAAGGAGGCACTTCAGGGCCAGGAATGCTATTTCCTGGTCTTCATCCCACTGTATCGGGAGTCTTCCATTGTCTTCCATTGTTTTCCTTCGCAACTCCACGCAACAGAGCAGTCAGAGGCCCAGCAATTTGAGCGAAGTGAAGGATGAACCGCCTGTAATAGCCCACAAATCCCAAGAAACTCTGTATGTCACATACAGTTCTAGGTATAGGACAATCTTTCACAGCACTCACTTTATCAGGATTAGGTTGCACGCCTTCGGCACTGACGACATGTCCCAGATAGTGGACCCTGGGTTTCAATAAATGGCACTTGGAGGGCTTGACTTTCAGACCATGTTGTATCAGGACTTGGAAGACTTCTCTGAGATGATCCAGGTGTTCCTGGTATGTCCGAGAGTAAACAATGACATCATCCAGGTGAGTTGAGTTAGTCTTGCCTACCATCTCTTTAAAGGCTTTGGTCAACTGATCAATGTCCTGCCGCAAATGTTGTAAGTCAGTAGCCCAGGGACTAGAGGGAGTCAAGACAGTTGCAGGCTGAGGCATGGTTATGGTCGGGGCCGGGGCTCCCAATGAGTCTGCAGAGGCCAGCCTAACTACTTCCGCCTCCGGCCCTGTCTCAATAACTTTGATGGCTAACATCTTGAAGGCGGGGAAAGCCATATCAGGGTTCTGTGCTGCCAGCATCCTAAGTTGGGCCTTATCCAACTTATTCTGTGCCCCGTCTATGAACCGGTCCATCAACACCCTGTTACCCTGATCGGGTGTAATACCATCTAGCTTTTGTAATGCTTCTAAAGCGTTCTGTAAGGCTACAGCATAAGCCCGAAGAGTCTCACCTGGCTTCTGACGTCGCTCATCAGTCTCAGACGTACCTCAGAGGGGGAGTGAGACTCGAACACTTGATAGAGCCCCTCAAAGATTTTCTCTACTGTAGCCTTGTTGGCCAGTGGCCAGATGCGTGCCTCCTCTAATGCAGGCCCTTGCAACTGCCCTGTAAGTAACTGCACATGTTGATGAGGGGGGAAAGCATAAAAAACAAAGAGGCTGTATATCTTCTCCTTGAAGTCCCTCAATGTAAAAGGGTCACCGTTGTAGTTTGGAAGGACAGGATTTCCCAGGAAGACAGGTGCGGCAGCAGGGGTTCTTGAGATGAGTGCAGCAGCTGGAGGTGAATCAGGTTAAACTTGTCCTGCTGACTGTGCTGGTCCTGCTGATGAAACCACCGGAGCACCGCCATCTTGCTAAATAGGGGTGCAGGTGCTAGAATAGGCATTAGAGCAGGTTTCTGAGGTGGAGCAGGTCCTGGAAGCGGGATTGGTGCTGCCGGATCTGACATTTGGCAAACAGAATTGACCCTTTAAATGAAGCTCGGGAACGTCGGTCCCTTTAAGAGACGCAGCTGTTCTTTAATCTGGAACTTGAGTGCGTAGATCTCGAACTTGAGAGCGCTGATCCGGAAATTGAGTGCGTTAAGCTGGAACTTGAGTGTGACGATCGGGAGTTGGAATGAGTCCAGACAAGATCTTAACTTGGCGATCTGGTACTTCAGGGTTTTATACTGTGCTGGCTCTGTAAAGCTTTCAGTGCTGTTCTGACTGTGCTTTTCTTTAGGTCTTCTGTTTGAGGCTCCGCCAAGATGGCCGCCGTGGCTCCGGAGATCTCGGTGGGCGGAGTTTCAGGATCACGCGGGAAGGCCCGGTGCTAGTTTTAACCCCTTCTGATGCGAATCTCAATTTCGCTGTACTTTTTGCCTCCCCCCTTACTTTTCGTGCACACTTTTTGCACACAGTACCATAAGCACAGTCCCGTACTTTTGAAAGCGACTTACAGTACATGAACACAGTTCTTTCTATGAGGGGAGTACACTTTAACTGGTGGCAACAGCTGGAGGCACACACCCGTATCCTGTTCGTAGGACGCCAAAAAGCTATGTGGTAGCTTGGGGGTGTAGGGTATATGGGAGTGTAGCGGTTACTAAAGGGTGCTTGCTTAACCCTTTCTATTCGTGATGCCAGGGTGAGGGCTATTCTCTGTATGCTTGTCCTACCGCCACCCTTCCCAAGAGCGATAGGGAGATAGGAAATAATTGATTGTCCACAACCGGAGATTTGCAGAAACTTTTCAGAACTTTTACTGAAGATTTTATGCAATAATGAACAGGAACAGTCCATATAACAAAGTCAACTAGAGCTTGACAAGTGGTTGGGACCTCGTGAGTCTATTGAGCTTACGAAGGTAATTGTTGTGCTGATCCACTGGATTTGGGGGTTTAGATTCGGTCCAGTAATCACGCTAGCTTTAGTGGAGATTGAGATTTTAACTCACGGTTTAGTTTCAGGCTGAGGCCAGCAGGTTTCTGACCTAGCTTGTCTTTGAAAGTTGCACAGATCCGTCCTGACAGTACGGCATCCATGAGAGCAGCAACCCAAGAGAGCGATAATTGGCTACAGCTCCCTTATATGGGCAGGGGCTGGACTAAAGCTCACTGGTCCATAACAACTGTCAATCTTCTGTACAAGGAGTTATGGGTAATCATGTGACCCAAGGACCTCCAAAGGTCCTCCAACATACCATAGAGGAATTAACATAGTCACATGACCGAAGGTCCTGCGACGCTACCAAGGTAAGTACACTCATATACATTATATTAAATATATGCATTTAAACATTATAGAGTTAGAGAAGGAGGCGACTAGGGGCTGTCCCACCTGGGAGACCCTACCTGAATGTAGTAACTCTGACTTTGGGGACCACCATACAAGGTACGGTATGCAATACGATACTGGGACACTACATAATTTACAAATCTGTTCAACGTTCTGGCACCAGTTGATTTAAAAGAAAATGTTTTCCACCGGAGTACGCCTTTAAAGGGGTACTCTGCTGGAAAAAAATTTGTTTAAATCAACTGGTGCCAGAAAGTTAAACAGATTTGTAAGGTGAGTGTTTCCCAACCAGGGTGCATTCAGCTGTTGCAAAACTATAACTCTCAGCATGCTCAAACAGCCTTTGGCTGTCTAGGCATGCTGGGAGTTTTGCGACACCTGGAGGCCCCCTGGTTGTGGAACAATGCCTTGGAAGCCTTTCAATGCAGTGGTTGTTTTTTTTTACAACCAAGGTGTCTCTTGATGTTGCAAAACTACTACTCCTAGCAAGCCCAGTCTGGTCATGCTGAGAATTGTAGTTTTCCTACATCTGTGGTAACCACCGGTGTATGGCGGGACCACAGGTGTTGCGGTGAGAGTGGTGGGATCAGATGTTATTAACCCCGGGGGTCGGATGGTATAAACCATGTTTTCCTGATGCCAGTGTGGTTTTCGGGTTCCGGAACACCACATGCCCGGATTCTCTGCTATCCCACGGGCTAGTAGTGAATAAAAAGTCCACAATCAGTTATGGGTAAATGGAGGCTTTACTGAGTAGAAGACAGGTGTAATTATCTTCACAGCTATAGCCAGAATTCCCAGAGGACCTCGTAGCTTGCTGGACCAATACTTGTAATAAACTTGACTTTGACTTGTACTTAGACTTGACTTGACTATGTGCAGGACTTGACTAGATGTAGTGACAGCAGACAGAGACTTGTAGACTTACTGGAGAGACTTGTAGTTTTGTGGCCTCCAGCTGCTGAGCACTTGTCCTGAGATCTCTGGTAGTTACTTCAGCAATGACTTTGATGTTACTGCTATGAGCACTTAACTCAAAGAGAGTGAATTAATATGGTCGCCCCTTTATATAGAGGGGGGCTGGGCTAAAGCCCATTGGTCAAGCTGTGGGTCATAGGTTAAGCTGGTGGTCTCTGGGAGTACATGTTACAACAAAACATGTGACTGCATAATATAACATGTGAAAGGCTTACTCGCAGGTCCTTGAGACCTCCACGGGTCCTGTATGCTATCTAGACATAGGGATCCTGTCTATGCATTAAAACAACATACACACATTTAATAAACCAACAGAGAGACAACAGGGGGGGAGACCCTGCAGGGGAGCCCCCAGGTCACTGAGGGACTCAACCTGACAGGGCATACAGGTAGTGTAAGACCATGTACCTGTACTGGTACATTACACATCTACAGGCAGCTGTTCGCCCACATTAGGTAGCAGTTTCTCCGCATTGGCATTGTTCCCCCACAGTAGGCGGCAGTTTCCCCACATTATGTGGCAGTTTCCTCACATTAGGTAGCAGTTTCCCCACATTAGGTATCAGTTCCCCATTAGGTAGCAGTTTCCCCACATTAGCATAGTAACCCGCCCCCCAACACAGACACACACACATACACAGAGACACAGACAGTCGGACCGAGACACACACATACAAACACAGAGACACACTCACCTTGCTTATCTCTGGCGGCGGCGCTGGTCTGCGGAGGAACGTCACTTGAGTGACGTCCCGGCACCACTTAATCGGCCCTGTGAGACCCGGAGCTATTAGCTTTACACCATGGGCTATAGCCCCGTTAGTCTCCCCCCCCCCCCCCTTGGCGACATCCCTGCTTTTAATAATGAAGCAAAAAAATCACCATATAGTGCAAAAAGACATGAATCCCAAACTAACAGGTAAATAATAAGACACTAAAAATGGTCACAAAATCGCCTGCCAACCACCTATGTCAATAGAAATACATAGGAAAAATGTGAAATAACCTTTGGTCACTTATATGGAGTTGCTTTAACACACATATATAGTAATACTCTAACAGAGACCTAATGGGAATCAGAAATGCACAAAATGCCATTGCAGAGTTTCCGCTACATTCTGGATTCCCCACTAGGAGCTTGCAGCACCCCCCTATCACTATCCCTGTGTGGACTGTGGCTGCCCACCCGAGTTCCTTCACCTTATCTAAATGTGACCAGAGATGGTGGTGACGCTTACTTACCAGGTCTATTTGGTGATTGATTAACCTGGTGGTCATGTTGTTATATTGATCTATATCAGCATTGACTGACATATCGATTTGTGAGTTATGATCAATACTGCTCATGAGTTATAATCAATACTGCTCTCTATGACTTAAATTGATTCCTCTATGTGCTGCAAAAAGTATCACTATCTATTATTGCACGCTTCCCTTGGTATGTCCCCTGAGAAAATGCATGTGTCACTGTGTAATCTCGTCACATGCACAGAAACACGTTGGGATGGGGACGTTTTTGTGCATTAGGTCTCTGTTAAGATCATTACTATATAGAGTGGTCCCTCAAGTTACAATATGAATTGGTTCCAGGACGACCATTGTATGTTGAAACACTTGTATGTTGAAACCATAACTATGAAAACCTGGTAATTGTTATGAAGCCACCAAAAGGTCATCCAAAAATATGAAAAAGTAAGGATTACAGAAAATAAGTAGATAACTAATACAGATAAAGCAAGATCGTACATATAAAAGTAAGAAAGATCTGCAGGGAGCTGTAAATCACTGTCTATGTAGAGGACAGGATCTTCTTTAGGGTCCTGTACAGTACACGCAACGTTCTATAAAAGTAACATGGAGCCACCCTTACTTGGTGTCCAAAGGAGCAGCTAACTGTGGCATAGATTAAGAGTATTACAGAACATGTAATACCTCCCTGTACTGTAGGGGGCACTACCAGACAGGAATTCAGTGCTTATGTTTCAGTAATAAAGGGGTTTTACCAGTAAAATGCCTGTTCTGATTGGTCAGTTCTTCCAGCCATTGAAATGTTTTGCAGATCTGGACTGTCTGGAGCTAGTGTTGAGCGCGAATATTCGAAATGCGAATTTCTACCGCGAATATTGGCACGTCGCGATTTTGCAAATATTTAGAACATAGAATATATATATATAGAATATTATTTAGAATTTATTTATTACTTTTAGGTGAGATATAATTGCGCATGCGCACTATGCAAATTTTATTACGAATTTTTGCATGAAAAAAACAACGAATATAGCGAATTTCGTGAACATAGGACGAATATTCGTCCAAATATTCACGAAATATTGCAAATTCGAATATGGCCCCTGCTGCTCATCACTCTCCGTAGCATTATATGTTGAGTCTGGTTTCAAGTTACAATGATCCAGAAAAGACCATTGTATGCTGAAACTATTGTATGTTGAGGCCATTGTAAGTTGAGGGTTCACTGTATGTGATAGAGCAACTCCATCGAAGTGACCAAAGGTTAATACACATTTTTCCTATGTATTTCTATTGACATAGGTGGTTGGCAGGTGATTTTGTGACCATTTTTAGTGTCTTATTATTTACCTATTAGTTTGAGATTTACGTCCTTTGGCACGATATGGTGATTTTTAACTTATTAAAAGCTAAGTTTTATTTACGGCACAATTGACAAAAAAATGCCATTTTGCTACTTTTGGGAAGTTTCATTTCCATGCAGTGCACGTTTCAGTAAATAAGACCCAATATGGTTATTCTATATGTCCATACGATTACAACAATACCCAATTTATATAGGTTTTGTTTTATTTATTTTTTTCTCAAATCTCATTTTTATTGAGTTTTCATTTTTTTTTCCAACATGAAGGTTTTGTTTTATTTTACTTCTTTTTGTAAGAAAATGAATATGCTTAAAATTGTCCTCTTCTGACCCCTATATATATATTTTTTTCTGTATACACGGCTATATGAGGGCTCATTTTCTGTGCCGTGATTTGTTGTTTTTATCAGTACCATTTTTTCTCTTGATAGGACTTTTTAATCGCTTTTTATTATTATTATTGATTTTTTTTTTGTATGTAAAGAGACCAATATCATCAATTCTGCACTTTGGTATTCTTTATGTTTATGCCATTCATCATGCGGTGTCAATAACATTATATTTTCATAGTTCAGACATTTCTGCACGCAGTGATATCACATATGTTTACGTTTATCTTTGTTTATATTACTTTGTTTGAAAAATAGCAAAAAAGGGCTGATTCAAACTTTAATTCACATGTAGTAAAAAAAATGTTTTCACTATTTTTATGTCTCCATAAGGAACTTTTACCTGCAATCTTTCAATTGCATACACTGAACAATGCTGTGCCATAGGAAAGCATTGATTAGTGTTATTGGCACTTCACTTATACAGGCTGCTGCTAAAGATGCCTGCACATTTGGGGCGCCGACAGGATGGCATGGGGTGAGGTAGGGACCCTCCGTCTATCCTCTCAGCTGATTGGGACCCCGTGATTTCGCTGCAGTGTTTCTGATCAACTTTCCTGAGCTACCCAGCAACTTTATGTATAACTTTTAGATGCTGCAAACAGCTTAGATAGTGGTGTTTAAATAGTTAATGCCAGACATCAGCCTGATCGGTTATGTCCGACATTAGCCATGGGTCCCAACGGCCAATAGCAACCGAGACCCACTGGGCATGAAGTAGGCTCAGCTCCTGAGCGGGTTTAATACATCGGAAGTGAGCACAGGGCCTTACGTTCTCTAGAGGTTAAAGTGATCACAAAAGTCCCAAAGAATTTTGTAGGTAGGGAAAATTACTGTGGGGTTTTTGCAGTATAATTTTTCTGTTATTGGTCTGTTTAAACCTGACTGGTGTGCAATGCACCACTTTTTTAGCAGTCCACCACACTTTTCCCAAGATGTGCACCAAATTTATAAATGTGCTGGCAAAAAAATCCCAGTCAGATAAAATAACCTACAATAGTAAATCTATTGCACTGTATGGGTCCAAACAGTTCAACTATGAGCTCTTACTTTATATCAGTAAGAACAGTGCTCCACCTGCTGGAGAAACAGAATACAAGCGAGGAACAGTGATTCTATATTTTTAAGTGTAAACATGGTGATAGCTGATATTACTTGTATAATCTTTTCCCTGTAAACAACATGTCAATAAATATATATGACCCTTATGGTGTCTAACTTACCAGTAATATTTATAGTTATGCTATTCCTTCTTTATCCCCCGGTTTGACTACTACATCCTCCTCTATGGCCTAAGATGAAATTATTTAACACCCCTGTAATATTTTCAAACTGATGCAAAGGGATGTCATGTAGTAGCATCCTTTTGCATCAGTTTTTCATCCGTTACTATGAAAAGTCAGCCGCCTACAGAATCCGGGGTATTACTACTGCCATCATGGAACAGACTCGTTTCCATGATGGCAGTAGTAGCCCCCCCCCCGGCTGTGGGAGTCTGCGGGCAACTGGGGAGACTACAGTAGTGCTTGTACAACTACCCCCATCATGGAACAGAGTCTATTACATGTTGTGTGTAGTAGTACAGGGGCTGAGGGGTTGATCGCACCGGGTCTCACTTCCGAGACCCAATGCGATCATAAGCTATTAAGCAGGGCAGCAGACGGCATGTTCTGCTCCTCTGTAATGTATATACTGTCTTGTACTTTCATTTTCAAATCCCCTGCCGGGAGCCCTGAATGGCCAGCACAGAGTAACCATTCAAGCTCACGACTGGGTTTTTAAACTTTTTCTGTTGTGAAGAATCTCACTTCATCGAGGGGGAACCCTCGCTCCACATCTGAGGGCAACCACAGCTGGGACATTTTACTTAATTCCCCGATGTTCATCCCCTACTCGACGGGGATGAGCAACGGGGAATGTAGTGACATGTCCCCGCTGTGCACTGTGATTGCCCTCTGAGATGCGGAGCAAGAGTCGGAGAAATGAAGTTAGATTCTTCACAATAGAAGTTTAAAGACCCCGCCTAGAGCCATGAATGGTCACTCAGTGTCGGACATTCAGGGCTCCTGGTGGGGGATTTGAAAAGGAAAGTGCAATAGTCCTGGTTAATAGCTTATGATCGCATTGGGTCTAAGAAGTGAGACCCAGTGCGATCAATCCCTCAGCCCCTGTACTACTACCCCCAACATGGAACAGACTCTGTTTCATCATGAGGGCAGTAGTTAAAGCACTACTATAGTCTTCCCAGCTGCCAGCAGACTCCCACAGCCGGAAACTACTACTCCCATCATTGAATTGAGTCTGTTCCATGATGGGAGTAGTAGTAGTCCCGCAGCACTGCAGCAGTCTGCTGTTTTCACCTCTTTTGAGCATGCTCAGAAGCAATAACGGTTCAAAAACAGATTTTAAAAGCCGGGTGCAAACGGATGACATTAAAGGCTCATCTGTTTGCAGAAAGTTAAACATATTTGTAAATTAAACATATAAAAGAGCATGGAAAATAAGCGGCACTCACCTCGAACAGCTAGCGACAACTTCTTTATTTCTTAGGCGTGCAGTTAAGACATACAGGTGCAGGGAGACAGGGACGCTGGGGAATCCGGCTGACTGGTCACAGCCGTATCGTGCTTCCGCACTTCGTCAGACCAACGACGTCTGACGAAGTGCGGAAGCACAATATGGCTGTGACCAGTCAGCCGGATTCCCCGGCGTCCCTGTCTTAACTGCACGCCTAAGAAATAAAAAAGTTGTCGCTAGCTGTTCGTGGTGAGTGCCACTTATTTTCCATGCTCTTTTATATGTTTGATTCATGACTCTGTCCTGGCCGAGCACCCTACAAGCAGCGACACACATACACACCTGTTCCACTAAGAGCGAACATCAGGCTGCACGGTTGGCTGTGCCGAACGCTGTTTCTCACTGCAAGCATATTTGTAAATTACTTCTATTAAAAATTTTAATCCTTCCCGTACTTATTAGCTGCTGAATACTACAGAGGAAATTCTTTTCTTTTTGGAATGCTCTCTGATGACATCACGCCCACAGTTCTCTCTGCTGACGTTATTATAATAATAATAACGCTTTATTTATTGTTGTCCTTAGTGGGATTTGAACCCAAGTCCCCAGCACTGCAAGGCAGCAGTGCTAACCACTGAGCCACCTTGCTGCCCTTAGCATACATCTGCTATGCATGGTTGCTAAAATGGACAGAGATGTCAGCAGAGAGCACTGTGTTCATGATGTCATCAGTGTTCCAAAAAGAAAGGAATTTCCTCTGTAGCATTCAGCAGCTAATAAGTACTGGAAGGATTAAGATTTTTTTTAATAGAAGTAATTTACAAATATGTTTAACTTTCTGCCACCAGTTGATTTAAAAGAAAAAAGGTTTTCACCGGAGTACCCCTTTAATATATCCATTTTTAACCCATTATTTTTGTCGGAGAAAAAGATACTGCATGCAATGTCTTTTCTCTGCTAAAAATAACTAAATAGGAACCAAACGGGTGCAAATGGTTGACAAAGGACTGTAAAAAAATCCATTGACATCAATGGGATCTATTAACAGCCATTTGCAAAAGGCTTGAACGGATTTGAGAATGGGCCTGAATTAACAGGGAAAAGGGGTATTCCAGGATTTTTTATTTTATTTGACTATGCTACAGGGGCTGTAAAGCTAGTTTAGTTCATAATATAGTGTCTGTACCTGTGTGTGACAGTTTTCTCACAATTCTTTTCCCCAATATTTATTTTTACCAGCATACAAAATGACTGTTGTCTCAGATTTTTCCCAGCTTGCAATGAGGCCGAGACCTGACTCACTAGTCAGCTGATGACAGGGAGCCTGTCTGCTTCAATGGGTGGAGGGATCACTTGGTGGGAGGGAGATCAATCTGAAACTAATGCAACAGCTGTAGGCACCCTGATTGAAAACCACAGGTCTTTTTGAATGGATGCAGCTCATATATGTTTCAATGGGTGGGGTGGCTGATGTGTGGGAGGGAGGAAAATGGAATTATGGGATTTGTAGGCAAAGAACTCAAAAATGAAATACCAGTTCACAAAATGCTAGCCTAAAGGCATACCTGCTATGTAGGTTTATGTATAGTTAAGACTCTGGCACACACAAAGGTAACAGCTTTATTGTATACTTAAAGCAATTTATATTTGTATAGTTTTTTTTCTAAATATGAAATAAAAATATCAATTAATTATTGTATATTTGTTAGGGGTGGCGCTCCGGCCATTCATTCTGGCCGTGAGCGCTCCCTCCCCTCTGTCTCTGCTGGTCCCGGGACTCGATGTGTGGGACGCACCCACACATGTGTCCCGGGCGTTGCTAGGGGTAATTCTCCGGCTGTTATGTCCAGCCGTGAGCGCACCCCGTCTAGTATGGGAGGTGGCTCTGGGACATGCTGTGTGGGACGCACCGCATGTGAGCCGCAGGCATCTCCTCACCTCTCCCCGGCTGTTCTTCTTCTGTGCTACGCCAGCGCACGCATCCCCATCCCTTAGGTTGGTTACAATGTGTTGCCATATTAGTGTTCCTGACCTCCAGACTGTGACCTGACCTTGCTCCTTGGCCACCTGCCTTCTGACCTATGCTTTGTCCTGACTACGCTAATCCATCTGTGCCAAGTTACATCTGGGCATCCTGTGTGGACAGATCGTGCCAGGGGTAGCGACCTGGGTGCTGCCTGCCACTGCAAGTCCATCTTGCTTTGGGGCAGGCTCTGGTGAAAACCATCGGCACCTTAGACTCCGCTCCCTGGTGCGGTTCAGTCATTGTTCACACAGGACAGCGGATCCACTACCCAGCCATTACGGTAAGACTGTTACAATATTTTAGTGTTAATAACATTTATTGAAGCAATAAATCTATCTGCTGCTGCTGGGGCCTATACTCTCTACGTTAAATCTTTTCCCAAGAGAACTCATCTATGGACCTTCTATATTTAATGTGCACCTACAAATATAAACAACTTTCATAAATCAATGATACAAGTGAAGAAAAGATGCTTCTGTCTCCAAATATCAGACTCCTATGCTCTTCCCTTCATCGACTTAAACTTATCAGTCACTCTGAATTCACTGATAAAATTCATATACTTGCGGCAGAGATGAGTTTTCACTTTCACTAAGGCTAGGTTCACACTGCAGAATTTCTTAGGCAATAGGACAGTGCATACTACAGAATTTTAGCTTATGATATTCTGTCGCTAAAATTCCATGGCCAAAAGAATGAGCTTGCTCATTCTTTAGGCGGAAACCGCCCAGAAGACATTGCCGTTTATTGAGACAGGGCCGCACTCTGAACCTACAAATGGCATTTTTCTGTCCATAGCTACTTCAGTGTGAGCCTAGCCTTAGGGAAAACACACAATGTAGCTGCATTACAATTGGCTGTGTCCAGTAAATACTTCTGAAATATTGCTGTTAACCTGCTTTAAAAAAAAAAAAAATTCACTACTAGCAATTGCACCCTAGTTGCTAAATAAGAATAGCCGGCATATATATATATATATATATATATATATATATATATATATATATATATAACCACAGGTTAGCAGCATTTCAGAAGTATTTACTGCATATGGGCAACCCCAGCATAACTGCATTGTGTTTTGTTTTACCAATAGGGATCACATTGCAGCTGAAAGTGGGGTACACAAACAGGAGACTAGTTGCTATGATGTCTGCCATGCTCCCCTGCCTTTATCTCACACACACTCAGAGGTATAGATTACATTATAGAACAGTACAGAGAAGTGTAGCTGTGAATCCAGTACTGGAGACAGTTTTAACACTTACTGGAGCCAGCAGAGAGATACTCTGAAGGCAGAGTCTCTGTGCATCTACCTGCCTCTTTCTGTCTGAAGCTGCTCTCCCCCTCCCATAGATATCTGTTGGAAGCAGCTGTAACCTGATCCCTCAGGGAAGCAGAAAAACTGTCTCTTTGCTAACCCTGTGTACTGATTTTATCAGTACAGTGATCCCTCAACTTACAATGGCCTCAACATACTATAGTTTCAACATACAATTCTCTTTTCTGGAACATTGTAACTTGAAACCAAACTCAATATAGAATGCTACAGACAGTCCAGATCTACAAAACATGTCAATGGCTGGAAGAACTGACCAATCAGAATGGGCATTCACTGGTAAAACCTCTGCATTACTAAAGTGCATGCATTGAATTCCTGTCTGGTAGCGCCCTCTACAGTACAGGGAGCTATTACATGTTCTGTACTACTTTTTACCTGTGCCAGGGTTAGCTGCTCCTTTGGACACCAGGTGAGGGCGGCTCCATTTTACCTTTTCTTAGGACACTGCGTGTACTGTACAGGACCCTGAAGAAGCTCCTGTCCTCTTCATGACCAGACAGTGATTTACAGCTCCCAGCAGATCTTTCTTACTTTTATATGGAAGGAATTGCTTTACCTGTAAGTTATCTGTGTTATCAACCTATGTTTGTTTAATCCTCACTTTTTCCTATTTTTAGAGGACATTTTGGGAGCTTCAGAACGAATTACCAGGTTTCCATAGAGTTATAGTCTCTACATACAATGGTTTCAGCATACAATGGTTGTCCTGTAACCAATTAATATTGTAACTTGAGGGACCACTGAAAAATGAGAGCAACTGACTAGTACAGGTGGCAGAAGAAGTAAATGGGAGGAAGAGAGGAGTCTGATAAGCAAAGAAAAGATAAAACAAGATAAAAGAGCGCTCCATAGCGTAAAATCGCCACTGTAGGGTTCAGATTAGCGTAATAAGAGACCCTTACCAGAGGCGGTTGTGTGAACTCACACACAACAATGGTCTGCGTGGGAGAGGGAATAAGCCTGGTCTGCAGCCTCCCCGACCTGGACGTAACACAACGGGAGAAGGACTTCCACAGGGCAGTAGGGGATGTCGGCGCTGACCAAGATCGGACACGTCCGGTAAGTAAAAGAACTTTTTTTATTTTTCAAATGCAACGCGTTTCACCACGCAAGTGCGGTGAAACGCATTTCATTTGAAAAATAAAAAAAGTTCTTTTACTTACCAGACGTGTCCGATCTTGGTCAGCGCCGACATCCCCTACCGCCCTGTGGAAGTCCTTCTCCCGTTGTGTTAAGCAAAGAAAAGGGCATTTCTTCTGTAATAGGATATATCACAAAGTTTTTTTTAGCTGTACTGTTTATTTATGGAAAGCCTTATATAATTGACAGGAAAACACTGTAATCAAACAGTATGGTATGGACTGCACTCAGCAACCTCTTTCAGTTGACATGGTGGCATTATTTGCTACATCTTCATCCTTCTGTGCTGAGCTGATGGGGGACACAGACCGTCATCTTTGATTTGGACCTTATTTGTCCGCTCTCTGAAATATACAAAAAAATCAAACACATCACATATAAGTGATTATAAAGGGGGTTAAGGCAAGAAGTTGATGAAAACAGATGAAAATAGGCCAAAACCTCTAGTTGGTCTCCAAGGTAACTGCACCAGTGCAATACCCAGAGCTGTAGAACGTAATGGCACTGAGTCTTCCCTTGGTGCAGTTACTTAGGAGACCAGCTCAAAGCTAGTGACAGGGAAACAACCAATTGAAAAGGTATTTAAAGCATTACATTTAGACAGATTACTATAGTACTGTGAGCTGCATAATGGAAAAGAGATATGAGTTGCCCTTTACACCCTGTTCTAAATTATTATGCAAATTATATTTTTCACATTTACCTAAATAATTGGTAAATAACAGTCAGCATAATTCTCATGTTATCAACTATTAAGAGTACAATTCAAATTTTATTAAACAAACCTCTTAATGATAACAGTATTATTTTTTAAACAGAAAAAATGTACAATGCACTGTTCCAAATTATTACGCACAGTAAGTTTCAAAACACTTTATAGGTTGTAAAGAACTGAAAATTGTCATTTGTTGTGTTTGCAGCATATTTACTGAAATCAAAAGCTATTTCAATCAAACTTTTTACATTTTTAACTTTTTAAACATTTTAACATAGGACCCCTTATTTGATAGAAGCTTCACAAGTCTTGCATCCATTGAACTTGTGAATTTTTAGACAGTTCCTGTTCGAATTTGTTTGCAAGATGTCAGAATAGCCTTTCAGAGCTGCTGTTTGGATGTAAACTGCCTCACACCCTCATAGATCACTTGCTTGGAGGATGCTCCAAAGGTTCTCAATAGGATTGAGGTCAGGGGAGGATGGAGGCCACACCATGACTTTCTCTCCTTTTATCCCATAGCAGCCATTGATGCAGAGGTATTCTTTGCAGCATGAGATGGTGCATTGTCATGCATGAAGATAATTTTTTTATGGAAAGCATAGTTCTTCCTTCTGTACCAGAGAAGAAAGTGGTCAGTCATCTTTACACCTTCAGGGACCCTAAAGGGGCCAACAAGCTCTCTTCCCATGATTCCTGCCCAAAACATGACTCCACCTCTGCCTTGCTGACATTGCAGCCTTGTTGGAACAGGGTGGCCGTCCACCAACCATTCACTACTCCATCCATCTGGATCATCCAGGGTTGCACAGCACTCATCAGTTAACAGGACTGTTTGAAAATCAGTCTTCATGTATTTTTCTGCCCAATGCAGCCATTTCTGCTTGTGAGCATTGGTTAGTGGTGGCTGAATAGAAGGTTTATGCACAGTTGTAAGACTGGAGGACTCTACACCTTGATGTCCGTGGGACTCCAGAGGCACCAGCAGCTTGAGATAGCTGTTTGCTGCGATGCAATGGTATTTTAGCAGCTGCTCTCTTGATCCAATGCATGGATCTGGCTGAAATCTTCCTCAATGTGCCTTTATCTGCACAAACCCGTCTGTGCTCTGAATCAGCCACAAATCTCTTAATAGTGCGATGATCACGCTTAAGTTTTCGTGAAATATCTAATGTTTTCATACCTCGTCCAAGGCATTGAACTATTTCACTCTTTTCGGCAGCAGAGAGATCCTTTTTCTTCCCCATATTGCTTGAAAATGGTGCTCTGCTTAATAATGGGCTCACCTGGCAATCTAATTATCACAGGTTTCTGAGATTGTTTTTGGTGATCAAAAGAGTCCTGAGACACAATGCCATCCGTGAGTTAAACTGAAAAACTAAATATTTAATCTTTTTAACACTTAAATATAATTTGCATAATAATTTGGAACAGGGTGTAATTGTAACTCTGCTTGGTCACTATTCACGCTGTGTGTAAACATTATGGCCGGCATTTATCATTGTAGGTGTAATTGAAGCATTTTTCCACACCTTTTTTTTGTGTGCTGGTAATGTGTAGGAGCACCAAATTTATTAAAGGGTTACTCCGCTCCCCAACGTCCGGCACTCAATGTTCCGAATGTTTGGTGCAGGCTTCTGTGTTGTAAGGCCACAACCCCCCCCCCCTGACGCCCCGCCCTGTGACATCACACCCTGCCCCGTCATCGCACCCCTTTCAAAAAGACTTTCATTGAGGCGGCGGGGCGTGCAAATCCGAGTGGACACACAAAGCTACCCAGTCACAGCAGGGAGCTCATTATTGTGACTGCTGGTGGGCATCCACAGCATGTAATATTATACAGATGTGCGCCGTGTGATCCTACACATTATACATTTTTATTTTTCATTATATTTATTTCCAAAATGTTTTTTTATTTATTTAATTTTTTTACACTTTTTTTTATGCTGTGAAATACTTAGTATTCCAAAGCATTGCAGTTATATGCTGCCTGCCAGTTTTACACGTCCTGAGAGGCAATAACCGGGGCAGACCTGGGGGTCTTTGTAAAGACCCCTGGCTGCCCAGGTTACTAGCCGCACTTCGCGATCGTTGCAGGGTGCTACAGGAGAGAGACAGAGGGAGCCGCCTCCCTCTGTCAAAACTCCTTACAACTCGCGCTTCTGACTGCGGATGTAAGGGTTAAGCTGCCGGGATTGAAGTTTACTTCGGTCACGGCAGTGCGGCAGGCCCCCTCCCGCCGGGGATCACACACAGCACCTTGCAATCGCACTGCGGGGTGCTGCAGAGAAGACAGAGGGAGCTCCCTTCCTCTGTCAAAACACTTACAGCCCTCTGTCACTGCCGACCGCGGCTGTAAGGGTTAAACTGCAGTGCGGCAGGGTCCCGGCTGTTTGTTACAGCCAAGTCCCTGCTGCGACGTCGTAGGTGCACTGGGCAGCACCCACAAGAACCATGGACGTGTATACTTATCCTGGTGCGGGAACGTGCATCCTGCCTGGACGTGTATACACGTCCATGGTCGTTGACATGTTGAAAAAGCTGCCACTAGGTATCTCCCTATTTGTCCAGAGCACATTTCCCCCCATCTCATGGACAGACTTTGGACTCCTGCTGGCCTGGCAGAAGTCCAAAATCAGGAAATGCAGTCTGAAGTGCTGAGGTGGTGTGTGTGCAGCCTTAGCCAATCATAGCTCTTCTCACACACTGAACTGCTCTGGGCTGTGTGTAGCAGAGTGAGGGAGGAAGTTCTCCCCTGTATGGCTTCAGATGATGTCACGCCTGCTGGGTAACACCCCTTCCCAGTCTGTGAATCTGACTGAGATTGAGCAGAAAATACAGAGTAATATCAAGGTAAAATACAAAAAAACTAAAAAAAAAAAACCAATAAAAATAAAGGCAGGCGGTGGTTTATCATGATGGGGCAGTGAACTGGGAGGATTATAACATTTAACAAGATCATGAGAGGTACTCTTTAAAGGGGTTTTCTGAGCACATAGAAAAGTCTACTTACTGCCTTCCCATGCATTAAAACAATAAAACAGTGTACTTAGCTCCCTTGCTCCCCTACAGCAAGATTTTCAAGTCCTCGCTGAACTTCAGTTCTGCCAGTTTCCAATGATATACCGCTCTCCTGCTCAGCTCTGTGATTTGCTGAGAGGAGAGCTAGAAGTCAGTGGAAGGTGGAGAAAAATAGTGCAGTGGGAACTGGGGAGATAATAAGTAGACTTTTCTATTTGCCCGGAAAACCCCTTTCAGCCAGTTTCAGGCAAGCATCCTACACATCTAATGATCTGAACTGTGTGCATCATCTATGACCCACAGTTGAGCTATGAATTGCAGCCATAATACAGACACAAAATGTGTTATTACATTTAAGCAAATTACTGTATATTTGACCTACCTTCTTTTGTCAATAGAAAATAGTTCTTACGATACCCTTTCTGACCCACAGGTGGCAGCACACCCATACTCATTTCATA
Organism: Hyla sarda; assembly: GCF_029499605.1. Classification (NCBI taxonomy): domain Eukaryota; kingdom Metazoa; phylum Chordata; class Amphibia; order Anura; family Hylidae; genus Hyla; species Hyla sarda. Next base: position 220,963,134 of record NC_079194.1, on the reverse strand, counting down.
AGCATTTTGCTTGGTTTTTCTTAAAGAAAATACAGCAATATTGATGTGATGGGGCAAGACGTGTGAAGCCGCAGTCAGTGGCTGTGAATATGCCTGAGCGTAGCCCAGGCCAGGAGGAGACCAAAGGGGTGAAGGAGAAGCCAGAGAGAAGTCATCCCCGGCTGTTAAAGCTGCCAGGCCAGGTCGGGAGCAGACAACCTGGGCGGAGGACGCTGCAAAATGAAGAGTCAGTCAAAACCCGGAATTGGGTGCCATGATTTATGTAATGGGAGATGAAATGTTAAACCCTATTAACTCTGCCATTTTAGGGGAGGGCGGGGGTTGAAAGGAGTCTGGAATGCATATGGTGCAGGAGGTTTCTAAAGGTGTAGATACTACAAACAAAAACAATATTTTTTTTGGCAATAAATGGGTTGTCTGCACAATTAGGCCACCTACATATAAAGATATATCCTTTTTGTACAATTACTTTAATAAAATGTCATCACGGGAGATGGACGCAGAACACTGTATAAGTTTGGTAGAGGATAAACTTGCTGAAATTGATAGAGATACCTCAGAGTCCACAAAGGCCATAGCTTTATTAACATACAAAATGGACGATATGGAAAACCGCCTAAGACGTAACAATGTGCGTTTTCTCGGATTGCTGGAAAAAGTGGAGGGAGCTAATGTAGCCAAATTCATTGAAACCTGGCTGATTACTCCATTTGGCATAGAAACTATTACTGATTTTATTCGCAATTGAGAGGGCTCACAGAGTCCCCACTAGGCCTTTACCTTCTGGCCATTCCAATCGCCCAATTCTGTCTGGTATTCTACGTTACAAAGATAAATAGATGGTGCTACGTAAAGCCAGTGAATACCCTGAGTTGCAATTTAATGGTTCACGTGTGTCTATATTTGGGGACTACTCCATCGAAGTCCAGAGGCTAAGGCTTAAATTTAATGATGTAAAGAAGACACTGTGCCAATTTAGTCTACTCTATGCTATGATGTATCCAGCCCGTTTGAGTATTACGGTCGAAGGGTCTATGCAATTTTTTTAAATAAAGTAAAAGATTACGCTGACTGGATGGACTTGAATGAAAGTCAGTTGCGGTCAATTATGGATTAAGGAAATTTTTTTTTCTTCTCTTGCCTGTGCTATGGACTATAGCTCATTTTTATGTAAAGGATGTATAACATGACAGGCTGGACCCTTTGGATTAGCCAATAAGTTGGTATTTAGGACAGTATTCTTATTGTCTGTAATTGACTGTGTGTCTCTTCTAACAGGGGTAAAATATGAGTAGTGGGAGCTAGGGATAGAGTATCATTATAGACTGCTCTTCTACGTTTGGTGTTAATGCTAAGCAGTTAATTAGATTCCCTTCGCTCTACCGGGTTGGAGAGTACCTAGTAGGGGAAGACGGGAGGGATTTGGGGATTCTCTTTTTTTTCCTCTTAATGAATTGGAGTAATTTTTTGATATGTCAGATGGTAATAAATGTAATGGTATTTTTTTTTTATTATTTTCTTAAATTCCAGCCAGCAATATTTTATTACGCATGTAACTCATGATTGTCTGCATATTTTTCAGAATTCATGGCCACAGACTGCTTACCATTGCACATATACTAACTACTCAAGAGGCGTGAGTATTTTGGTCCTTCGGAATGTTCCTTCTAAGTTCCTTGCAGAGCAAGAAGACAATCAGGGGAGATATATATGTATCATGTATTATATATAAAGTAAAAATTATATTAATTAATATTTATATCTCTCCACCTTATGCTCCATTAATTATTCATGAAGTGTTAGCAGTTGTTTTGCTGTATATACAAGTACCAATATTGATGATCTGAGATTTTAATAATGTGGTGAATTTGGGCTTGGACAGATGTTCTCCTAATCAAGTTATTGGGCAATCTAAAATAACGCCATTTGGAGTCTTGTCAGAAGAGGCAGAATTAATAGATCTATGGAAACTTAGATATATTCTCAGGAACAACATTTTTCCTGCTACTCCTCAACCTCTGCTTCCCTGTCTCAAATAGATCTTTCGTTGGGGAATGCTTTGTTTCTTCCCTTTATAAAGGAAGTTTCCTATAATATTAGGTCATTGTTGGATCATTATCCATTATATATACAATTCTCCTGTCAATTGGATGGCCCCCAAACCAGTATGTGGAAGTTAAACCCCCACTGGTTATCTAAATTAGGGGAAGATGGTAACTTCAGAGCCAAAATTTCTGAATATTTTCTATATAATGACAATAGCACATCTGGCGAGCTATGTTTGGGAGGCTATGAGGGCATTTTTTAGGGTGATATTGATCAAGTCTCTCGCCCGGAAGAAAGCTAAAATGTCTGCTACTACAGATATGTTATATAATGAGGTTCGGAACTTGGAGGCTAGATTTGTGGGTGACCCTTCTGAACACATAGGTGAGAAGCTCTGAGCTGCGTAAAATGCTTTGTGCCTCCATTTGATGGAAGATGCTAACAAGAGGAGGTTAATGCAGAAACAAGTTTTTTATGGACAAGGGTCATCAGTGGGACATATGTTGTCTAATATTGCTAGATCCCAGGACCCTCCCTCTTTCATCCCTTCCCTTGATTCTAACTGTTGATTCTAACTCTTATATTCTTAGGGTCTTACATAAATTTATATTCACCAAAAATGGAGACCAAAACTGATGCAATATATTCAAACAGTAATCAATCTTTATTATACAAATTGTATTAAAATATACATTAAAAACAGGAAGAGATACAGAATACACATGCAGAAAAATTGGAGGGAAATATGGTGATATTGTTCACATATGATGCAGTTTTTCCTACCCAAACACGCGTTTTTGCCAATTGTTTTACCAATTGTGCATTTTTGCCAATTGCTTTGATTTTTCGCTAAATGCTGACGAAGCAATTGGCGAAAACGCGTTGTTGGGGAGGAGGTGAGATGTCTCCCTACAGGGTGCATGGCTATATATCTACTCTTTTCTCAATAATCCTGCTATTGTGTTGAATATTTATTCTCTGATTTGATACTATTCTTTCATTCACTAACATTGCTCTCAGCATTTGATAACCTTGTGGACCTTATTATTTTATGTGATTTCTACATACTTCTACTATGATATGAGACAGCCTATATTCATTGATACAAACCATCTGCACACCTACATCATATGTGAAAAACATCACCATCTTTACCTCCATTTTTTCTGCATGTGTATTCTGTATACCCTGTGGGTATAGAAGACAGGATAGCACTCACCATTCAACTGAGCTTTGTTGGAGCATTCCAGTGGTAACGGACAGGTGCATAGGTGGAGGCGGGGGACGTAACATCAGCACACAGAAGCGATGTGAGAGCGTGAAACAGTCTGTCCCGGTTATGTCCCCTTCCTCCACCTATGCACCTGTCCGTAACCACTGGAATTCTACAATAAAGCACTGTTGAATGGTGAGTGCTGTCCTGTCTTCTATACTCACAGTGTATTTCGAATTCTATTTGACATTGCACCACAGATATCAACTTTATTCTTGTTGTCACCACCGCACTCCACTGTCACATACGTCCAGATAGCCTTAGACTTGTCAGTGCCGGACCACCTTACTCTCTCCTACCTAGTATTCTGTATACCCATCTCTCTTCCTGTTTTAATGTATATTTTTAAACAATTTGTATAATAGAGATTGATTACTGTTTGAATATATTGCATCAGTTTTGGTCTCCATTTTTGGTGAATATATGCTATTGCCGCCAATAGTTAGTTGCTCTCAGATAGCCTTACATTTTGGTAACTCTTAGAAAAATTGTATTCCTCACTTTATGCGTCCAGTATTAGGAAATACTAAAATTTTTGAGGAGGCAAGAGGCAAGATTACCTATATTGTCTAGAGATGACAGTAAATTTTTAGAAGGCACCTTGACTTTAGAGGAGTTAGAAAATGTGGTAATAACAACTTTTAATAATAAAGCCCCTGGGGTGGATGCCTACCTTCAGAAATCTATCAAAAATTTGGTGAGGTACTATTACATAAACTGTTAGACCTTTTTAAAAGTGCCCTAGAAGTGGGAATACCCCCCCCCCCCCCCCGGATGCAGGAAAAAAAAAGGGAAGAATCCTCAATCTACTGATTCCTTCGATGATTATTTTTGAGTTTACAAATTCCTCCAGACTCCACCAAAGACAGTGCCATTTTCTCTTTGGATGCTCAAAAAGCATTTGATTGTCTTAAATGGCCCTATCTTTGGGTGACTCTGGAAGAAATGGGATTTGGGCCCAGATTTATATCCTGGGTGCAATTATTATATGAAAACCCTAGGGTTAAAGTTTGGGCCAATGGTGAGATGTCTAATAGCTTTACGCTGTATCGTGGCACCAGACAGGGGTGCCTATTGTCCCCATTATTATTTGTAATCGCTATGGAACCCTTAGCGCCCTCTGCGGCTAACATCAAGGGTTTTTAGTATGGCCAGTATGTAAATAAAATTGCCTTATATGCAGACGATGCTTTGTTATTTTTAAACAATACAAGCCCCTCTCTGAGTGCCGCTATAGATTTGACTGGACGATTTGTGAAGTTTTCTGGCATCTGCATAAACTGGCAGAAATCATTTCTTATGTTACTGGATAATAAGGTTGACCAAATTCAGGTGAATGAAGAGGTTATTTATTATAAAGTGTAAATACTTAAGAATTGAGGTTACCCCATGTATCTCCGACTATGAAAAACTGAATTTATTCCACTTTTGAATGGCTTTAAGCGAAGGTGGTAGGTTTGATCAATTCTCAATTTACGGAATTAATATGAAATGGTCGGTAGCCAAAGCTTAAATTAGGTTTAAATTAGCTTGCACTGCCCAATCCATGGCTATATTTTCTAGCTTCCCAAAGAGAACATATGGAGTGGAGGTGAGAAAGAGAGTAGTATAGCATCAATAATATCCCACTATTGTTCCCATAACTGTATTCTGACTTTATTAGAAAGAGGGGATTTTTCTGTAAAAAATAAAATAAAAAATAAAATGGTCTTCTTACATTGAATTTGATCCATAAAGTTTGGAATAACGTATGTTAGGGGGCTTTGATGCAGGCATTCTGAGAGTGAAGAACCTATTTAATCGTGGGATTTTTAGGACATTTATTGATTTTTGGCAATGGTTTTTTCCAGTATTTACAGCTGATACATGCCACCTCCGCTCAACAAAAGGTGGTTTCTTCGCAGTTTACGAATTACATTGCACTGGATTTGATAGTAAATTATTATGTGGCAACTAGAGCTAAGGATAGTGCACAGGGGACAATGGGAATCAGTATTAAAGGCAGTTCCAAGGCAATCATTGGGGGAGGGAGGTTGCTTATTTCAGATACGGTATATATTTTGTATCGGGCCTATCAAAAATAGGCAGACGTGAGTACTCTGGATGTCCTCGTTGTGCTCAAACAGTTGCTGATTTGCTTTATATGTTTTGGTACTGCCCTGCCATAAAGCAATTCTGGTTATCTGTTTTACAAAATATTGGAGAAGTTTGATGCCGAAATTCCCAGCGAACCTAAAGTTTGAATATTGGGATACCTCGATGATCTACAGATTGGTATTCTTATTTGGAATAAATATTTTAAAAAGAAAATACAGCAATATTAACATTTACCTATTTTCCATGCAGAGTAGACACTCATTTCCGTACGTATATCCATCAGTTCCACAGACAGGCTTATACTCATATGGACATGGAGCATCCTTGTCATACCTGGAACACAGAGGCTGCACAGGTGTTTCTACAATGAACTAGAGATACAACTATTTACATACTGCCAGAAATGTTAATACAGTGTAGAAATGCCCAGAATAGATCCATGATCCTTATAGTAATGGTATTACCTAAACAAGCTTTATGTACAAGGCCCAGCATGAAGCGGCAATGTCTCTGTACAGCCACCAGGTAATATCTAAGTATGTCACTGTCTATTGCATTCTGGTGAGAACATTACATGGCATTATGTAGTATATTACATTCAATGTCTATGCTATCTTTATAGTCTGTTTTTTTTTATTTTATTATTACTTTAATGCAGCTACAATAGAATATAATGCAACTTTGCAAATGTTCTGGGTTACAAATCCCCACAGTTTTGTGCCTACCGCACCTATGGTTGTGATTCAGTATGCTATAGCACTCCAGTAATAATAATACATATTTATAACAGGTGCTATATAGTGCTTTCTGGGTAGGTCTATTAAAATTAACTATTTGTATTTACATGCACCTATGGGCATAGTGCAATTTCAGTGATAATTTTTACCATCATATTCATGTTCTCTCCCCCTTGTTTCATTATTTTAATATGTCTTATTGTGTTTGTGTAAACATCTGGAGAGGGAGCTGTAAGGCCCCTTACTCCTAGTAGAAAAACTGCTGATGCAGCGCCTTGGGGTTTCTTTGGAATCCATGAGATTTAATCAGGGCCAAAGCGGTATATTCCCAATAAATAATTTATTTAGTTTTTTAGTAAGTACCGACACCGCGTTTCGCAAGGATAACGTCGCTTCGTCAGGGACGAAGATTAGGAAGTATTAGCAGAAAGATGGAAGAGAGTGACACAAAGCAGCATCAGACAACACAGGTCTGCATATAGTTCTGCATGAGAGCTGTATACACAACACAATAGATTATTAACCAATTCATTATTTGCAAAGTGACTTCACTTTATTTTGGTTTAGAAATAGTTTATCTGCAGCACAGCAAGCACCCCAAAATCTTTCATCTTACCTCCCTTGTCTTCTTCACATTTGGTGCTGCTAAGGCAATACCTGTGAGTAGAAGTTCATTGCAGTCAGTTTATTGCCTGGCGTATGCTAAATTCATTTCACTAAGGTACATTTTGTGTCTTGTCATGTTAAAGATGTACTTCGGTTCTAACTGCTGGGACACCTTTTAATCTTCGGAAAGGGCCCTTGGAGTGATTCGGCCCCACTTTCTGAGATGAACTGGTCTTGGGAGTGACAGCCTCTGCAGCGATGTCCCGCCTCAACCACTGATTTGCGGAATGGTACTCCCGCGACCAGTTCTTCCTGGAAGGTTGGGGCTGAAGTAGTGCTGGGCGGCTCCAACTTTTCTCTCATTTCCCCCTTACCACCATACCCCTCCCCCCCCCCTTGAATGAATTATCAGTCTCAGTGTGCTGGGGAACTAATCATATATGACCCGCGGAGCTCTCCTGCTTTTCCTCCCCCCAACAAAATGAATGAACTATCAGCTGGGGGGCTAATCATGTTACCCGCAGGCACTGATCTCCTTTTCCTCCTGTCAGCCACGGCGCTGGAAATGAATACGTTGTGAGCCATGGGCGCAGGACGGAGTACAGAAGCTGTCACCTCCCCCTGCAAGCGCTGAAAGCCAGTGGGCCGCGGGCGCTGAAGAACTTTAGAAGTTTTGCAGTGCCCGCGGCCCACTGGCTTTCAGCGCTTGCAGGGGGAGGTGACAGCTTCTGTACTCCGTCCTGCGCCCACGGCTCACAACTCATTCATTTCCAGCACTGTGGCTCACAGGAGGAAAAGGAGATCAGCGCCTGCGGCTGATAGTTCATCCATTCGGTGGGGGGGGGGGGGGGGAGGGAGCAGGACAGCACTCGCAGGTCATATATGATTAGTTCATCAGCTCACCTCGGCTGATAATTCATTCATTTGAGGGGGGAGGGGCCCGACCAGTATTGCGGCATAGGGAAAAATTCATACCATACAGAAAAAAACTTACCGGTATTCGGTATGAACCGGCATATCGCCCAGCACTAGGCTGAAGTACTCAGAAGTAAGAGATGGCCTTGTTCTAGAGATCATTGGACATCCCAGTGGTTACACCCACCCATGACCAGACACATCACATATTCCATTTGTTTTCCCTATAGACTAAGGGGATGTTTCTCCTTGAAAGAGAGGGATTTGGGGGATTTAAAGGGGTTTTATGGACAGTGCAGTGTTTTAAAAAAAGTGCTTTGGGCTACAGTGAAAAGAAAAAAAAACTGCATATTTACCTGCCCCAATCCCGTTTTGCTGCTATTCTTTTAACAGTGCTGGTTCCCTGCTACTTTCCTCTCCCTTATTAAGCTCATTAGAACACTGGCCTGGATTTACTAATACCATACTTTTTTAGACTCTCCAGTCTAAATTTAGACCATCTATAAGTTCGCTTATTTATCCCAAAATGTTACCCTACAAATCTCAATCAAAGCATGCCCCCTATTCCGCGAAGGCATGTTCTCTTTTTGCTAAGCCCCATCCCTTCATCAAGTGAGACTCAAAAGTGTCTAAAGAGTGTTTACAACTTGCAATAAATGTGGCACAACTTATTTAAGAGTGTTTATGTGCAAATAACACAGCGTAAGCATTGTTGACAACCCTACTTTCTTTCCGTTACCTACATCTGAGAACAGTATAGGATTAGACAGTTAGGTATAGAGCACCACACCCCTATTTTATGGACATTTCAATAGGGATGCCATCAAATATTTTATTATTCCTGCAAAATTAAAATGAGAATTTATAAAGTGGCTACACGGTTAGTTTGATGCGGCCGCTGTGGGATAATGACTTGAGGGTCCATTGGGCTCAGTTAGAGAATAAGTATGCTTCAGTGCTGTATTCCCGAGCATTCTTCTACCTATATTTTTGGAAGGTTAAACTGCCGGATAATATCTCGCCATTTACATCTGCAGGTCTTAGATGTTGGGAACTTCTACATAAAATGTCCGACCCCTGTGTACGCAATGTGGGTATACAGGCACCTATTTCACTCCTGCAGTTGACGGTGCCTGACTTTGACCCCCTCCCTTGGATGGATAGAGGTATTATTACCATCAACCAACTATATAGCGATAGTGACATAATGCCCTTCCCTGACTTGGTATCTCTTTTCCAGCTCCTGCCCAGATTTCTATTTAACTACCTACGGGTTAAACATTTTTTATCTACCCCATTAAGTTCCCCCACCCCCCCACCCCTCCTGCCTCAAATGTAGTTTTTCAATTTTTCTCCAAGAATCGTAGAGGCCTTAAACCCCTGTATGACAACCTGAATGACCACAACGAGCTAACTTTTACCGGTGCAATGAGATCTTGGGAAAAGGAATTAGGAGTCATCACTACTGTAGCTGACTGGGCAAGAGCTCATAAATATATACACTCTTCCTTATCGTGTATCTCGCATGTAGAAGCTGCTTTAAAAACTCAACTGCAGTGCTATCTGACACCCACCAGACTCCATGTTATGTACCCTTCTTGTTCAGACTTATGTTGGAGAGCGTGTGGGCATAGGGGTACGCTTACACACGTGCTTTTGTCTTGTCCAGTTTTACCCCCATATTGGAGTCTTGTGGAAAATGTATTAACGTCACTAAGTGGCTTCCCTATTAAATTGACACCAAGCCAAGCACTATTACTCCTACATCTTGATGACGTTCCCCCCTTGTTTTGCCATCTTTTCTGCAAGATTCTTATATTGGCAAAATTAGTTATTACTAGATACTGGAAATCCATTACACCTCCTAGTTTTGCAGAATTGATCGTGCCCATAAATCATTCCTACAATTTGGAAGAGGTCTGGGCCATTGGAAGGGGACAGACTGATAAATTCTACAGAATCTGGGAACCTTGGACATCCCGCACTGCATTACTCTCGGGAGTACAGCCACTCCCTCCTTACACTATCATTTAGTTCCTTTAATTCCTATTGCTTCCTTTCTTCTTCTTGTCTATATTTCTCCCTTTCTTATCTCCCCCTCTTCTTCTTCTTTTTCTTCTTCTTCTTCCCTCCCCCCCCCCCCCCCCTATGTCTCTTCCTCAAATACGCAGCCCCATGTACACGGGTAAAAGTGGAATCAAGCGTAGTTTGTAGCCTTGACATCAATATAGATAGCAAGATAGCCACATAATAGGTAAATACACACATAAATGTATTCGCAGTCCCGAATGGCATGACACGTTCTCTGGATTAGAAAGACCGCACTCAGGTTGAAAGGGTTTTGATTGTTTATGGTTGTTTTTTTATCCTTATTCTGGTGGCCAACATGGTAAAGGGTATTACAAAAGTCGCCAGTGAAAGAATTATATGAGGATCCTAAGTATTGCGTTGGTTAGCGACCGAGGCGTACTTCGACTAGTACTGAATATAATGTTAGCAGCAATACAAGAGAGGCTCTGACAGTGGAGTATATGTATGCTTAATGGCCAGAATGTACTCGTTCTTTATGTTTTCTGTGTATTTCTTTGTATGTTTTGTTGCTTAACAGTGTATCATGGGTATTGCGAACCCTTTAGGCCTATGCAATCTATTTACTTGTGTTTTGTTGTTAAAAACTTTAATAAAATACTTTGAACCATATAAAGTGGCTACACCACTTACGGTATTGAAGCCTCTTTGTGACCTTCCAAAAGTAAGTAAATCAGCCGTAGTGATAATCTGAGAAGGGGCTCACCAGTCAAAAAACCACTTACATTGGAAGAACATCCAGTAATGAGCTATTTGCAGATGTGTAACTTAAATCTCCTGGACTGTAATGTGAAACAAAGCCCCCTCAAGCATGTGTCATATATAATACTGGTGTCTCCTTTGTGGCAGAGAGGCCTTTGGTCCCCGTCTCAGGAACCAGGGCTAGGGTACTACTTCTGCACCCTTTTCACTACACACCGGTTTATAAGTACTGTCTAGTTAACTTCTTCTTCCCCTGGATACAATAACCATTATATTTACTTCGTAAATATTATATTCTAGAATATATGGTAAACAGCGCCTCTTACCTGAGACCAGGCTGAAGATCAGAGCTTTCAGCAGGATGGAATACATTATGCTTCAGCATTACAATGATCTAGCACTAGTTGTCCTGTATATGTACAGCTCTTCCCTCTTATCTATAGTAACAGTGTGTGCTTTTCCCATCTAAGAGATTTATGGCCATTATACCATCAATCTAATGCAGTAAATTTTATTGTATTATTTCTGGAGGTCATAGTGTAAAAAAAATTCATGCTGTTATTACAGTTCGGATGTTTATCCATAATAGGATATATAGGATATTCTATGTCACCGAATTGGTGGAGTCACAGGATCTACAGGGGATACAGGGGAAGAGGTTATGTTCTCTGTGGCCAAAAACATACAGCACAAATGTGTTCAGATGTGGAGGTGCTTAAAGTCTGTCCTAGTGTTCTCAAACAGGAAAAGAGAAAGGCTACAATTATTATGCAAATTATATTTTTCTCTTTTACCTAAATAATTGATGTAAATAGCAGTCAGCATAATTCTCATGTTATCAACTATTAAGAGTACAATTCAAATTTTATTGAACAAACCTCCTAATGATAACAGTATTTTTTTTTTAACATAAAACACTTACAATGCACTGTTCCAAATTATTACGTACAGTAAATTTCAAAACACTTTATAGGTTGTAAAGAACTGAAAATTGTCATTTCTTGTGTTTGCAGCATATTTACCGAAATCAAAAGCTATTTCTCTCAAACTTTTAACATTGTAACTTTTTAAACATTTTAACATAGGACCCCTTATTTGATAGCAGCTTCACAAGTCTTGCATCCATTGAACTTGTGAGTTTTTGGACAGTTCCTGCTTGAATTTGTTTGCAAGATGTCAGAATAGCCTCCCAGAGCTGCTGTTTGGATATAAACTGCCTCCCACCCTCATAGATCTTTTGCTTGAGGATGCTCCAAAGGATCTCAATAGGATTGAGGTCAATGGAGAATGGAGGCCATACCATGACTTTCTCTCCTTTTATCCCCACAGCAGCCAATAATGCAGAGGTATTCTTTGCAGCATGAGATGGTTCATTGTTATGCATGAAGATGATATTATTACTGAAAGCATAGTTCTTCATTCTGTACCAGGGAAGAAAGTGGTCAGTCAGAAACTCCACATACTTTGCAGAGGTAATCTTTACACCTTCAGGGACCCTAAAGGGGCCGACCAACTCCCTTCCCATCATTCTGGCCTAAAACATTACTCTACCACCGCCTTGCTGACGTTGCAGTCTTGTTGGAACAGGGTGGCCGTTCACCAGCCATCCACTACTCCATCCATCTGGACCAATACATGAAGAAAATTCATGTATTTTTCTGGCCAATGCAGCCGTTTCTGCTTGTGAGCATTGCTTAGTGGTGGCCGAATAGAAGGTTTATGCACAGTTGCAAAAATCTCGAGAACTTTACACCTTGATGTCCGTGGCACTCCAGAGGCACCAGCAGCTTCAAATATATTTTTGCTGCTATGTAATGGTATTTTAGCAGCTGCTCTCTTGATCTGATGCATGGATCTGGCCGAAATCTTCCTCAATGTGCCTTTTTTTTTTTTTTTTTTTTAACTTGACAATAATGTGCCTTTATCTACACGAACCTGTCTGTGCTCTGAATCAACCACAAATCCCTTAATAGTGCAATGATCATGCTTAAGTTTTTGTGAAATATCTAATGTTTTCATACCTCATCTAAGGCATTGAGCTATTTCACTCTTTTTGGCAGCAGAGATCCTTTTTCTTCCCCATATTGCTTGAAAATGGTGCTCTGCTTTATAATGTGGAACACCCACCTTTAGTAGTTTTTCCTTAACCTCTTGGTGACGTGCTGACCCCGTGTCATATCGGGTCGGTCCCAGCGGCTAATGGTAGCCAGGACCCATGGCTAATACCGGACATATGCTGTCCGGTATTAACCCTTTAGACGTGGCAATCAAAGTTGATCGCTTCATCTAATAAGTGAAAAAATACATCCCGGCAGATCAGTCAGACTGATCGGGACCACTGCGTTGAAACTGCGGTGTCCCAATCAGCTGAGGACACATGAGGAGGGTCCCTACCTTCCTCCTCGGCGTCCGATCAGCATTTGATTGCTCCAAGCCTGAGATCCAGGCTTGAGCAATCGACTGCCGATAACACTGATCAAAGCAATGCTATGGCATAGCATTGATCAGTGCTGGCAATCAATGTAATGTATGTTATAGTCTCCTATGGGGGCTATAACATTTCAAAAGAAAAGTAAAAAAAAAAAAAAAGAAAGAAAAGTTAATAAAGATGATTTAACCTCTTCCCTAATAAAGGTTTGAATCACCCCCCTTTTCCCATTCATAAAAAATAAACTTTGTAAATAAAAATAAATATAAACATATCTGGTATCACAGCGTGCTTAAATGTAGTAAAAAAAATTCCATGTTTTATACCATAAAAAAATGAATAAAAAGCGATCAAAAAATCAGATTAAAACAAAAATGATACCAATAAAAACTTCAGATCACGGTGCAAAAAATGAGCCTGCTTACATCCATGTATGCGGAAAAATAAATAAGTTATAGGGGTCAGAAGAGGACATTTTTAAACGTATTAATTTTCATGCATTTAGATATGATTTTTTCCAGAAGTAAGACAAAATCAAACCTAGTAGGGTATCATTTTAGTTGTATGGAGCTACAGAATAAAGAGAGAGAGAGAGGTTATTATAGGATAGAGAGGTTGGAGTTGGCATGTTACACTATGTTCTTGCTAGGCATGGCTCTGTGGCCACTCTTGCAATATATTGAAATTTTTTGTATGAGATGATCTGTTGCCCTGCTTTTCTCATGAATGGAGGCATGTTGACCACTGCAGGAAGCGATGTCGACAAGCCCCCTCGAAGCATCTCTATGGGAGAGACATTCAGGTATCTCCAGCTCTCCCAAAGAGCTCACTAGGGCGCCGGGCGGGAGATCGCGTCGGTCCCATCGGTTCTGTTCTACCCTGTAAAAATATAAATGTCCCAACAGTTTTGTTGACACAGCTGGGACATTTATATTTTACAGGAATGGAACAGTACCTTTTATTGACACTGTTGGGATGTTTATTTTTACAGTAATTGTTTTTATTTGCAGGAATTGCTTACAGGATTGTTATATAATTCAGAAAGCATTGCTCTAGAAAACAATATTTGCATATACATTACGTGTATGGTACAGCAGTTGCTGATTGTAGGTGCTGAACAGGAGTTGGCATAGGTACTCTGATTGTCTGCGGACACACAGCCCCATAGATAGCAAGATGACATTCCCTGTGTTATCTGACACCTTTCTATCATAGCCAACAGTATTTTTTCTGTGGGTCAGACCAGAGAGGCTAGCCATTTCTCCCCTTGTGCATCAAGGAGCCCTGGGCACCAATGCCTTGGTCTAGTTCAAACGTTTACCTTCCATGGACTACTTCTGTTACTAACCTCTGCATACTGGAAACATAGCACATGCCAAACATCCAACCTGCCATTTTGAAGATGCTATAACCCAGCTATATAGACATCAAAGTTTGACACTGTCAAAGTCTCTCAGGTCATTGTACTTTATTAACTGACCCTTAAACATTGTCACAAGATATTAAATATTATTCACTTTAAATGTTATGGATTATTATAAATTAGTATAAATTATTACATCTCCACTATGATAAATGACTCATTTACGGTATCCCTATAGTTACTATAACTGGTACATAGGATCAGACTTGTCTACAATAGTACCAGAGTTTCCTCTAATGGGGTTAGACACATTAATGGGTCCCAAAGATCCAGCAGGACACAACCCCATTTGCTACTAGAATCTTTTTCTCATGGCATGATTCTCAATTTTTTTTTTTTTCAACTGTAATTTTTATTAAATTTAGACATACAAATGTATACAAAGAAAGAACCATCATGGGAATCGTGTTCCCCCAAAAATTTGAATAACATGCAGCAATAGAGACCAAGATGAAACAGTAGACCAGGCGGCCCGGTCCAAAGCCGCACACAGAGTAAACTCCAATGATGGAAAACAATAATAGCAATCAAAGACAACACACAACATACCACATTAATGGGAAACACAAAAGGAAGAGGAGTACAGAGAAAAGAGGAAAGAAGTGACAGGAAAGAAAGAAGCACAGAGAGAAGGTCTATTTAGGGAAGTCAGGGAGGTTGTCTATCAGTAAATCTGTCCCATGGATCCCATATCAGAAAGAACTGTTGTGTAGCATTATTGAGGGAGGGCGTCAGGTACTCCAGGGAGCGAATCTTCCTCACCCTTGCAATCAACTCATCCTCCGACGGGGCAGAGTCCCCTTCCAATGTTTGGCAATGAGGGTCTTGGCCGCCAAGACCACATGCATAAACAGCTTGAACGTCCGCTTAGACAGGGCTCTGGTCGAAAGGTATAATAGATAAACTAAAGGGTCCAATGGAACCATAACCCCCAGCACCTCCCGGAGCAATCTCTGGACCACCCCCCAGTATGGACGTATGAGCGGACAGGGCCAAAATATATGGAGAACATCACCCAGACCCACCCCACATCTCCAGCACTGGGGGGGGATATCAGGATTCAACTTATTGAGTAGGAAAGGGGTGTGTTACCATCTTATCAGCAGGTGTTTCCTTGTATGCAGTGCAAATAGAGGCCCAAGAGGCCCACTCCCATATGATCTTCCACTGCAGAAGAGTAATAGTAGTATCAAGCGCCTCCTCCCACCGGGCCATGTACCGATGTGAAGGGGGGCTACCATCTGGAGGGGAGTTAAACAGGGCATATATGTTCGAGAGTAGTCCCTTAGTCTGAGGCCCACTCCTACACAGCCTCTCAAAGCTCGATGGGAGTGACACAGTCAGCGTTCCCCGTCTCGATGATAAGTAGTGCCGAAGCTGAGCATAGTGGGCAAATTCAGAGGTCGGGAGCTCCCAGCACTCAACCATCCGATCAAACGAAAGGAGAGTGCGCGTGGTGGGATCTAGATTATCAATTATTTTATATATTTATATTATTATATATGTCCTATATATTCACTGACAACAAAGATACAAAACGATCAAAAGTGAACATCACAAGTTCCGTAAGAATCTTTTCATTTGGTGGGCTCGCTGAAATTCAGTCACACACATTGGCCCTCGTTTACTATTGCAAACCCGACAGAATTTGCGCCAGAGTTTGCACCAGAATTGAAAAAAACCCGACTAACTCTCCATTTTACTAAGAAAACCTGAAAAAGGGGTGTGGTCGTCGGGGAAAGGGGTCGTGGTCACCGAAGAGGGTCATGTTCCCGACATTGTCATAAAAACCCAACATATTTACTGAGGTTTCCACATAAAAAGTGGATTTGAGCTGAGGAAAACCCGACAGATCAGAACATGTGTAAAAAAAAAAGCAAAATGTAGGGAAAGTGGAAAATGTAGGGAAACCTTAGTAAATACCTTGGAAAATAAATTATAGGGAGTTACAACCCACAAAGAAACCTACACAACACTCTTAGTAAATAAGGGCCAGGGATTTTTTTCTCTCTTTATCATTTAAATAGCTTTAATGTTCTCAAGTGTAAATGTTCTCAAGATCAGGTAATAATTTTTTCTCATTGATCTTTCTACATCATTCGTCTTAATAAGAGGCACAGATGACATGTTGTGTTCTCTTGAAAGATAATATTTTACTTCCCCATTTCTGACAGTTCACTTCCTTGTTGATAGACGCAGGTTAAATATGATATAAATTATAATGTCTGTGAAACAGAAGTAACTATAGGAACGGCATCTATTTTTCTACTAATCTCGTGTACATTTTTTATATTTAGCAATAAGACAACTTTAAATATTCAATATCAAATACCAAAGAGATACCAGGGGTGATCTCAAAGAATCTCTTCCTTCATTTTGCTGTACTGAGTTGTACAGCAGACCACACTATTGAGTATTGCAAAATAAACATGTATGCACAGGAAGGAGACTGAATGTAGTTGCTTGTTGGCTAGATTGGGGCCATTAAAATGAATGGACCCACTGCTATTTATCTCAGTATACAGGTGAAACTCGAAAAATTAGAATATTGTGTAAAGTTCATTTATTTCAGTAATGCAACTTAAAATGTGAAACTAAAATATGAGAGAGACTTATTACAAGCAAAGCAAGATAGTTCAAGCTGTGATTTGTCATAATTGTGATGATTATGGCTTACAGCTCATGTAAACCCCAAATCTCCAATATATTATATGATTTTGGGAGCCATGTCATCTACTGGTATTGGTCCACTGTGCTTCATTAAAGGGGTTATCCAGGAAAAAACTTTATATATATATATATATATATATATATATCTCAACTGGCTCCAGAAAGTTAAACAGATTTGTAAATTACTTCTAATAAAAAATCTTAATCCTTTCAGTACTTATGAGCTTCTGAAGTTAAGGTTGTTCTTTTCTGTCTAAGTGCTCTCTGATGACACGTGTCTCGGGAACCGCCCAGTTTAGAAGAGGTTTGCTATGAGGATTTGCTTCTAAACTGGGCGGTTCCCAAGACACGTGTCATCAGAGAGCACTTAGACAGAAAAGAACAACCTTAACTTCAGAAGCTCATAAGTACTGAAAGGATTAAGATTTTTTAATAGAAATAATTTACAAAGCTGTTTAACTTTCTGGAACCAGTTGATATATATAAAAAAAAGTTTTTTCCTGGATAACCCATTAAGTCCAGGGTCAACGCATCGTCTACCAGGAGATTTTGGAGCACTTCATGTTTCCTTTCCTTTTAAGTTGCATTAATGAGATACAATGGACTTTTTCACAATATTTAAAAAAAAAATTGAGTTTCACCTGTATATCGGCATCCTTTTTATGATGAGATGCTACTGTATACCTGGGATGTACACCAAAAGCTCTTACATTTCTGTCACAGATTTTCAGGCTTGACTTTGTGCAGAATTGTGTTAAGAAGTTTTGTGCGGAATTGTATTAAAGGGGTATTTTGGGCAAAAACATTTTATCCTCTATCCAAAGGATAGGGGATAAGATGTATGATCGCTGGGAGCCCGCTGTTGAGACCCCCCGCGATCTCCCTGCAGTACCCGCATTATATTCGGGTGCTGAATCCCCAGTTTCGGAAACCTCTGGGTTTCCGGGACTGGGGACGTGACGTCACGCCACGCCCCCTCCATTCATGTCTATGGGAGGGGGCGTGAATCCTACTCCAGGTTTCTCCATTTGTGTCCCTAGATTCTTGCTAGGTTTACAGGGCTTATCCAGTAAATACTGACACCATACTATCCTTACTACACCATGTAGGGCACAATGTAATGTGACCTCCTATATAGAATAAACCTAAACACAGAACTACTTGGAGTCACTTGATATAAAATATAATACTTATTGATATACATTAAAAGAACCATCAGGTTTCAAGAAAGGGGGAAAGGGGAAAGGAAACAGCATCACAAAAAATACAGCGACATGACCGGCAAATCTGCCAATCAAGATGGTGATAGGAGCCCATATATTTGATTAAAGGGCACATAATATGGGACAAGATATAGTACAGTAGTTAAACACAATATAGTATTGCAATGAAAAGTGTCATATGCATAAAGTGCTATAAAACTAAAGAGACCACATCAGTGCAATAAGGTAATACATGAACAATACCCACACAGGAAAGTGCCAGGCAGAGACCGGGATGGTCCCATTCTGTACTTTACATCATAATAACAGGGATAGCCACAGACAATAGAGGGCCCATTTGTTCTCCAAAAAACAAATCATAGAGCACTAATAGTCTGCCAGTAATTATGAGCCATGAAATTTCATAACTCAGCCCCTTATATGCAATCTAATAGATAGTAAAAAGCTGCTTTTAAGGTAGCAGCAGGCCCCCTTAACCACTAAAGCCTCGTGCACAGGTTTCATATTTAATATATAACATTTAGTATTTCTCTTCAATGGTTGCTGACTGTGGCATCTAAGTGGTTTACATAGTATGTAAGTTTGCTCTTTCACCCATAACACATGACAACATGCCCCATACAGGATGCACAGTGACAATGCAAGGTTGGGGCCTAACAATGGCTCCCAGTTTTGCCACCATCTTAGTACACCTTCCAGAGACAAGGCCTAATGGGATGCCTGTCAAGATATAACATTGCAATACAGAAAAAAAGAAGAAGAAAAAACAAGGATGAAAAAGAAAAAGATTGCAGCTTCATGAAGGCTAAACTGACTGTGGTGGTAAGGGGTTTAAAGAAGAAGCTAAGTTTTAAAGGATTTGTATGTAGTCTATAGGCTGTGAAGAAGAGTATAAGACCCCCCTTACAAATATGTCTTTCCCTGACCTGTGGAGTGTGAGTTCAGTTATACCCTGATGTTTGGAAGGACCCTGGAACAGATTATCTATTGGAGCTCAGGAGCCTGTGCCATTACATATAATGTCTGTACAGGACATATTTATGATGACAACCCATGTTTATGCCCTATTAGGGCATATGAATGTCATTAAAGAAAGGCCAAAGCTTTGAAAATGGAGACAGATTTATCAAAACCTGTGCAACAGAAACTGGGACATTTGCCAAGAGCAACCATTCAGATGATTTAATTTTTGTAAAGGCCTCTGATAAATAAAATGAAATAAGCAATTGGATTTGTTACTGCACCACTTTTTCTCTGCACATGCCTTATATGGTAGACCTGTCGAAACTAATGGATACAGTGCCCAGCTGAGGGTTTTAGGTCAACCTACTGATACAATGTTTTTCGAAAGTCTTCAGACCCTTTCATGTTTTCCCATGTTTTGCCTTGTCCTAAAATAAGAAAAATCAAGTTTTCCCCCACTAGTCTGGACTCAATACCCCATAATAAGAATTTGAAAATAGAATTGTGTGAGCTAAATGAGAAATGAAAGTTTCACATGGAAATACAGTAAGTATTGAGACCCTTTACTGTAACCTTATAAACATAGCTCTGGGGGTCCCCCATTTCTCTTCATCATCTCTGAGATGTTTCTACATATTAATTGGAGTCACCTGTAGTAAATTGAGTTAATTTGACAGGATTTGAAAAGACACATCCCTGTCTATATAAGGTGTCACAGCTGACAATGCATATCAGAGCAAAAATGAAACCATGAGGTGGGAAGAACTGCTTGAAGAGCTCAGAAACAGGATTTTGTGAAGGCTCAGATCTCAAAAAGGGTTCAAGTTACTAAGAGTGGCCTCCATAACCAGGATTCTTCCTAGAGCTGGCCATCCCAACAAATAAGATATTCGTGGGAGTAGGGCCGTGGTAAGAGAGGTGACAAAGAACCCAATAGTCACTCTGGCTGAGCTCCAATAATCCTGTGTGCAGATGAGATAAACTTCCAGAGGGTCAATGATCACTACAGCACTTCATCAATCTGGGCTTTATGGCAGGATGGCCAGAAAGAAGCCTCTCCTAAAATGCAAAAAATGCATGAAAGCCCCTAAAGTTTGTAAAAATGCACCTAAAGGACTCTCAGACTGTGAGAAACAAGATTGTCTGGTCTAAAAAATAAATCAAAATCGAATCTTTCTAAGCATCATGTCTGGAGGAAACAAGGCACTGCTCATCACCTGCCCAATACCTGAAAACTCTGTGAATGTCCTTCAGTGGCCCACCCCAAGCCATGACTTGAACCTAATTGAACATCTCTGGGGAGAGCTGACAATGGCTTCCACTAATGGTCCCCATCTAACCTGGTGCTTTAAGTACCGAGTAAAGGGTCTGAATTCTTGTCAATGCAATATTTTACCAAAAATGTCTAACATTCTGTTTTCACATTCTCCTTATTGGGTACCGTGTGCAGAATGATGAGGGAAGTATGATTTTATTTTTTTTCAGCACAAGGCTACAACATAACAAAATGTTGAAAATAATTGAAATGGTCTAAGTGGGTATGTAAGTGTTAATACCTGGACTTCCACCAATGAAAACTTCAGACATGTCACTATGATATATCAGAGGTTTTTGTTCTGGTTAGATGATGATTTGTATCAAATTTAAAAGGCTAAGAAATTATTCATCTACCCACAATAACAAATAAGTTGTGACAACTTCCTCATTCTGTAGAATGTGTATGAAGTATTTACGGGTATATAAATAAACTTCAAGATAATGGACAGTTAAAGATTATCTTGTTATCTTATAGAGAAGAATTTCTGGCTACAACAAAGGTGAGGTTCAAATATATAAAGTCAGTGTGTATGACACTTGCTATAGACGGGAAGAGAAGTGCAGCAATGGCCGGGTTTGAGGTCTTTATTGTGTGCGCTTCCATCTTCACAGCGGTGTCTGGGTCCCACATGCAGGGTGGAACCATATCTTTCAAGGCGACTGAAAAAACAAATGCTGGATGGATGGTAGGATATGTTATTTATACAGAATGCTACATTATTACTCTCTAAAATGCAGGGCCGGACTGGCCTACCGGGACACCGGAAAATTTCCTGGTTGGCCGCCGGCCCTGGGGCCGCTTTGAGATGTGGCTGCAGGGCCCCCGTCACATTAGGGACATCCCTGTATCCCGAAAAATCTTTTCGGGACACAAGGATGCCCCAGTTACCTCTCTGCGGCCCCGTGTTAACTTAAAAAATGCAGGGGCCGCCGGGAGGTAGCGCACGCAGGGACGTCACTGACGTCCCGTGCGTGCGCCCATAGTAACAGAGCAGAGCGGAGCAGTGAGGAGGACATGCACGCATGGTAAGTGACCAGCGGTACGTCATCTTCAGTATTCCGACCACCCCACCTCCGATCCCGGGACCTACTGCTATGGCCCATAGGCCATACCAGTAGATCGTGACCCCGGAGCCGTGGTCGGAATACTGAAGTGGGGCAGTAAACAGGCATACAGCCTCCAGCCATACACTGTATATGGCTGAAGGCTGTATGTCTGTGGGGGAACTGTACTGCACCTAATGTGGGGAACTATACTGCACCTAATGTGGGGGACTATACTACACCTAATGTGGGGGAACTATACTGCACCTAATGTGGAGAAACTGCTGCACCTAATGTGGGGGAACTATACTGTACCTAATGTGGGGGGACTATACTGCACCAAATGTGGTGAAACTATACTGCACAATGTGGGGAACTATACTGCACCTAATGTGGGGGAACTATACTGCACCTAATGTGGGGAACTATACTGCACCTAATGTGGGGGAACTATACTGCACCTAATGTGGGGGAACTGCACTGCACCTAATGTAGGGGACTATACTGCACCTAATGTGGGGAACTATACTGCACCTAATGTGGGGAACTATACTGCACCTAATGTGGGGAACTATACTGCACCTAATGTGGGGAACTATACTGCACCTAATGTGGGGACTATACTGCACCTAATGTGGGGAACTATTCTGCACCAAATGTGGGGGACTATACTGCACCTAATGGGGGAACTATACTGCCAACCTAATTTGGGAACTATACTGCACCAAATGTGGGGGAACTATACTGCCAACCTAATGTGGGGAACTATACTGCACCTAATGTGGGGAACTATATTGCACCTAATGTGGGGGACTATACTGCCAACCTAATGTGGGGAACTATTCTGCACCTAATGTGGGGGACTAAACTGCACCTATTGTGGGGGACTATACTGCACCTAATGTGGGCGGAACTATACTGCACCAAATGTGGGGGAGCTATACTGCACCTAATGTGGGGGAGCTATACTGCACCTAATGTGGGGGAGCTATACTGCGCCTAATGTGGGGAAGCTGTACTGCACCTAATGTGGGGGAGCTATACTGCTCCTAATGTGGGGGAACTATACTGCACCTAATGTGGGGGACTATACTGCACCTAATGTGGGGAACTATACTGCACCTAATTTGGGGGACTATACTGCCAACCTAATGTGGGGTACTATACTGCCAACCTAATGTGGGGAACTATACTGCCAACCTAATGTGGGGAACTATACTGCCAACCTAATGGGGGGAACTATACTGCCAACCTAATGTGGGGGAGCTAGATTGCACCTAATGTGGTGGAGCTATACTGCACCTAATGTGGGGAACTATACTGCCAACCTAATGTGGGGGAACTGTACTGCACCTAATGTGTGGGAACTGTACTGCACCTAATGTGGGGGAACTGTACTGCACACCTAATGTACTGGGAACTGTACTGCACACCTAATGTGGGGGAACTGTACTGCACCTAATGTGGGGGAACTGTACTGCACACCTAATGTGGGGGAACTGTACTGCACACCTAATGTGCGGGGACTTGTACTGCCAACCTAATGTGCGGGGACTTGTACTGCCAACCTAATGTGTGGGTACTTGTACTGCCAACCTAATGTGCGGGGACTTATACTGCACCTAATCGGGGGGAACTACAACCTAATGTGGGGGAACTATACTGCACCTAATGTGGGGGAACTGTCGGGGGGGGGGGGCCATCATAATGAAGTGCTCCGTCTTCCAGGCAGCCTTAATCTCGCCCTGGCGGCTGCCATGACTCCGGTCGCAGCCTGAGCGAGCGCAATGATTTGTGTTACTGCAGTCTGCAGCCGCCGGATGTGAGCGTCATATGACGTCATGACGTCATATCCAGCGGCTGCGTGGTGGCGGAGCAAGTGACTGGCTGCATAATTGTATTATGGGGAGGGGCCAGGGGGAATCAGCATTGTATTATGGGGGGACATCAGCAGTGTATTAGAGGGGATGGGGATGGGGAGGGGGCCTTCAGGGGGGAGAGCATTGTATTAAAGGGGGTGGCCTTGATCAGCATTGTATTAGGGGAAGGGGTGGATCAGCATTGTATTAGGGGGGGATGGGAGGGGGTATCAACAGTGTATTAGGGGGGATGGGAGGGGGGATCAGCAGTGTATTAGAGGAGATGGCAGCAGTGTTTTGTATTAGGGGGAGGGGGTGATGAGTATTGTATTAGGGGATGGGGAAATCAGCATTGTATAAGGGGGATGGGGAAATCAGCATTGTATTAGGGGAGAAGAAATTAGCATTGTATTGGGGGAGGGGGGATCAGCATTGTATTAGGGGGAGAGGGGATCAGCATTGTATTAGGGGGATGGGGGAATCAGCATTGTATTAGGGGGAGAGGGGATCAGCATTGTATTAGGGGGATGGGGGAATCAGCATTGTATTAGGGGGATGGGGGAATCAGCATTGTATTAGGGGGAGGGGGGATCAGCATTGTATTAGGGTAAGGGTGGATCAGCATTGTATTAGGTGAGAAGGGATCAGCATTGTATTAGTGGGGATGGGAGGGGGATCAGCAGTGTATGAAGGGGATGGGAGGGGATCAGCAGTGTATTAGGGGGGATGGGAGAGGAGGGGGTCAGCATTAGGGGGAGGGGAGGGGAACAGCAGTGTATTAGGGGGAGGGGATCAGGGGAAAGATCTGATATGGGAATATGAGATGAGGCATTTTTAGATTATATTATGTAGTGGTCTAAAGTTAGGCAACTTGGGCTGTGGTGATTATATATTTTAATATTATATTTGTGGGGAAGGAAATGTAAATAGGTTGAGGGAGAAAGACTAGGGTAATGGTATTATATATTGCAATTAGGGATCGACCGATATCGATTTTTTAGGGCCGATACCGATAATCTGTCACCTTTCAGGCCGATAGCCGATAACTTATACCAATATTCCGGTATAAGTTATCGGCTATTTCAAACACACACTAATGTAATTTTTTCTAGGGCTGGTTTTCACACCCAGTCCGGCCCTGCTAAAATTTTATATCATTTAGAAAAATTGTCCAAAATTTTTTTTGTAATGTTGTAATTTGACTTTTTAATTAAAACAATTATATATGATTAGTTTAGTTACAGATATATTCGTTTTGCACAGAGTGGAGTTTATGATGTTTTTGTTGGTTTTTTGGTTAAACGTGCATTCAGCAGGAAAAAATACTTATAACTAATGGGGGACATTTATCAAGCCCTGACAGAGGCGCAGACCCTCTAAAGCAGTGTTTCTCAAGCGTGGTCCTCAAGACCCCCCAACAGGTCATGTTTTCTGGATTTCCTTAGTCTTGGTGATATTATTATGGTCAGTGAATTAGACATCATCACAGTTATATCACCTGTGAAAGACTAAGGAAATCCTGAAAACATGACCTGTTGGAGAGATCTTGAGAAACACTGCTCTAAATTCACACATTTTTGCACAGAAATTACAATGTTTGCAACTTTAGAGGATTTACACCGCTTGCGCCAAGGAGGCATAAAAGAGGCATGAAGGAGCCACAGGATTTACTAAAAGGCGTGCAGCTCTAAGTATATCCAGCGGACTGAGAATGGGCAGAGATTAATTTACGTGCGGCACACCAAATCACCACAGATTATACATGTCCCCCATAGTTTCAAATGATCAATTACTGTGTTTACAACTAAATAACTAAAGCATAACTTCATATAAAAAAGAATTTGTAAGGTGAAATACCCAACATGAATATTAACAACAATAAATGTGCATTATTAATATGTCCACAATATAAAGTGTGAAATTAAAATTAATCGAATAATGTAAATTAATAAATAAACCATAATGTATTTGATACAGGCACATTATATAATTAAAGACTTATACAAATAAAGTATAATAACGAGCTCAAAGCAAAAAATCTAAAGATAAAATATATAATTAGAGAGCTAATATTTGTGCAAACATGAAGTAATACACAAACTGTAAAGCATCAAATAATAAAGAAAATCAGAAATCCCATATAACCTAATCAGAAGAAAATAAATAATTTGTATAAATAAAGTGACACTGGTCCAGATATTAGTGATAATGAATCTACATGGTCAAAATAGTCCAGGAATAGGGTTAAAATCCCAACAATAGCTAGTCTACATGATCCAAGTGTGAATAGAAGAACCATTCCACCCATACTGGAGGGAATATGAATAAAGAATCATGCTATGGAAAACTAAAATAAAAAAAATATTTAGATCCAAAGGAAATCTTGGGCATTCAAATTTTTAAATCTGTAGTACGGGGAACTAAACATATCCTCTATCCACAGGATAGGTGATAAATGTCTGATTGCGGGTGGGAGCAGTGGTTGGTCTGACCACTTGGGCCCCTCGCACAGGAACAGTCCCACTTACTTTTTCTCAGCGTGCTCCAGCCCCCACCTTCCTGGACATGGGCAAATGATGGCCCGCTCAGCCAATCACCGTACAGGAGATTGTGGGGGCTCCAGCTGTCAGACCTCCACGATCAGACACTAATCCCCTATCCTGTGCATAAGGGATAAGTTTAATTTCCCAGTGTCACGATGCCGGCTGGCAGGAGGTGGATCCTCTGTGCCAGAGAGGGATGGCGAGGACCGTGCTAGTGGACCGGTTCTAAGTCACTACTGGTTTTCACCAGAGCCCGCCGCAAAGCGGGATGGTCTTGCTGCGGCGGTAGTGACCAGGTCGTATCCACTAGCAACGGCTCACCTCTCTGGCTGCTGAAGATAGGCGCGGTACAAGGGAGTAGACAGAAGCAAGGTCGGACGTAGCAGAAGGTCGGGGCAGGCAGCAAGGATCGTAGTCAGGGGCAACGGCAGGAGGTCTGGAACACAGGCTAGGAACACACAAGGAAACGCTTTCACTGGCACGATGGCAACAAGATCCGGCAAGGAAGTGCAGGGGAAGTGAGGTGATATAGGGAAGTGCACAGGTGATCAGACTAATTGGAACCACTGCGCCAATCAGCGGCGCAGTGGCCCTTTAAATCGCAAAGACCCGGCGCGCGCGCGCCCTAAGGAGCGGGGCCACGCGCGCCGGGACAGGACCGACGGGGAGCGAGTCAGGTACGGGAGCCGGGGTGCGCATCGCGAGCGGGCGCTACCCGCATCGCGAATCGCATCCCGGCTGGAGGCGGTATCGCAGCGCCCCGGGTCAGTGGATCTGACCGGAGCGCTGCAGTGAGGAGAGTGTAGCGAGCGCTCCGGGGAGGAGCGGGGACCCGGAGCGCTCGGCGTAACAGTACCCCCCCCCTTGGGTCTCCCCCTCTTCTTAGAGCCTGAGAACCTGAGGAGCAGACTTTTGTCTAGGATATTGTCCTCAGGTTCCCAGGATCTCTCTTCTGGACCACAACCCTCCCAATCCACTAAAAAAAAGGTTTTCCCTCTGACCTTTTTGGATGCCAGAATTTCTTTGACGGAGAAGATGTCCGAGGAGCCGGAAACAGGAGTGGGAGGAACAGATTTGGGAGAGAAACGGTTGATGATAAGTGGTTTAAGAAGAGAAACGTGAAAGGCATTAGGAATACGAAGAGAAGGAGGAAGAAGAAGTTTGTAAGAGACAGGATTAATCTGGCACAAAATTTTGAAAGGACCAAGATAGCGTGGTCCCAACTTGTAGCTAGGGACACGGAAGCGGACATATTTAGCGGAGAGCCATACCTTGTCTCCAGGGGAAAAAATGGGAGGAGCTCTTCTTTTCTTATCCGCGAACTTCTTCATGCGTGATGAAGCCTGTAAGAGAGAATTTTGGGTCTCTCTCCATATGATGGAAAGGTCACGAGAAATTTCATCCACAGCGGGCAAACCAGAGGGCAACGGGGTAGGGAGGGGGGGAAGAGGGTGACGGCCGTACACCACGAAAAATGGGGATTTGGAGGAAGATTCAGAGACTCTGAAGTTATACGAGAATTCGGCCCATGGAAGAAGATCTGCCCAGTCATCCTGGCGGGAGGAAACAAAATGTCGTAAATAATCACCCAAGACCTGGTTAACTCTTTCTACTTGTCCATTGGATTGAGGATGATATGCAGAAGAAAAATTTAATTTAATCTTGAGTTGTTTACAGAGAGCCCTCCAGAATTTAGACACGAATTGGACGCCTCTATCCGAGACGATCTGCGTAGGCAACCCGTGAAGACGAAAAATGTGTACAAAAAATTGTTTAGCCAACTGAGGCGCTGAAGGAAGACCAGGAAGAGGGATGAAATGTGCCATTTTGGAGAATCGATCAACGACCACCCAAATAACAGTGTTGCCACGGGAAGGGGGTAAATCAGTAATAAAATCCATACCAATCAGAGACCAAGGCTGTTCGGGGACAGGCAGAGGATGAAGAAAACCAGCGGGCTTCTGGCGAGGAGTCTTATCCCGGGCACAGATAGTGCAGGCTCGCACAAAGTCCACAACATCCGTCTCCAGAGTCGGCCACCAATAGAAGCGAGAGATGAGTTGCACAGATTTCTTGATGCCCGCATGACCTGCGAGATGGGAGGAGTGACCCCATTTGAGGATTCCGAGGCGTTGGCGTGGAGAAACAAAGGTCTTTCCTGGAGGAGTTTGCCTGATGGAGGCTGGAGAAGTGGAAATCAGGCAGTCAGGAGGAATGATGTGTTGCGGAGAGAGTTCAACTTCAGAAGCATCCGAGGAACGAGAGAGAGCATCGGCCCTAACGTTCTTATCGGCAGGCCGAAAGTGAATTTCAAAATTAAATCGGGCAAAGAACAGAGACCACCTGGCCTGGCGAGGATTCAGCCGTTGGGCAGACTGGAGGTAGGAGAGGTTCTTGTGATCGGTGTAAATAATAACTGGAAATCTTGATCCCTCCAGCAGATGCCTCCATTCCTCAAGTGCTAATTTAATGGCTAGAAGCTCTCGATCCCCGATGGAGTAGTTCCTCTCCGCCGGAGAGAAGGTCCTAGAAAAAAAACCACAAGTAACAGCATGCCCGGAAGAATTTTTTTGTAGAAGGACAGCTCCAGCTCCCACTGAAGAGGCATCAACCTCCAATAGGAAGGGTTTGGAAGGGTCAGGTCTGGAGAGCACGGGAGCCGAAGAAAAGGCAGACTTGAGCCGTTTAAAGGCGTCTTCCGCTTGAGGAGGCCAAGACTTGGGATCGGCATTTTTTTTGGTTAAAGCCACGATAGGAGCCACAACGGTAGAAAAATGTGGAATAAATTGCCTGTAATAATTGGCGAACCCCAAAAAGCGTTGAATAGCACGGAGTCCGGAGGGGCGTGGCCAATCTAAGACGGCAGAGAGTTTGTCTGGATCCATTTGTAGTCCCTGGCCAGAGACCAAGTATCCTAGGAAAGGAAGAGATTGGCATTCAAACAGACATTTCTCTATTTTGGCATAGAGTTGATTGTCACGAAGTCTCTGAAGAACCATACGGACATGCTGGCGGTGTTCTTCTAGATTGGCAGAAAAAATCAGGATATCGTCCAGATATACAACAACACAGGAGTATAAAAGATCACGAAAAATTTCATTAACAAAGTCTTGGAAGACGGCAGGGGCGTTGCACAGGCCAAAGGGCATGACCAGATACTCAAAGTGTCCATCTCTGGTGTTAAATGCCGTTTTCCACTCATCCCCCTCTCTGATGCGGATGAGATTATAAGCACCTCTTAAGTCCAGTTTGGTAAAGATGTGGGCACCTTGGAGGCGATCAAAGAGTTCAGAGATGAGGGGTAGGGGGTAGCGGTTCTTAACCGTGATTTTATTAAGACCGCGGTAGTCAATGCAAGGACGTAGGGAGCCATCTTTTTTGGACACAAAGAAAAATCCGGCTCCGGCAGGAGAGGAGGATTTACGGATAAAGCCCTTTTTTAAATTTTCCTGGACGTATTCAGACATGGCAAGAGTCTCTGGGGCGGATAGAGGATAAATTCTGCCCCGGGGTGGAGTAGTGCCCGGGAGGAGGTCGATAGGACAATCATAAGGCCTGTGAGGAGGTAGAGTCTCAGCTTGTTTTTTGCAAAAAACATCCGCAAAGTCCATATAGGCCTTAGGGAGACCGGTTACAGGAGGAACCACAGAGTCACGGCAAGGGTTACTGGGAACCGGTTTTAGGCAGTCCTTGGAACAAGAGGGCCCCCAACTCTTGATCTCCCCAGTGGACCAATCCAGGGTTGGGGAATGAAGTTGAAGCCAGGGAAGTCCAAGGAGAATTTCAGAAGTGCAATTGGGGAGGACCAAAAGTTCAATCCTCTCGTGGTGAGATCCGATGCACATTAGAAGGGGCTCCGTGCGGAAACGTATGGTACAGTCCAATCTTTCATTGTTTACACAATTGATGTAGAGGGGTCTGGCGAGACTGGTCACTGGGATGTTGAACCTGTTGACGAGAGAGGCCAAAATAAAATTTCCTGCAGATCCGGAGTCCAAGAAGGCCATAGTAGAGAAGGAGAAGGCAGAGGCAGACATCCGCACAGGCACAGTAAGACGTGGAGAAGCAGAGTAGACATCAAGGACTGTCTCACCTTTGTGCGGAGTCAGCGTACGTCTTTCCAGGCGGGGAGGACGGATAGGACAATCCTTCAGGAAGTGTTCGGTACTAGCACAGTACAGGCAGAGGTTCTCCATGCGGCGTCGTGTCCTCTCTTGAGGTGTCAGGCGAGACCGGTCGACCTGCATAGCCTCCACGGCGGGAGGCACAGGAACGGATTGCAGGGGACCAGAGGAGAGAGGAGCCGAGGAGAAGAAACGCCTCGTGCGAACAGAGTCCATATCCTGGCGGAGCTCCTGACGCCTTTCGGAAAAACGCATGTCAATGCGAGTGGCTAGGTGAATGAGTTCATGCAGATTAGCAGGGATTTCTCGTGCGGCCAGAACATCTTTAATGTTGCTGGATAGGCCTTTTTTAAAGGTCGCGCAGAGGGCCTCATTATTCCAGGATAATTCTGAAGCAAGAGTACGGAATTGTACGGCATACTCGCCAACGGAAGAATTACCCTGGACCAGGTTCAACAGGGCAGTCTCAGCAGAAGAGGCTCGGGCAGGTTCCTCAAAGACACTTCGGATTTCCGAGAAGAAGGAGTGTACAGAGGCAGTGACGGGGTCATTGCGGTCCCAGAGCGGTGTGGCCCAAGACAGGGCTTTTCCAGACAGAAGGCTGACTACGAAAGCCACCTTAGACCTTTCAGTGGGAAACTGGTCCGACATCATCTCCAAGTGCAGGGAGCATTGGGAAAGAAAGCCACGGCAAAACTTAGAGTCCCCATCAAATTTATCCGGCAAGGATAGGCGTAAACCAGAAGCGGCCACTCGCTGCGGAGGAGGTGCAGGAGCTGGCGGAGGAGATGATTGCTGAAGCTGTGGTAGTAACTGCTGTAGCATAACGGTCAGTTGAGACAGCTGTTGGCCTTGTTGCGCTATCTGTTGTGACTGCTGGGCGACCACCGTGGTGAGGTCAGCGACAACTGGCAGAGGAACTTCAGCGGGATCCATGGCCGGATCTACTGTCACGATGCCGGCTGGCAGGAGGTGGATCCTCTGTGCCAGAGAGGGATGGCGAGGACCGTGCTAGTGGACCGGTTCTAAGTCACTACTGGTTTTCACCAGAGCCCGCCGCAAAGCGGGATGGTCTTGCTGCGGCGGTAGTGACCAGGTCGTATCCACTAGCAACGGCTCACCTCTCTGGCTGCTGAAGATAGGCGCGGTACAAGGGAGTAGACAGAAGCAAGGTCGGACGTAGCAGAAGGTCGGGGCAGGCAGCAAGGATCGTAGTCAGGGGCAACGGCAGGAGGTCTGGAACACAGGCTAGGAACACACAAGGAAACGCTTTCACTGGCACGATGGCAACAAGATCCGGCAAGGAAGTGCAGGGGAAGTGAGGTGATATAGGGAAGTGCACAGGTGATCAGACTAATTGGAACCACTGCGCCAATCAGCGGCGCAGTGGCCCTTTAAATCGCAAAGACCCGGCGCGCGCGCGCCCTAAGGAGCGGGGCCGCGCGCGCCGGGACAGGACCGACGGGGAGCGAGTCAGGTACGGGAGCCGGGGTGCGCATCGCGAGCGGGCGCTACCCGCATCGCGAATCGCATCCCGGCTGGAGGCGGTATCGCAGCGCCCCGGGTCAGTGGATCTGACCGGAGCGCTGCAGTGAGGAGAGTGTAGCGAGCGCTCCGGGGAGGAGCGGGGACCCGGAGCGCTCGGCGTAACACCCAGACTGCCCCCCGAAAGAAGGTCATTGTGATACCTAAACATATGTAGGGGCTGGAACATTTTTATTCTAGCCTTGCTGAGCACTTTACCTTACATCGCAGTTTGATGCCTTTTGAGCATCTATGTTTAGCCTCCTCATACCCTCGGCACTTCATTTCTACCATCTATGGTTTGTTTCTGACTTCCAGATCGGAACCCCTTCCGACCTTTTGTCGTGCTTGGGAATCCAAGTTGGGCAAATCTTTTCCTCTTGGACTTGGTGTTTCTTCCTGACTCATAAAGCTGTAATTGCTACGCAATCTCAGGAGACAAGTTATAAGATTTTGTCTCGATGGTACCGGGTGCCGACGACACTTCATCATTGGTACCCTTTTCTACCGAGCTCTTGTTGGTGTTGTGGTGGTGACGAGGGTTCGATGACGCATATCTGGTGGAGTTGCCCCAAACTGTTGCCTTTTTGTCAGTCAGTGCTTCGGGTTATTCAGGATGTGACGGGGGTTCAGGTTCCTTTTAGTCCTGAGGTTGCCCTGCTCTATATGTTTCCCATGGCACAAACGAAATACAAGAAGTCCCTTGCACAACTCCTCCTCCAAGCCGCTAAAACAATTATCCCCCAGCGGTGGAAATGTCCTGACCCTCCTTCCTCTAGTAATGGTTTGCAGGAGCTGCTCATAACAAACAAATGGAGGAACTTCTGACCGTTCATCCCGCGGATGTCTCCAGGTTTGGTGCAACCTGGCTTCCGTGGTCAGCTTTCTGTTCTTCCCCTAGATGCCGACTTCTGTGTTGAGGTCCCTTTGTCCCACACAAGTGGTCCGCCAGGATTTGCTCTGCCTTCCCTGGTGCGTTTGCTTTGGATTTCGTGTCTTGTCAGCCTCTGCTTCAGCTGCGTTCTTTTGTTGTGTGTCTACTTGTTTTTTTCTGCTGTGTCTCTCTTTCTTTTTGTTCCCTTCTCGTCTTTACTGAGTTTATTTCTTCCATCTTCTTTTTGTGTTTCTGTATTCTGAGGAACGTTCTAGTCTACTACATACGGTTGGCTAATTATATTTAGCCTCCCCTATCTTGACGTATGGCCCACCCTTACTCCTTGCCTACCCTGATATTTTCTACTGTTTTCTTTGCATCTATGTCCTGGCATGTGGGAGGCCTATCCATCCTTCTAAGTTCTCGGACTTATCATTGTATTAGTATATCGGTTACATTGTTTTTGCATTATGTTTCTATGTTTTTACTGACCCACTCTATGTGTAGGCCTTACAAGGCTGTTGTTTTTATCGTATTGCTTGATAATTTATGTCTATGCAATCTCTGGGTCTGTTCAATAAATCCCTTTTGAATTTGAAAAAATATATAGAGTAGTTAAGAGTAGCCAGGATTAGTCCAGTGATGCAAAAAGCAAAATCATCTGTTGTTGCAGTATGTTGTAATACCTTTTTTATTGGACTAACAAGATTTTGTAGAGACAAGCTTTCGGGATTCATAGTTACATAGTTAGTACGGTCGAAAAAAGACATATGTCCATCAAGTTCAACCAGGGAATTAAGGGGTAGGGGTGTGGCGCGATATTGGGGAAGGGATGGGATTTTATATTTCTTCATAAGCATTAATGTTATTTTGTTCCAGGAATGTATCTAATCCTGTTTTAAAGCTGTTAATTGTTCCTGCTGTGACCAATTCCTGAGGTAGACCGTTCCATAAATTCACAGTCCTCACGGTAAAGAAGGCGTGTCGCCCCTTGAGACTAAACTTTTTCTTCTCCAGACGGAGGGAGTGCCCCCTCGTCCTTTGGGGGGGTTTAACCTGGAACAGTTTTTCTCCATATTTTTTGTATGGGCCATTAATTATACTTATATACGTTTATCATATCCCCCCTTAAACGTCTCTTCTCAAGACTAAACAATTGTAACTCCTTTAATCGCTCCTCATAGCTAAGATGATCCATGCCCCATATTAGTTTAGTCGCGCGTCTCTGCACCCTTTCCAACTCCGCAGTGTCCCTTTTATGGACAGGTGCCCAAAACTGAACAGCATGCTTATGACTTGATAAAGGGAGGAATCCTGAAAGCTTGTCTCTACAAAATCTTGTTAGTCCAATAAAAAAGGTATAACAAGATACTGCAACTACCAAAAAAATAAATATATATATATATATATATATATATATATATATATATATATAACATTGTATAATATTATATGTAATTTTGTTATATTACTATTGTCATCAAATTTTATTAGAAACTGCAGGATGTAAAATGTAACAATTTGACAAAAAGTTAACAACTATTTAGGGGATATTGGGGAAGATTCATCAAAACCTGTGCAGAGGAAAAGTTGACCAGTTGTCCAACCAGATTGCTTCTTTCATATTTGAAAGACCCTCTAAAAAAATGAAAGAAGCAATCTGATTGGTTGCTATCGGTAACTGGTCAATTTTTCCTCAGCACAGGTCTTGATGAATCTCCACCAATATCCCTAGGGATAATTGGGGGAGATTTATCAAAACCTGTGCTTAGGAAAAGTTGACCACTTGCCCATAGCAACCAATCAGATCGCTTCTTTCATTTTTCAGATGCCTTTTCAAAATAAAAGAAGCGATCTGATTGGTTGCTGTGGACAACTGGGCAACTTTTCCTCTACACAGGTTTTGATAAATTTCCCCTAATATTTCTGCCTGCAACCATCCAATGTGCTAAGTCATATTATAATGAACATTATATATTCTGATGATCTCTCTTATAATTGCTGAGAAACTGACTAGGATATCACATTGATTATCACAATTAAGAAAGTACTAATGTTTCTAATCCCTACTAAATATCTTTCAGGTTGATTTTAAATATAAATCTTCTTTTATTACTGAATATGGAGGTACTTTTTACTGGGGATGCTATTCTGGGGACTGCGGTTATGAGATAAATCATTTCTATCAACCTGTGGATAACAGAACCTTGTACCCCAGCCGCTGGTACCAATATGAAGGTCATGTAAGGAGACGTGTGGACAACGATAAACCCTTCCGACTCTTGTAAGATCTGTGGAGGAAATGGGGTACATTTCTTTTCTGTCTGCAATATGATTTCCAATGCTGACTTTCTACTTTACTTTACTCAGCGCTATGCAAGTGTTAGGTTAGTGACCCACTCTGACTAGGTGGCCTTGACATGGCGAGTGGGCTTGTACTTTTTGATCAAAATGTATACTACCAACCTGTTAGTTTTTGAAATTATGCTGAAAAGCAAGTAGATCAACATACAAATTGTGGATGTGCGGCTATGTTTCTGTTTCTCTATTTTTGTTTTACATTTCTACTTTACTGCTAGAAACGAGATAGGCAGGTTTACACCTAACAGTGGCAGACACAATAAGTTGAATACATTGATGTTTTTGCCTCTCTACAAGGTTAAAGGGGTACTCAGGCCCTAAGACATCATATCCCCTATCCAAAGGATAGGGGATAAGAATTCTGACCGCGGAGGGTCCCGCAGCTGGGGACCCCCGCAATCCTGCATTCGGCACCCACCTCTTTGAGATGCACGCCGTGCTGCCAGCTCACAAACTGCCGGGTGCCGACCACGGGGCCGGACTATAGTGACATCACGACTACTCCCCCGTGTGATGTCACGCCCTGACCCCACTATGCAAGTCTATGGGAGGGGGCGTGATGGCCGTCACGCCCCCTCCCATAGACTTGCGAAGCGGGGGCGGGGTGTGATGTCACACGGGGGCGGAGTCGTAATACCATACTCCGGCCCCGTGGTCGGCACCCGGCAGTTTGTGAGCTGGCAGCACAGCGTGCATCTCAAAGAGGTGGGTGCTGAATGCAAGATTGCGGGGGTCTCTAGCGGCGGGACCCCCGTGGTCAGACATCTTATCCCCTATCCATTGGATAGGGGATAAGATGTCTTAGGGCCCGAGTACCCCCTTTATTATATAATGACTGGATGATAGCTCTACTGTACTGTTGGAGAGTAGATAGACAGGATTACACCTCTTAGAGCTTTCATATAAGCTGATGTTGCTTACCACACTAAAGGGTGAAGTTATAATTTCTGGATCATAGCTCTACCACTGCTGCTGGAGACTTGATAGCCAAGATTGTAGGTCACAATAAGCTGGTGTTCTCTGTCTTTCTACTTAATGCAGTTACAATGACTGGCTAATATCTCTACTTTTTTTTGCTGGAGACTAGATAGGAAGGATTATGCCATTGAAAGTAGCAGACACAATAAATCTGTTCCCACCTCCATTGTGAAGTTATTAATGATGTAATAAAAGATTTTCTGTGCTGCTGTAAAATAGGCAGGATTATACCACAGTAACAGAAGTTGGTGATTATACTCCGGGATAACGTTTTAAAAAGTGTATCATGGCATATTGTGCTGCTGGAGATCAGATAAGCAGGATTACATCACTGACAATAGTGGATAGGATCCTGAATATACATATTTTAGTTCAGAAGGGGAGTGAGAGACATTTTATACAGTTCCTATTGCCACTTTCTGTTCTTAGGGAGCTGTGTCTGACTGTGCGATAGCCTAGTACTATTTTAGATATAACATGATATACTTCTGTATTATTTAATTATGTTAATTGCAAATAGTTATCATCATTTTTATTTATGTCTCATCAGGGAAAGTAGTTGTTGTTGGGTTCCAAATAATCGTTATGAAGGTGGGTGGCAACTGAGCACCTCTGTGGATTTAGGAACCAGATCTGATACTCAGATGCCTAACAGCTCACCTGTGACTACTATCATGCCCATTATAAGGTACAGCATCATCCAGCTGCCACAAAAAAGGCACATAACATAATATATTTACTCTCTAAAGCTAATGTTCATTTAATATGTCTTTCAATTTTAGTTACTATGATAAAAGCATTTTTTTCTTAAATGTTTTTAAGGATTCCTCAGAATTGTGCAACCACCATTACATTATTAGGACATGACCCAGATGGAGACCTCGTGTCATGCCGACATGGATATTACTATGGAGAGTGCTCATTTTGTTCCCGGGACTTTCAAATAGATCATGTAAGATGCTAAATTTGTTAAACACCTACCCTCAGTGTGGTCAAGAGATTATAAAATGGAGTCATTGTCAGGTAGCAAAGCCTTATCCCAGTCATAGCTAAAATTAGATGTCAAATTTGTCATCCTAATCCAAATTATCATAAAGTAATCTGGAGTTTAAATTAGCACTATCAGATTCAAAAACTTTTTATATGTTGTACATCTTGGCAAAATAATAACTTTTCTAATATACTTCATAAGAAAATTGTATTTCATTTTTATAGAAATCATGGCTTATAAAATCATGGCTTTGTCCAAGCTGAAGCACAGGCATGGACTAAGTCCAGTAAGTGAGGGTGGGCTAGCACTCCTCTGTGCTCTCTCCTGTCTGATAGGACAGGAGAGAGCACAGAGGAGTACTATCAGACAGGAGAGAGCACAGAGGAATACTATCAGACAGGAGAGAGCACAGAGGAGTCCTATCAGACAGGAGAGAACACAGAGGAGTCCTATCAGACAGGAGAGGGCACAGAGGAGTACTATCAGACAGGAGAAAGCACAGAGGAGTACTATCAGACAGGAGAGAGCACAAAGGAGTACTATCAGACAGGAGAGAGCACAGAGGAGTACTATCAGACAGGAGAGAGCCCAGAGGAGTCCTCTCAGAAAGGGAAGCCCCATACCTCTTGACAAAGCTACATAGTAGCGAAACATGTCGGGGGCGGGGGGGAGGGGGCTGAGTAGGGTGTTTTAACTATATCAGAGCAGTTTCTGGAGTAAGCAGAGTGTGAGCTGCTGGCACACTCAGCGACAGAGATCAACAAATAATCTCAGTAAGAGAGATACTACAAGACATTAGATCAAAACCAAGGAATACTGCTCTGATACTTTTTAAATGTGTGGTTTATCTCTGATTAGTTTCTATTAAAGTATATGCATTATAGTTGGTATATGGGGAATTAGGGTACTATTGGATAAGGGGTAATCTATTGGAAAAGTGCTCAGACAGGAGAGAGCACAGAGGAGTCCTATCAGACAGGAGAGAGCACAGAGGAGTACTATCAGACAGGAGAGAGCACAGAGGAGTACTATCAGACAGGAGAGAGCCTAGAGGAGTGCTCTCAGACAGGAGAGAGCACAGAGGAGTCCTATCAGACAGGAGAGAGCACAGTGGAGTACTATCAGACAGGAGAGAGAACAGAAGAGTACTATCAGACAGGAGAGAGCACAGAGGAGTGCTATCAGACAGGAGAGAGCACAGAGGAGTGCTATCAGACAGGAGAGAGCATAGAGGAGTCCTATCAGACAGGAGAGGGCACAGAGGAGTACTATC
The DNA here is from genome assembly GCF_029499605.1 of Hyla sarda. Lineage (NCBI taxonomy): Eukaryota > Metazoa > Chordata > Amphibia > Anura > Hylidae > Hyla > Hyla sarda. Next base: position 220,925,075 of record NC_079194.1, on the reverse strand, counting down.
AGACAGGAGAGAGCCCAGAGGAGTGCTCTCAGACAGGAGAGAGCACAGAGGAGTACTATGAGACAGGAGAGAGCATAGAGGAGTCCTATCAGACAGGAGAGGGCACAGAGGAGTACTATCAGACAGGAGAGAGCCCAGAGGAGTGCTCTCAGACAGGAGAGAGCACAGAGGAGTCCTATCAGACAGGAGAGAGCACAGAGGAGTGCTATCAGACAGGAGAGAGAACAGAAGAGTTCTATCAGACAGGAGAGAGCACAGAGGAGTACTATCAGACAGGAGAGAGCATGGAGGAGTCCTATCAGACAGGAGAGAGCACAAAGGAGTCCTATTAGACAGGAGAGAGCACAGAAGAGTTCTATCAGACAGGAGAGAGCACAGAGGAGTACAATCAGACAGGAGAGAGCACAGAGGAGTACTATCAGACAGGAGAGTGCACAGAGGAGTCCTATCAGACAGGAGAGAGCACAGAGGAGTACTATCAGACAGGAGAGAGAACAGCGGAGTACTATCAGACAGGAGAGAGCACAGAGGAGTGCTATCAGACAGGAGAGAGCACAGGGGAATACTATCAGACAGGAGAGAGCACAGAGGAGTGCTATCAGACAGGAGAGAGCACAGAGGAGTATTATCAGATAAGAGAGAGCACAGAGGAGTCCTTTCAGACAGGAGAGGGCACGGAGGAGTACTATCAGACAGGAGAGAGCACAGAGGAGTACTATCAGACAGGAGAGAACACAGAGGCATTATGCCCCCTCCCATAGACTGACCCAGCACCTACTACAACAGCACCTTCATATTTACCTCCTGCTGTGCCGTTACCTGCCTGCGGGAGGTCCCGTTACTGTCCCGGTGCCGCTCCAATACTCAAGTCTGCCGGGGTGAGGTGTAAGTCAAGTCTCTTCCCTCCGAGGACTGCAGTAAAGCACACGTTAATTTTCTAACTTTGATTCAAATAGATGACAAAATTATAAAATTTATCCCCTGACCCTGACCAAACAATAAAGACATAATATAATGCAAGATCCTCCCAAAAAATATATTGTTTCTCATACAATTTCCAGGAATAAATTTGCAAACAAGCATGCCACAGGCATGCCCATGTACCTGAGTCTTGTCTATACCACTGATTCAAAAACCTGAAAGGGTTATGTGAGAGTATGAATTCAAGGGACTCTCACAAATTCTAAGAATTCTCTCCTTGGCTATGTTGATTAGGACCTCCTTCACAGCCCAGACCACTTCAGATAGGTGTAGAGGCTGTCCTCATCAATAGTGCCAAGTCTGCACTCCCTATGCTACGGAATATCAATCCCAGAGACAATGGGCAATTGTCAAAAAAACATTGCTGCTATGCATACACCCCCGGATAGTACATACAACATTATGGTTACCGGTGGGGCTGATGTATTTAGCCAGCACTGGCCAGATTACGTATTTGAGGAGCCATGTTTTCTTCTTGCCTGATGCACCTGTTTGTTCTGTCTGCCAGTGCAGCGATTAAGACTGGAAAATACTGTCTATTCATTCTTCCTTGCTATAACTACACTTTTGTATATTGCTAAATTAAATAAAATGAAATAGAAACAGAGACACAAAATGCAGTGTGAACCTAGCCATAGCACACAAGACAATAACTGCACAAAAGATAACTCTTAGAATGTCATAAGCCTAGCTGCCGTGGGTGGTAAAAATTTTTAGCCCCTTAAAGTGGTTTTCATTCTAAGATTTTATACCAGCCATAATTGAAGGAGGGGAAGGAGGGAAGCCTTGTTTATGCAGTTTAGGCAGCTCTTTTAAAAACGCTCTACACAGCCATCCCTCAACATGTTTCACCACAGCTGTGACTTTGGAGGTAGCATCCTTAGTACGCTACCCATTGACAAAGCCACAGCTGTGGTGAAACATGTATCCACCCACGTGAAATCACTTTTAAACCATTCCACATTTAAAATCCCCCATACGTTAATTAATACCACATGATCAAGTATATTATTTTGATTGTATTTTTTCTGCAATTGTTATTTTTATTATTGTTGTATTGCTGTTCGCATGAGTGATCAAGGTGTGATGCCCCTCCTGGTCATGTTCATTATTGATCTGGAATCCCATCAAACTGAGTACATAAATCCAGGTAGAGAAATTGTCTTGTGTTTTGATGAAGGGCTTAACTGGAGCCCTGAAAGGTGTAAAGTGCTACCTGTTCATATGCCTGGATTTTAGTGGAATTGTGAGACACTTGAATTAATGCTTTCTGTTTCTATCTAATGATAAATATGAAGTATCCAGGTCTGTGGAGTCATCCAACTCTTTGTAGATAGATAGATAGATAGATAGATAGATAGATACAAATGAGAAAATTACAGCAGCACACTGCTAGCACAAAGCACAAAGAAATATATGAAATATGATATTCTATATTGCTATAGTATAAATTAAGGTTCTTAGCTTATTATTTGGCCGAATAGCATGTACCATCCCACCCCATATGTACAATACAGAAAAAGGTAGAAGTTGTCCAGCACATACTGATACACAACTAGTGCATGGACCCAGCCTCAGCAGTGTGCCCCTGTATGCAGAGTCTATGCAATAGTTGTACGCTGCTCAAAAAAATTAAGGGAACACTAAAATAACACATCCTAGATCTGAATGAATGAACTAATGGTATGAAACACTTTCATCTTTACATAGTTTAATGTGCTGACAACAAAATCACACAACAAGTGGAAAACCACACTACAGGCTGATCCAACTTTGATGTAATGTCCTTAAAACAAGTCAAAATGAGGCTCAGTAGTGTGTGTGGCCTCCCCGTGCCTGTATGACCTCCCTACAATGCCTTGGCATGCTTCTGATGAGCATGGACAGTCTGTGGACACTCTGTGGTGCAACATGGTGTTGTTGGATGGAGCGAGACATGATGTCCCAGATCTGCTCAATCAGATTCAGGTCTGGGGAATGGGCAAGCCAGTCCATAGCATCAATGCCTTCCTTTCCACATGAGGTCTGGCATTGTTTTGCATTAGGAGGAACCCAGAGCCAACTGCCCCAGCATATGGTCTCACAAGGGGTCTGAGGATCTCATGCCTAATGGCAGTTAGGCTACCTCTGGCAAGCACATGGAGGGCTGTGCGCCCCCCCCCCCCCCCCAAAGAAATGCCACCCCACACCATTACTGACCCACCACCAAACCGGTCATGCTGAAGAATGTTGCAGGCAGCATAACATTCTCCACGGCATCTCTAGACTCTGTCACGTCTGTCACATGTGCTCAGTGTGAACCTGCTTTGATCTTTGAAGAGCACAGGGCGCCAGTGGCAAATTTGCCAATCTTGGTGTTCTCAGGCAAATGCCAAACATCCTGCACGGTGTTGGGCTGTAAGCACAACCCCCACCTGTGGACGTTGGGCCTTCATACCACCCTCATGGAGTCTGTTTCTGATTGTTTGAGTGGACACATTCACATTTCTGGCCTGCTGGAGGTCATTTTGCAGGGCTCTGGCAATGCTCCTCCTTGCACTCCTTGGAGGTAGCGGTCCTGCTGCTGTTGCCTTCTTACGGCCTCCATGTCTCCTGATGTACTGGCCGGTCTTCTAATAGCACCTCCATGCTCTGGACACTATGCTGACAGACACAGCAAACCTTCTTGTCACAGCACGCATTAATGTGCCATCCTGGATGGGCTGAACTACCTGAGCCATTTGTGTGGGTTGTAGACTCCGTCTCATGCTACCACTAGAGTGAAAGCACCGCCAGCATTCAAAAGTGACCAAAACATCAGCCAGGAAGCATAGGAACTGAAAGTGGTCTGTGGTCACCACCTGCAGAACCACTCCTTTATTGAGGGATGTCTTGCTAATTGCCTATAATTTTCACCTGTTGTCTGTTCCATTTGCACAAAAGCATGTGAAATTGATTGTCAATCAGTGTTGCTTCTTGAGGGGACAGTTTCATTTCACAGAAGTGGGATTGACTTGGAGTTACATTGTGTTGTTTAAGTGTTCCCTTTATATTTTTTTGAGCAGTGTATATCAGTATGTGCTGGACAAATTTTACATTTCTCTAGAAAGATAAATAAATAGATAGATACAATCTAAAATATACTGTATTATGTGACATACATATTCTTTATTTTAGAACAAATGTACCATATCTATTCCATCACGAATAAACACTGGATCCTATGTAGTGGAATTAATACTTGAAGACTTTCCAAAGAACAACATTTACCTCACATACAATGATGGTACAAGAGTTTTCAAATACAGACCCTTAAATCGTAAAAGTCGAGAACTACCAGAGGATTACCAAAAATATTACTGGTATGATACTACATTATCAGAAACTGTTAATGAAGATACTTTGTTTATAACAGAATTGGTCACAGAATTAGAGCCAGCTACTGATTTTACCGCAGAAACGACTACTGCGGCAGAGAGCTCAACTTTTACAGAACCTTCTTCAGACAGTGAAACCGCTCACCATTATTATACTTCACAAGAAAGCACTGTGGAGTCTGCCAATATACAAGAGTACATTACCAGTGAAGCCCTAGAAGAACTTCAGCCTACCTCACATTATGAAGATGTAACAGCACTTGTCACCCCCAGTGAACCTACAGAAACTCAGACTCCTCAAGTTCTGACTACCCTACATTATTCTACTATGGACAAAGAAACTCTTCCAGAAGCTCAGACTACCCTTGATTATTATACTACGGACACAGAAACTCCAGGCATTCAATATACCCTACAATATGACACTACTGAGTCTGATGTAACATATCCAGATGATGCAACTACACTAGCTGTGACTGATCCTTTTACAGCTATGAGAGAGACTACGCAACACATTTTGACCGAGGCTGTGACATTTCCATATGAAACAACAGAATGGGATTTTTACCCAACTTCAGATTCATATATTTACATGGATTCCCTGAGCAGAATTTCTCTGCAGTTTTTAGTGGAAGGTAAGAATAATGTCTCATGCACACAACTTGTGTGGTAGCATTTTGTAGCATATGTGTCCATATAATTTTATGGGCCTAGACTATACCTCTGTGTTTCATTGAGTAATTTTCAGCTAGAAGCAGGTGAGAGTAAATATGATTCCAAATGGAAGCACCATACAGCAGAATACAAAGTGTCTGGATTCATAAGTTTGATCTTTTTGTTGGCCAACACATTAGAGAAATGTTGGCCAAACCTTGTGATTTTGTCAGAACCAGCCAACCATCTAATGTGTTGCCAGATATGATGGGAGAGAAGGATTAGACATGTTGGAATTTAACTGCTTGATCCCTTTGTTCTTGGAAAATAAGCTGGAGGCGAAGAGTCTGGTAGTGGCTTTATCTCTTCTCATCCTTGAGAATACATGTTCACAGAGATAGCTAGCTGTTCACTGAATGAGCGTTTAGCCATAAGCTGTACTATGTGAAGTTGCAGTAATAATTTTGAAATGTCGGACTGAAGTCCTAGCCTTAAAACCCCATAAACTATATATAATGACATCTCTTTAAGCCAAACACCCAAAATTACATGGACAACAAGGTCTTCTAGAGGGTTGGTCTTCATATAAAAGAAAACAAATATACATAGTACAGCATGTAGAAACATTGTGGCATTCAAATACAAATACAGTAGCTGTATCTTCTGAACATTTTTTTTATATAGTCATAAATATATGAAATGGATAATTACAATCACTGCAACTAAACAAAACATAAATGAAGTTAGGTATACTAAAACATTATAAAAAGAAACTTTGCAATCTTTGAGGCCCAATGCATAACCTTTCACAACGCAGCCAGCTTCTCTTTGTAGACGCATGATGTTTCTATTCTCTCGTGCCTTTGGTGCATTAATCCTCTTTAGCAAATCTGAGAATGGAACTATCTCCACTGTGAGATTCCATTACATGTGCTCCCGATGTAGATGTTACTTTGCCTGTGGATATAGAATAAAAATGGCCTCTTATCCTAACAAATTGTTTTGTCCATGTAGTAGATTCATGGACAACAAATCACATAACCACATATGATGATCTGCATTTGTTGTCCATGTGGATTCTACTACGTGGGCAAAGTCCTAATGAAATGGTATGAAACAGCTGTTGCCTTCTTCTGTACACACCCTATCTTCTCTTTGTATATACACAACCATTGTTGTATGTATATTACAATAAAGATGTTCTAAAGATACAGCTATTACTGGTGAATGCCGCATTGTTTCTACATTCTATACATTGGACTGCCTTTTCATATTAATGTATAAACATCATGTAGAAGCTCGATTATTACCACTGACGCCTGTCTAGGAGTATGTGAAAGGCTCTGCTCTATCAGATACCTGAATTACCTAGGAGCGGTGCCAGACTCTTTCCTCTATTTTGTTGTCAAATATACATAGGATGCGATGGAATAAAAAATTCTGTCTGTGTGAAGAAATGGTAATTTGAGGATTCAGTCTAGTTATGTCTTCTCTATTACTTTTATTTAGCATTTTAAATATTTGAAGGATATACAGTATTTATGTCTAGGATTGTTGTGGTCATTGAATTAAGAAAAGTAACTCCACCTGCTTCGAAATAGGAGAACTTCTCAATGAGAAACAAACATATTGGCCCTGATTTTCTATTGTTATCTAACCTGTTTTGTCGGGTTGTGCGCCAGATTCTGGAAAAGTGTAAAATGTAGGGAGACCTTAGCAAATATCATGGAAAAATATCTGTAGGGGGGGGGGGGGGGGAACACAACAAAGAAAACATCACTCCACTCTTAGTAAATCAGGGCCATTATGTGCTCTTTTTATGGTTACTAATACCTGGTTTTCTTGCTCTCCAGTTACAAGTGCAGCTCCCTCCTGTACACTTGGTAATTACAGACCAAAATTTATTTCACCTACTCCACATCAAGGTGAGAAGCTGCTGACCAATGTAGGAAGTGTATTCCAGCTCCATCTATCGGCTCAAGCAGCATATACAAGGTAAGACCAGCACCATGCATTCTATAAGCCTTTACCAATGACAGTAAAATTATCAAAGGGGGTTGTACGGGATAAGAAAAACATGGCTGCTAACTTGTATAAATAGAAACACACCTGTCCATAGGTTACGTCTGGTATTGCAACTCTGGTCTATTGAAAAGAGGGCAGAAATGAATACTACAAAGAACCTATGGACAGGGGTGGTGCTCTAAGTGTAAGAAAGGGATAGAAGCATTTTTGGTGTTAACATTTTTGTGGTCTTTCATCCTAATGGGTCTCTACCCTTAGAAGTGAGTTTTATGCACTATGTAATAATCTGTTGGCCCAGCTCTTCTAATGTCTTATTGATACCAAATGACAAAATACTTACTTCACATTACATATTTATACAATTATAAGCACTAACTCATAATCTTTGCATATGTTCGGAATCTTACGAAGTGGAGAGGATGTCCAGCCCGTTATGAGTTTCAGAAGATAAAAGCATTCCATAAAAGTATGCAGTACAGCACTTGGTACTGGGTTCAGATCCTACACGTTTCTGACGTAGACATCCTGTGGAGTATTTATGAAAAGTGGGTTGGTGAACGTCTTTTTACTCCATTAAAGGGGTACTCCACTGGCCAGCGTTCGGAACTAAAGGTTCCGAACGCTGTTTTTGCGGGGGTCGACCACGCCCCTCTTGATGCCACGCCCCTCAATGCAAGTCTATGGGAGGGGGCGTGACGGCCATCACGCCCCCTCCCATAGACTTGCATTGAGGGGCGTGGCCGTGACATCAAGAGGGGCGTGGTCGACCCCCGCAAAAACAGCGTTCGGAACATTTGGTTCCGAATGCTGACTATTTGAGTTCCCCTTTAATTCATGTAGTGGAAACTGTGTACCTGCACCTAATTTATAACATGGTGCAGGACATGTAATAAATCTGGTGCTGATCACATTTCTTATATCAGTACTCTACTTTGTATGGTGTTTTCTCTGCGACTTTTTAACCGGTGGGACAATTATGCGACTTTTTAATAACACTGCCCACAGTTAGTTTGTAAGCTCTTTTTTATTTGGTGGTGATTAGCACCCTTTTTTGGTGGGTTGCGCCAAACAATGCGACTTTTTTTAAGAAGTCACAGTTTTAAAAATCCCTGACCACTGCAAAAATTCAAACAAAAACACGTCTACCACTACAACAATCCAAAACACAGGTAAATCTAAAGTCGCAGGAAAAGTCGCAAAAAACATACTGCACCATAATATTAAGACAAATTTACCCCCCTAAAAGGGTAAAATGCTTCATGAATACCCCCATGTCTTTACTCATACATATGTTCAGAATCTACAGTGTCGTGCAAAAGTATTCACTCTTTGATCTAAACCATTCCATTGTAGCTCTGGCTGTTCAGTATGTTTAGGGTCATTGTCCTGCTGAAAGATGAACCTCTGTCCTAGTCTCCAGTCTTTTTTTTCCGATTGGATCAGATGTTTATTAAGGATTGCTCTGTATTTGGATCCATCCACCTTTCCATCTATGCTGACCATTTTCGTTGTAGCTGCGGAAGAGGAGAATTCCCACAGCAAAATGCTACCACCACCATGTTCACTGTGAGGATGGTGTGCTCTTGGTGATGGGCAGTGTTGGGTTTACGTCACACATAGTTCACACAAAGTTCAGTTTTGGTCTCATCTGCCTAGAACGCCTTCTTCCACATTTTCTGTGTCTCCCACATGGCTGGTGGCAAACTCCAAAAGGGATTCCTTGTGGTTCACTGTCAACAATGGCTTTTTTTACCAGTCTTCCATAAAATCCAGATTTCTGGAGTACATGATAAATAGTTGTCCTGTGGGAAGATTCTCCTACCTCAGCTGTTTCAGCTCCTCCAGAGATACCAAGGGCCTTTTGGTTGCTCTGTTAAATCCCTAACGACAATGGACGTATATTTACGTTCATTGCTGGCTCCCACTGTATGAAGTGCGCTCAGGAGCTGAGGGCGCTTCATACCCGATGGGTCTGAGTTGCTATCAGCAGCCAGGACCACGGCTAATGCTGGACATCGCCATGTACGGCATTAACCCTTTAGACGTTATAATTAAATTTCATTGTGGCGTCTAAAATGGGAGAAAACCAATCCCGGCTAGCTCAGTGGGCTAATCGGGACCGTCGCAACAAAATCCTGGCATCCCGATCAGCTAAGAGGATGGTGGGAGGTCTCATACCTGGCTCCCTGCCGTCTGATTGGCGCTGCAAGGCTCCAGTCAGCCATGGAAGGCTGGAGCAATTGAGCACGATAACACTGATCAATGCAGGGCAATGGCATAGCATTAAACAGTGTATGCAATCCAATAATTGCATTTGCATGTAATAGCCCCCTTTTGGGAAAAAAAAAAAGTAAAAAAAAAAGGTGTAAAAAAGTTAATAAATGTGAATTAGCCCCTTCCCTAATAAAAATTTAAATCACTTCCCTTTTCCTAATTTTTAAATAAAATATTGTAAACAAATATAAACATAAACATATGTGGTGTTGTCGTGTGTGTAAATGTCCAAACTATTTAAATATAACATTAATTCAACTGCTTGGTGAATGGCATACACCTAAAAAAAAATACCAAAATCCAGAATTGCATATTTTTGGTCACTTCATATATCATAAATTATAAAAAGCGATCAAAAAGTCCCATCAAAACAAAAATGGTACCAATAAAAACTAAAGGTCACGGCGAAAGAAAATGAACCCTCATTTTGCCCCGTATATGGAAAAAAAATCTATAGGGGAAAGAAGAGGACAATTTTAAGCATACTCATTTTCATACAAAAATGTATACACTGCTCAAAAAATAAAGGGAACACTTAAACTACACAATGTAACTCCAAGTCAGTCACACTTCTGTGAAATCACACTGTCCACTCAGGAAGCAACAATGATTGACAATCCATTTCATGTGCTGTTGTGCAAATAGAACAGACAACAGGTGGAAATTATAGGCAATTAGCAAGCCACCCCCATAAAGGCATGATTCTGCAGGTGGTGACCACAGACCATTTCTTAGTTCCTATGCTTCATGGCTGATGTTTTGGACACTTTTGGATGCTGGTGGTGCTTTCACTCTAGTGGTAGCATGAGACGGAGTCTACAACCCACACAAGTGGCTCAGGTAGTGCAGCTCATCCAGGATGGCACATAAATGCGCGCTGTGGCAAGAAGGTTTACTGTGTCTGTCAGCGTAGTGTCCAAAGCATGAAGGCGCTACCAGGAGACAGGCCAGTACATCAGAAGACGTGGAGGAGGCCGTAGGAGAGCAACAACCCAGCAGCAGGACCACTACCTCCGCCTTTGTGCAAGAAGGAGCAGGAGGAGCACTGCCAGAGCCCTGCAAAATGACCTCCAGCAGGCCACAAATGTGCATGTGTCTACTCAAACGGTCAGAAACAGACTCCATGAGGGTGGTATGAGGGTCCGACGTCCACAGGTGGGGGTTGTGCTTACAGTCCAACACCGTGCAGGACGTTTTGCATTTGCCAGAGAACACCAATATTGGCAAATTCGCCACTGGCACCCTGTGCTGTTCACAGATGAAAGCAGGTTCACACTGAGCACATGTGACAGACATGACAGAGTCTGAAGACACCGTGGAGAATGTTCTACTGCCTGCAACATCCTCCAGCATGACCGGTTTGGCAGTGGGTCGCTAATCGTGTGGGGTGGCATTTCTTTGGGGTTCGCACAGCCCTCCATGTGCTTGCCATTAGGTAGCGAGTTGAGATCCTCAGACCCCTTGTGAGACCATATGCTCGTGCCCTGGGTTCCTCCTAATTCAAGACAATGCTAGACCTCATGCGGCTCGAGTGTGTCAGCAGTTCTTTCAAGAGAAAGGCATTGATGCTATGGACTGGCCTGCCCATTCCCCAGACCTGAACCCGATTGAGCACATCTGGGACATCATGTCTTGTTCCATCCACCAACGCCACGTTGCACCACACTGTCCAGGAGTTGGCAGATGCTTTAGTCCAGGTCTGGGATGACATCCCTGAAGAGACCATCCACCACCTCATCAGGATCATGCCCAGGCATTGTAGGAAGGTCATACAGGCACATGGAGGCCACACACACTACTGAGCATCATTTTTACTTGTTTTAAGGACATTACATCAAAGTTGGATCAGCCTGTAATGTGGTTTTCCACTTTGATTTTCAGTGTGACTCCATATCCAGACCTCCATGGGTTGATAAATTTGATTTCCCTTAATAATTTTTGTGTGATTTTGTTCTCAGCACATTAAACTATGTAAAGACGAAAATATTTCATACGATAAGTTCATTCATTCAGATCTAGGATGTGTTATCTTAGTGTTCCCTTTATTTTTTTGAGCAGTGTAGTTTTTTTAAGTAGTAAAATTAAACAAAACCTATACAAATTTGTTATCCTATTAATTGTATGAACCTACAAAATGTATATAATGTGTCATATTTACTGAAAACTACACTGCATAGAAACCGAAGCTATAAAAAGTTTCAAGTTTTTTTATTTTTTATTTTGCCCCCAAATTGTTTTTATTTGTTTCACTGTAGATTTTGTGGTAAAATGATTGATATCATTACAGAGTACAATAGCAAAAATCAAGCCCTCATATGGGACTGTATGTAGAAAATTGAAAGAGTTATGTCTTGGTAGGGTTGTAGTTGTGCCATATTCTTTAAATTTTCTGATGATGGATTCTATAGTGCTCCATGAGATGTTCAAAGCATGGAATATTCATTTACAGCCTAATCCTAACTTTACCCCTGACCTGTTAGGTGTGCTTCTTGGTCTTTATGCTGCTGATTGTTCAGTAATGCTCTCAAACAAACTCTGAGGCATTATAAAACAAGTGTATTTTTACCATCATTAAATTGCTGTCAGGTGGACCCAGTTTACTAATATTGTGACTCACAATTGCTTGCACCAGATCTTTGTTCAGTGTTTCACAGTAAAGGGGGAGAATACATATGCACTGAATGCTTTTCTTTTTTTTTTTTTTTTTTTTTGTAAATAATGTTGATATCCTTGTAATATTTCCTTCATTTCAAAATGAGGGGCTACTTTGTGTTTGTCCATTACATAAAATAGCTGTGAAATAAATTTAAATCTCTACTTATACTATGGCAAGATGTAGAAAAGTCCAAAGGGGAGTAAATATTTATACAAGCCACTACTGTATCTAGCTGCATGAAACATCATATGAAACTTATATTGTTGTATACCCTTAAATAGAGACAATAAATATGTGTGTACCATAATAAACATTGAAGCATTTTATAATATTGTATTTGCAAGGCATTGAAATTGCTCATCACTCAACTGTAAAATCGTTTCTATCACTGATTAAAGAGTACCTGTCATCAAACCATATTTTCTAGACTAATGTAAAAAGAAAAGTGTCTTATAATTACAAGAGGAACAATATATTAAAATTTGAGTTTAGTCACATGTACTCTTTAACTAGGATTACCAACTTGACTACTTCCAGAATGAGCAAAGTGTTCCATGTGTATATGCATAGTTACACTATGTTACACCCTAGTCATTTTCCTATATAATGTATTGTGAAACAATGGGTTGAGGTGGAAAATAAAACCTATTATGCACAATTTTATGGGGTGCTTGTTTTCACTGTATGTAGAGAAATGCTATCTGCTATTGCAACTAAGTTATTTATATGTATTTTCTTCCATAGTGTCTCAGATTTCAAAGTCAGCGGTCCACCTGGAATGACCAAATCATTTACCAGCAAATCTCGGTCTACTACAAAGAGCATGGTGGTAGAATGGACCCCATCAAAAAATAATGTGGGAGACCATGTACCGGTCTGTTTTATAGCAGAAACTTCAAATGGGTCAGTACATTTTGTGACATTTTAAGCTAAACTTTATTGTAGGAACTGCATGTGCATAGTTTACTGTGCAGAATATATTAGTTTATTCTGTACAGTGTGGTACTTATAGCTGTCTAGCAAATATGTCACTTTCTGCCAGGGTGGCCTCCATTTTCCTACATTTAAACAGGTACTCTGGGGGAACTGAACTTACATTATAACCACAGGATAGAAGACAAGTGTCTGATCCCCACAATCTCCTGTACAGGGCAAACTACTTACCCACCGATGGGACTCTCTGGCTCACACCCTCAAAGAAAAGCAGAAGTGACGACCCTCTTACCCAACCACCGGGGATGGTGATGAGCCCCCATACAGGAGATCACAGGGTGTCCCAGTGGTCGGACCTCTCATGTTCAGATACTTATTCCCTATCATGTAGGGGATAAGTTCAGTTCCCCCCGAATACCACTGTACAGTGGCGTCTCCAGCTTTAATATTTTCGGGAGGCACATTGGGGGCCAGGACAAAAGAAAGGGGGGAAATGATAAATAGCTACATACAGTATATGCTGTCAGGATATAATACTGCCATACACTGTGTTTCAGGGACTTAATAGTACCACACAATGTGCCACCAGGATAAAATGGTGTCATACACTCTGCCACCAGGATATAATAGTGCCAGACACTGTGCTACAAGGACATAAGAGTGCCACACTGTGCCTCCAGAACACAATAGTACCATACACTGTGCTGCCAGGATATAATGGTGCCAGACACTGTGCCACCAGGATATAATAGTGCCAGACACTGTGCCACCAGGACATAATAGGGCCACACACTGTGGCACCAGGGTATAATAGTGCCAGGCACTGTGCAGCCAGGACATAATAGTGCCACACACTGTGCCACCAAGATATAATAGTGTCACACACTGTGCTACCAGGACATAATAGTGCCACACACTGTGCCACCACTATATAACTGTGTCAGACACTGTGCCACCAGGACATAATAGTGCCACACACTGTGCCACCAAGATATAATAGTGTCACACACTGTGCTACCAGGACATAATGGTGCCACACACTGTGCTGCCAGGACATAATAGTGCCACACACTATGCTGCCAGGATATAATAATGTTGCCAGGACATATTAGTGCCACACACTGTGCCGCCAGGATATAATAATGTCATACACTGTACTGCCAGGACATAATACTGCCACACACTGTGCTGCAGGGATATTATAGTGCCACACACTGTGCTGCCAGGATACATTAGTGCCCCACAGATATAATGGTGCCACATACTGTGCCTTTTGGATATATTAGCGCCACACATTATGTTGCCAGGACATAATATAGCCACACACACACAGACTGTGCTGCTTGGATATAACAGTGCCCAATGGATATAATAGTTCCACACCCTGTGCTGCCTGTATATAGTAGTTCCACACCTTGTGCTTCCTGGATATAGTAGTTCCAAACACTGTGCTGTGTGGATATAATTGTTCCACACACTGCCCTGCCTAGATATAGTAGTTCCACACACTGTGCTGCCTGGCAGGGCCGGTTTTAGGCTTATTGTGGTCCAGGGAAAAATTTAAAGTGGGGCCTATGGCCAGTTAAAGGAGCCCGGCCTCTCCCTGCCATCACTACATGAATGGCCCCTTCTGAGAGCTTTTAATAAGCAGCGAGACTCACCTCTAAATGGTGCTGGCTGCACTCCCACACATTCTCCGAGCCGCAAACACTGTAGCAGCCCGCAGGAGGCCCCCTGGAGGATGGGGGCCCTGGGCAATTGCCCGGTTTGCCGCGCCTTAACGCCGGCCCTGCTGCTTGGATATAGTTGTTCCACACACTGCGCTGCCTGGATATAGTAGTTCCACACACTGCGCTGCCTGGATATAGTAGTTCCACATACTGTGCTGCCTGGATATAGTAGTTCCACACACTGCGCTGCCTGGATATAGTAGTTCCACATACTGCGCTGCCTGGATATTGTAGTTCCACACACTGTGCTGTCTTGCATATAGTAGTTCCACACACTGTGCCCTCAGTACTTAATAGTGCCCACTAGAAAGCATTATGCCACCCAGTGTCACTGGCACCTAACCTGTACTGGTGACTAGTAATAACTCTATAGAGAGACACTGCTCCACACATGGTAAATGGCAGCTACCAATAGCGCTTTTATTACGTGTTACCTATCTTTCCCAGACTACTGATAAATCCTGCTAAATGCACTAGAAAAAAATTGTGTACAGGAGTCTGGGAAAGCTGGGTAACAGCTGCCAAGGGCCATATTGGTAGTCACCAAACTTTTCCAGGTAAAGATCAGGGTCCAGGGGATTTGTTCATTTTTTATTTATTGAAGGATGACTGACAGGGAGTGAGGAAGTGGAAGCAGATGAGGGCACATAGGTGACAATGTTATAGAAGTGACATGAGAGCCCTCATCTACAGACCAAGACAACTCTGCTCCCCCCATGTCCTCATAGATTTATTACCGGCAGTAATATAGATAACACCCCTCCCCCATACTGCTGGTAACAAATCTGTCAATATTTCACAGCACAGAAATAAATAATCCAAAAGGTCAATACTCAATTATTTCTCACAGCCCTTAACGACCCTTGTTTAGATAAAAACACTTATTTATTGATATGCATTAAAATCACATACCCCTATGACAAACTGTGTAAACAAAATTGTGACATCAACAGTATATCCCCATCCATCTGAGTTTGGTATTAGATGGTAAATATTATTCAATCCTCTTGTAATGCTTAACAAGCATCCACAATCACCTAAAACCCTGTGTCCCTAGGAAGGAGATTTATCAAGCTCCGTAGTAGATTTTTTTTGTATGAAAAAGTCGCATGTACTTGCACACGTGCGACTTTTCTATACATGCTGCGACTTTTTGATTTTTGCTTATTCCAAAGCACATTTCTGAAATCTGCTCACGTAGTATTTTTTTTTTTTACTTTGCAGTGGTCATGTATTTATCAAATGCGTTAGGTGCTACATATGTATTCCAGGTCCAACCTGGCTTACAGAAAGTGCATACGTCTGCAGAAAAGGACATTAACACCCACTTTAACAACTGTTCTTGTTCTGCATCATGAAACAAAGCTACTACATTAATGTTAATGTTAATTATAGAAAAAATTAATTATATAACTAATAACGTTAAAATAGAATAAGGCTCAAAATAATTGTGTAAGAATTTTTACAAACTACATAAATAACCCATATGTGCCACTAAAATGTTTCCTTAAAAAAAAGAAACATCCATAGTAATACAGCTTCATGCACATTTTGGGGTGGGTAACGTACCAAGAGATTTTTTTTTTTGTGGCTTCACTATTGTTTATGCGCTTGTTGGCGCTGCGCTGTCTTCCTTCCTAATATAAAGTCTTGGCTCGGCGCAGCGACACAAGACTCCGCGCATCAACGTCTCAAAATAAAATAAAAAAGCCTCCAGAGTATGGATATACATGGTGCGGCATAGTATGTTTTTACATTTTTTTTTATTTCTGAGGAGGGTGGATGGGTTGTTACGGGATAGTTGGAGTGCAGCTATTTAGTGCCAGGCAGGCCAGTCAGGGTGTCACCAGATGCGGTATGACCCCCATGTCACTCTCTAGCAACGCTACTGGTAATAAAGGGTAGATAAAGAACTTTGGCTATTAACATAAGGGAAAACTTTTCTGCTTTAAAAAATGCTTTTGTAAGCGGGTTTCCCGTTTTTTGCTTACATGTGATTTATTTATCAAGGTTGTGCGACTATTTGATAAATAGGTCGCATGTAAGCAAAAGTAAGTAAAAAAAATAGTCATATAAAACTAGCCAAATGTTTGAAAAGAATGATAAATCTCGTTCTAGATGATTAATGCACCAGGCTTATATATGCCATATCCACTTGATCACATTCATGTACCAGATTTCAGATTCAACACCAGCACATATAATGATGCAGAGTATCCTCTTATGGCTATAATGCAGTATGATGTGTGTAGATACTTCCACTCACCAGGAGCACCAGACTAAGATATCAAAAAACACCCCATGAAAAAAGTGAAAATAAAAACATTACAGTTTTAATCCATTTGTTCTGACGCGTTTCCCCCATGATGTCGGAGTTTCTCAAGGAACTAAGGAGTGGTTTGTCCCCTCGATATGGGCTGATGTCAGCAGTCAAGTCTGACTCTGGTACAGCACATGCCCTCTGGTATGGGGCACATTACATGTATACGACGCAGCACTATCCTCGATACAGCGCCCTTCCACAGGCCGGCATACAAGCTTGTGCAAAAGGATACTCTGGATCATTATATGTGCTGGTGTTGGATATTGAGCATAAATCTGAATGTGATCAAGTGGAATATGGCATATTTAACCCTGGTGCATTAATCATCTAGGGACACAGGGTTTTAGGTGATTGTGGATGCTTGTTTAGTATTACAAGAGGATTGAATAATATTTACCATCTAATACCAAGCTCAGATGGACTGTAATATGCTTTTGATATCACAATTCTGTTTACACAGTTTGTCATTGGGGTATGTGATTTTAATGCAAATCAATAAATAGTGTATTTATCTAAACAAGGGTTGTTAAGGACTGTGAGAAATAATAAATCTGTCACCACAGACAGACCCGGAGCACCGTTCATTAGAGAAGAAAACTGCAGAATCCTAAGCTCTTCCCCTCCATCCCTCCCTGTCCCACCTCTGGACGCTTAGTTCTTCCTCTCATACTCCTCCCCACATATCGGCTGCTGGGTGTAATGTCCAGCACAGTGTAAGGCTGTACAGGACTGCTGGCACCCAATCAAATTGCCGCCCCCTGCAGGCGGGAGGTGGTAGTGGTGGAACGCTCATTCTTTTAATTATTTCTGGTCCCATCAGCAGCACTCTGTGTTCCTTTGTGTCCCTGGAAGCGTGCATTTCAATTGGGGGCACATGGGGGGCCACAACATGATGTATGGGGGGACCATGGCCCCCCTGGAGACGCCATTGCCCCTGTAAGGCTGGGTTCACACCACATTTTTGCCATACTGTTTTCAATCAGTTTTTCTAAAGAAAGCTGGATGGCAAAAAAACAGATGGAAATATATGGGAAAAAGTAAACCGTATGTGTTTTTAAACCGTATACTGTTTTTAAAAGTGCATACGGCTCTTTTTATTTAAAAAAAAACATACGTTTTTGAAAATTTTATTTCAAATAAATACATTTTTTCTAAATTTTAACTTTAGGATGCAAATGCGCATGTGCAAAGTAAAAACTGTATACGGTTTCCCATATGGAACTATATACATGTGTTTTTTTTAATTGATGTCCATGTTAAAAAAAAAAAAACGTATGCGGTTGCAATATGGTTTTTAACCCGGAGACAAAACCGTGGTCAATCATGATTTTGAGTACGGGAAAAAAACGTATTGCAAGCAAACCATACGCATACGCAACCGGATGCATACGCTTTTCAATTGTTTGTCTATGTATACGGTTTTCAATACGGTTCCATACGTGTTCTATAATGAAAACATATACGGGAACCGTACTTGAAAAACGTGGTGTGAACCCAGCCTTAGGCTGGGTTCACACTACGTTTTCTCCCATACGGGAGTGCATACGGCAGGGGGGAGCTAAAACCTTGCGCTCCCGTATGCCTTCGTATGCGCTCCCGTGTGTCATTCATTTTAATGAGCCGGCCCGAGTGAAACGTTCGGTCGGCTCATTTTTGCGCCGTATGCGCTTTTCCCTCGGACCTAAAACTGTGGTCAACCACGGTTTGAGGTCCGGTCATAAAAGCGCATACGGCACAAAAATGAGCCGACCGAACGTTTCACTCCGGCCGGCTCATTGAAATGAATGACACACGGGAGCGCATACGAAGGCATACGGGAGCGCGAGGTTTTAGCTCCCCCCTGCCGTATGCGCTCCCGTATGGGAGAAAACGTAGTGTGAACCCAGCCTTATACTGTTCATGTGCAGAATTGCTCACAAGAAGTTCTAATGACAGTAAGGCCCCTTTCACACTACAGGTATCATCCTGTAAAAAACCTCCGTTATTACTCCCGGCAAAAAGTATTTTTGGTCAGGCAA
This sequence comes from Hyla sarda, assembly GCF_029499605.1. Lineage (NCBI taxonomy): Eukaryota > Metazoa > Chordata > Amphibia > Anura > Hylidae > Hyla > Hyla sarda. Next base: position 220,906,125 of record NC_079194.1, on the reverse strand, counting down.
AAAAAAATAAAAGGGTGAAAAACCGGACGGTAAAGTTTAACACTGACGTCTATGGGAACCTGATGTTAAAAAAAACCCATCTGTTATGATCAGTTATTGTCAGTTAACATTTGTTTTTTGTACTGAGCATGCTCTGTACAGCTTTACAAAAAAGGGTTAAAAACCTGATAAAACCTGATAAACCTGATAAGACCCAGATGTAACTGGTAATAATGGATGATAACGGATAAACAACATCGTTTTGTTTTTTTTGTTGTTTTTTTGGCCATCAGTTATCATCCGTTATTACCAGTTATCGCATCTGTTTTTTTTTTCCATCCGTTATTGTAAAATAATGGCAGTAAAAAAGCAGGATGATACATGTAGTGTGAAAGGGGCCTAATAATATGCCCATATTTATCAATGTTAACACAGCATTAGCCACATTGATTTATAAAGTACAACTTGCATGATAACTGCTTTCATTGTTTCTACAGGTATCAGTCTGAAATGCGTTGTGTCATTGTAGTGGTGGGTCCCAGCAGTTTAGGTATGCTTTGCTTTACTTTTAGGTTTTATGATAAATATAGAAATTGTATTTGGTTTTGTTCACATTAAAATCATGTTCTATATGACATTTTGATGGAAGACACTATTCGCAACCTTAATCTCTTCTATCGCATCCATATGCCAAACTGGGCACCTGGATACTGTTTTAAACAAAAAATAAAGGTGCATTCCTATGTTAAGTATTGGTGAAACATCCACGTGGTCTTCTATACACGCTGATAGGTGCAAGCAACAACAGAGATTTAGAAAATTTGCTTTCCTCATATAACTATTAACCATGTGTATTTATATATGTAGAGGTTTACATTAAAGGGGAACTCTGCTCCTAGACATCTTATCCCCTATATAAAGCATAGGGGATAAGATGTCTGATCACAAACTCTGGGTGCAGCAGGGAGATCACAGGGTTCCCCAGCGGCGGGACCCTCGCGATCTCCCTGCTGCACCCAGAGTTCGTTTAGACCAGTGGTTCTTAACCTTGTTGGAGGTACTGAACCCCACCAGTTTCATATGCGCATTCACCGAACCCCTCTTAATTGGAAAAATAAAATATGATTTTTTTCAAATTCAAAACATAGGAGGAATATATTTAAGTATATATTTATACATATGTGCACAAAATGAACAAAACCATTAAGAACAAAGAACAAAACCATGAAAACATGATTTTCACACAAAAACATAATGAATATTTACTGCAAATCAGTGTGACTTCTGCTGTTGTCTTTCAGAGACCAGTTCAGAAATGCGCAGCTTTACCTTGGCAAGTGCCACTCTCATGTCATTTTCGCAACAATGGCAGTGTTCCCCCACATTAGGCAGGCAGTGTTCCCCCACAGACATCCAGCCTCCAGCCATATACAGTGTATGGCTGGAGGTTGTTTGCCTGTGTACTGCCCACTTCAGTGCTCCGAAGATGACGTGCCGCTGGTCACTTACCAAGCTGGCCAGCGCGCATCTTCCTCCTTCTCTATTCTCCGGTCCTCGGCGCCTTCGTTTCCATGGGCGCACGCACAGGACGTCAGTGACGTCCCGGTGTGCGCTATGTCCCGGCGGCCCTGCGTTTTTAAACTTAACTCAAGGCCGCAGGGAGTTAATGGTGATGGGGGGGAATTGCCCCATCGCTACAGGACGGGCAAACACCGGCTCTGCTCGGGGCCCCTGGCCATCTCGGGGCCCCAAGCAATTGCTTGGTTTACCTGTACTGTTGCGACCTCCCCCGCCAAACCCCTGGGACTGACTCACCGAACCCCTGAGGTTCGATCGAACCCAGGTTAAGAACCACTGGTTTAGAGCATGAGGTGCAGAGCCGGGGGCTCGTGATGTCACGGCCACATCCCTTCAATGCAAGTCTATGGGAGGGGGCATGATGGCCGTCACGCCCCCTCCCATAGACTTGCATTAAGGGGGCATGGCCATGAAATCACGAGCGAGCGTGACCGTGGCATCACGAGCCTCCGCCTGCATCGTCAGTCATCCGTCACGGATCCTTTGGATAGGGGATAGGATGTCTAGGGGAGGAGTACCCTTTTAAGACTGTACATTACATATAATCTTGATTTTTTTTTATATCATTTAAAGCACTTTTTAATGTTTTTGACATTATGTGTCTAGATAACATTGAATTGATATGCCATGAGAACACTATGACTTTAATAGCGGCCAAGTCATCTGATCATGAACTTTATGAAAACCAGTTCCGCCTCAATGATCCAAAATGTCTGGTTAGCTTCAACAGCACCCATCTCATAGCCAGTGTAGCCTACAACACCTGTGGAACTGAGACTGAGGTACTGAAAAAGATTTCAATGTGGACATCTTTGCACTGATTTTTTTTATTGTTGATTTGTTTCCTTAATGCAAAATGTTCTAAATGGTTTTAATAAAAAATGTCATACAATTAAAGGGGTACTCCGGTGAAAACTTTTTTTTTTTTATCAACTGGTGCCAGAAAGTTAAACAGATTTGTAAATTACTTCTATTAAAAAATCTTAATCCTTCCTGTACTTATTAGCTGCTGAATACTACAGTGGAAATTATTTTCCGTTTGAAACACAGAGCTGTCTGCTGACATCATGAGCACAGTGCTCTCTGCTGACATCTCTGTCCATTTTAGGAACTGTCCAGAGTAAAAGGAAGTCCCCATAGCAAATATATGCTGTTCTGGACAGTTCCTAAAATGGACAGAGATGTCAGCAGAGAGTACTGTGCTCATGATGTCAGCAGACAGCTCTGTATTTCAAACGGAAAAGAATTTCCACTGTAGTATTCAGCAGCTAATAAGTACAGGAAGGATTAAGATTTTTTAATAGAAGTAATTTACAAATCTGTTTAACTTTCTGGCGCCAGTTGATTTAAAAAAAAAAAAAAGTTTTTCACCGGAGTACCCCTTTAAGCTGCTAATGAGACAAAGAGCAGTTCAGATAGTGGACGAAGGGAAAGAACCAAGGAAGAAATGCTGGAAAGAGAGAGGGGAGCAGATAAAAGATATTCTGATTTATATAGGCTGTGTACATGGATAGAGAGAAAATACAGTTCATATAGTACATTGCAAAGGCTGTACAAACAAAAGTTTGCAGAATTTTTTAAAAGACCTATGGAGAAATTTTTTTTTGCAACACAGTAAGTAGAAAACAAAAATAAAAAATGGTGTCAATGGTGTCCATAGCCTAAAATGTTCTTATAAAAGTGAAATATTGCACTCATTGAAACCAATTGAAACCATTATATCCCTTAGCAAACTTAGGGGTCCTGGGAGATATTTAAAGTGAATATCCACCTTTTATCATCATGTCAAAAATGTTTTACTCATTTTTTTTTTTTTGTATATATTTACAGCTGTGGAACTCCAGATAAAGAGCTCCACATGCCCTGCGTAAACAGAGTTAAATGGCTTGTCCCACCTAGAACACATCCCATATCCACAGAATAGGCGATACGTGTATAATCACTAAGTAGAGATCCTGAGTCTCCTTCTTTTATTAATGAAGTAGCAGTAAGACATGCAAACTGGCACTCCATTTCCATATTTCATTCAGAAAGGAGACTAAGGACCCATTTTATTTAGATCTCTGGGGGAACTAGTGGTCAGACCCCCAGTGATCATACACTTACTGTATAGTATCCCCTGGTTTTGGTGTTGTTCTTCTTGTTTTATGGGTGCCAGTGCCACTGTTTATGAAAAAACTGCGAAGATGTAGCCCCTTCATTGTCAAAGGAGATATCCAGTGCTGAAAAATGTATCCTCTATCCTAAGGATAGGGGATAAGTTTCAGATTGCGGGGGGTCCGACCGCTGGGGCCCCCCCGCGATCTCCTGTACGGGGCCCTGGCAGGGAAAGGGGCGTGTTGACCGTAAGGGGCGTATGAAGCGGTGGCTGACACGCCCCCTCAATACGACTCTATGGCAGAGCCAGAGCGCTGCCTTTGGCAGTCTCCGGCCCTGCCATAGCGATGTATTAAGGGGGCGTGTCGGCCGCCGTTTCGTGCAGTGGTCAACATGCACTATCTGGCCAGCGAGCCGGGGCCCCGTACAGGAAATCGCTGGGGGCCCCAGCGGTCGGACCCCCCGCGATCTGAAACTTATCCCCTTTCCTCAGATTAGGGGATACGTTTTTCAGCACTGGATTACTCCCTTAAAATCAGTCAGATCGCCAAGGGGCACATGTGAGTATATGAGTATATAGTGACTATATAACTATTTGAATTGGTTATATTTATAACTTATAGATTTTTTTTATAATAAAGGATAATTTTATAATAGTTAACATAACATTTTAAGCAATCCTACTTTGTTTTTCCTTTTCCTTCAGGAAACAGAACATGATATTGTGTTTAAAAATCAGGCAACGTCCTTCAGCAACAGATTCAGTGTCATTACCAGGAAACATGGGGTGTCCATCCCCTTTAACTGCTCCTTTCCTAAAAAGAACCGTGTATCTGCTTCCTTTCTTGCCCACAAATCAGATTATGTGTTTGCAGAGGCTGGATTTGGTAACTTCACCTATAAATTCCAATTCTATACAGATGATCGCTTTGCAGAGGTAGAGACCCAGTATCCTCTGGAGGTGACACTAAAAGAATTACTCTATATGGAGATTCAAGTTTCTTCTTCAGTCCCTAATGTCCAGTTATTTGTGGAGTCTTGCAAAGCCACACCACATGATAATCCCAATGATCCTACATTTTACGACATCATACAAAATGGGTAAATTTATATTTATACTGTCAAAATATATCTATTATATGTATTTAAACTACAGGAACATTTTTCATGGGCAGTTGCCACAAAGCCATGTGGACAAGTGCTGTTTTGATTTATGTATCGAATGGACTATGTCTTCTTCCTTAAGGTCACATACATACTGAATATATCCAGGGGTCAAGTCCTGGAAAAAAAAAAAAAGTGTGGGAACTCACCCAAGATTTCTAATACACCAATCACCCCCCCCCCCCCCCCCCCCCAGTTTGCGGAAAGAAAAAAAAAAGTCCATGTTAAAACTTGACATCCTGCACGTTTCCAGGCTTTTTACAGGCCGCAGGCATTCAGCTGCCTACGGCTTATAAGGGTTTAGTAACAGGGCTCATTGCTCAGTCACAGATATTAACTGTATATAATTTTTTTTTATAACAGGCTAACCCACCACATGCTGTCGTGTACTTACTGACCGTGGTCTAGTTCACTTTAATGGCCTAAACGTAGTCAACTAGTGACTAAGTCCATTCCCTTTATGTATGTGTTTACTTTGCAGCACTGTAAAGTACAGAAGACCAGACTTTTTAGTCACACTAAGTAAACATATACAAGCAGAAAATGGACTAAACATAGACACTAGCCCAGTGTTTCCCAACCTATTTCAGGTCGGGGCACTCCTCCGGAAAAAAAAAAATTTGTGAGGCACCCCGACCGAAGTTGACGAGCCCAAAAAAGGGAAAAGTGCCACAGGGTGGGGGTGCTGCTACACTGCTACTTTAGACAGCAACTCACAAACAACGTCCTCTCTAATCAGTGTCGTTCCCTTCTCTTCTCCATCTGGTCCACGCCATCATGACTATTTATCCAGCCACAATTCTTTACCGTTAAATCTGCAAGACAAACCTATTAGGCTCCGCACTTTTTTTTACATGGGTGACAGAGGGGTGTAGAAGAGTGTACATGGGTGGCAGAGGCGTGTAGAGGAATGTACATGGGTAAAAGAGGGGTGTATAGGAGTGTACATGGGTGACAGAGGGGTGAATAGGAGTGTACATGGGTGTCAGAGGGGTGTAGAGGAGTGTACATGGGTGATAGATGGGTGTACATGGATAACTTAGGGGTGTAAAGGAGTGTACATGGGTGACAGAGGGGTGTAGAAGAGTGTACATGGGTGGCAGAGGGGTGTAGAGGAGTGTACATAGGTAAAAGAGGGGTGTAGAGGAGTGTATATGGGTGACAGGGGGTGTAGAGGAATGTACATGGGGACAGAGGGGTGTAGAGGAGTGTACATGGGTGTCAGAGGGGTGCAGAGGAGTGTACATGGGTGATAGATGGGTGTACATGGATGACTTAGGTGTGTAGATGAGTGTACATGGGTGACAGGGGTGTAGAAGAGTGTACATGGGTGACAGAGAGGTGTACATGGGTAACAGATGGGTGTAGAAGAGTGTACATGGGTGGCAGAGGGGTGTAGAGAAGTGTACATGAGTAAAAGAGGGGTGTAGAGGAGTGTACATGGGTGACAGAGGGGTGTAGAGGAGTGTACATGGGTGTCAAAGGGGTGTACATGGATGACTTAGGGGTGTAGAGGAGTGTACATGGGTGACAGAGGGGTGTAGAGGAGTGTACTTGGGTGACAGGGGTGTAGAAGAGTGTACATGGGTGACAGGGGGTGTAGAGCAATGTACATGGGTGACAGATGGGTGACAGGGGTATACATGGGTGACAGAGGGGTGTAGAGGAGTGTACATGGGTGACAGTAGAGGGGTACAGAGGGGTGTACATGGGTGACAGAGCAGAGGGGTGTAGAGGAGTGTGCATGGGTGACAGAGGGGTGTACATGGGTGACGGGGGTGTAGAGGAGTGTACATGGGTGACAGAGGGGTGAGGAATGTACATGGGTGACAGAGGGTTGTACATGGGTGATGGGGTGTAGAGGGGTGTACATGGGTGACAGAGGGTGTAGAGGAGTGTACATGGGTGACAGGGGTGTAGAAGAGTGTACATGGGTGACAGGGGGTGTAGAGGAATGTACATGGGTGACCAAGGTTTAGCGGGGTATACATGCGTGACAGAGGAGTGTACATGGGTGATAGATGGGTGTACATGGGTGACAGAGGGGTGGACATGGGTGACGGGGGGGGGTGGACATGAATGACAGGACATGGGTGTCATTCACCCGGACATGGGTGAAAGGAGGGTGGACATGGGTGACAAGAGGGTGGGCATGGGTGACAGGGATGGAGAGAGAGGTGGACAAGGCAGACATGGATGACAGGAGGGTGGACATGAGTGATATGGGGGGGAGGGTGGACATGGATCACAGCGATGGACAGGGGGGTGGACAAGGCGGACATGGATGACAGGAGGGTGGACATGAGTGACGGGGGGAGGGTGGACATGAGTGACGGGGGTGTGGACATGGGTGACAGGGATAGACAGGAAGGTGGAGAAGGCGGACATGGATGACAGGAAGGTGGACATGAGTGATGGGGTGGCATGGGTGACGGGGGGGGGGGTTGGACAGGGTTGAGAAGGGGTAACAAAGGGGTTTGAAACGGTGCAACACCTTAAGCAAGCCGGCACGGGAATCCGGCACAGCTTGCAGTTCCACGGCACAGGAATCCGGCGCAGCTTGCAGTTCCACGGCATCTTATAGTTGTAGCAGGGCACCATTTTCAGCTCACTGCACCGCAAGGGGGAGGGGGGACGCTGTGTGCGCACACAGGCTTCCTTTACCCCTTGCAGCAACATGAGTCATAGGCGCGCAGGCCGGGGCGGGACATTTGAAAAAAAAAATTTTAAATTCACAGCAAAACCCTGTGGCACCTCGGTTGGGAATCACTGCACTAGCCTTTGACTATGTTTAGGCCACTAAAGTAAATGGGGGCATTGCCACTACACCGCAGTATATGTTGACAGAATACATATCCTATGAGTAAGGTTAAATCATGTATATAGTAGCCAGAGAAGGAGAGAACAGAGGTAACCACTGCCCCCTACCCCCACTTCTACAAATATTCCCACATACGGTGACCATATAATGGTAGATATCAGCTGCACACAGGCTCTGTAGACCATATAAGCAATTACATACAGTTTCATCAGGTGACTCGTGAGGGACGTCTTCTCTGATCAGAGTCGGTTACTTTCCTTTATCTTCTTCATCCAGAATGTCATAACGATTAATTCCAGACACAACTCGTCTCCACAGAACCTGCAAGACGAACATTTTAGGTTCTGCACTTTTCCAGCACCTATAGTGCCCCAAACAGTAATAATGCCCACCTGTAGAGATTACCAGCCCTCCTGTATAGCCCTTATATGGCAGTAGGCCCCAACCGAAGTTAGTTACCATCACAGTCCGACTCCACAGTAGTGGCTGTTCTGCTCCCCATTGGAGGGCCGATGTGACTGTCTCAGCACGTCTACTCCCAGCAGCCATTGCCCTGTTAAAGTGGTAGAGGGCGGCTGCATTCCTAATGTGGCGGTGACGGTCCTGGGTGACTGTCACTCAAGAATACACACTCTAACAAATTACCTTTCTGATAAACTGTAACAAACCCTTCATAGAATTAGGGACACAGCCCATTTTGTCTTGAAGACACAGAAAGTCTGCTTTTTTTTTGCGTTTTGATTTTTTTATCCTTGGCTTCTAAGAGCTATAACTAATTTCACCATCCACAGACCCATAAGAGGCTTGTTTTTGCACGAACAATTGTACTTTGTAATGACATGACTCATTTTACTATAAAGTGTATGGCGCAACCATACAAAATATCATTTGTGAGGGAAATTTAAAAAGAAAAACGCAATTTTGAAACATTTTTTTTGGGGGGGGGGGGGGCAATATGATTATGATGATACCCATGCCTTCATGCTTCATGCCTTCAAAAGTAAAGCATTTAAAAAACAAAAATTGTATTCTGACCCCTATAACATTTTTTATTTTCCCTATATGGGGCTGTATGAGGGCTCTTTTTTCCGCCATGATCTGTAGTGTTCATCAGTACGACTTTTGTATATTTAAGTCCATGGCTGGCTCCCGTAATGGGAAGCCTTCTCAGAAGCTGAGCGCGCTTTGTATCTGCTGGGTCCTGGTTGCTATCAGCAACCAGGACTTGCGGCTAATACCGGACATCGCTAATCGGGCTGATGTCCAGTATTAACCCTTTAGACGCCGTGATCAAAGTTGATCACTGTATCTAAAATGGTAGAAATCAATGCTGGTTAGCTCAGCAGAGCTGTTCGGGATGCCGCGGTAAAATTTCGGGGCATCCCGAACAGCTGAGAAGACAGCGGGAGGCACCTTACTTCGCTCCACACTGTCTGATCGTCATTTAATTGCTCCAAGCCTGAAATCCAGGCTGGAGCAATCGAGTGCAGATTACACTGATCAATGCTATGCTATGGCAATGTATGCAATCAAAGGATTGCAAGTAATAGTCCCCTATGGGGGCAAAATGGGCAAAAAAAATTTATTTTAAAATAGTTAAAAAAAAATTAAGTTAATAAATGTGATTTAACCCCTTCCTAAATAAAAGTTTGAAACAAAAATTTAAATAAACATATGCGGTACTGTGCGTAAATGTCCGAACTATAAAAATTATACTTCCCAAATTGTGTATTTTTGGTCACTTTATATACCCTAAAAAAAATTATAAAAAGTGATCAAAAAGTCTGATCAAAACAATCATGGTACTAATAAAAACTTCAGATAACGGTGCAAAAATTGAGCCCTCATACCACCCCGTGTGCGGAAAATAAAAAAAGGTTATAGTTGCAACTGCATAAAGTCTCCACCTCTGACATGATGATGTCACTGTGGACCAGAGGAAGCGCCTCAGTGCGTGAAACCGGTTGCCGTCCCTTCGTCCCGCCCCCGCCTTACCTATTCCATCCATTGCTCCCTGTGTGTCTGTCCGCCTCGCTACATGTATCCAAGTATTGGAATAAATCTACATTCTGCTGTCGCAGTTTTGGCTGCGGGAGTGCTTTATTCTTTTCTACATATTTTTATTAATTTACTTTCACTTTTATAGGTCCCCCATAGGGAACTTTTACATGCAATCTTCAGACTGCTTACACTGAGTAATGCTGCGCTGTTGCATTATTGGTAATCTGCTAGTAGAGCCTAGCTCAGCAGGCTCTATCAGCAGATTGGAGCTGGGACCCACACGGAGCAGGTGAGAGGAACTCTGACAGGTGAGCAAACTGATTGGACCCCAGCATACATGTTGCGGCATAGCCAATCAATTTAGGAGGACAGTGATTGGGGCACTTAAGGGGTTAATGAAGGAGAACAGCAAGAACACCGTTCACCGTTAATTGACTGTAAGTGCGCGGCTGCTGACAGCTCCTGCACTCGCTTCATAGTTGGTCTGCTGCTCAGGATGTAAATGTACTTCCTGGTGCATTAAGTACCAGGGCACCAAGACGTATATTTACGTCCAATGGGGGAGATTTATTAAAACCTGTGCAGAGGACAAGTTGACCAGTTGCCCATAGCAACCTATCAGATCACTTCTTTATTTTTTTAAAAGGCCAATGAAAAGTGAAAAAAGCTGATTGGTTGCTATGGGCAACTGCTCCACTTTTCCTTTGCACATGTCTTTATATATCTCCCCAAATGTCATCATTCTGATAATACACTGTAACAAAAACCTCCTTATGTCCCTATCATCATGATAACACACTGTTAAAAAAACTCCTCTTCATGTAATCTTCCTACTACTGGGTTGACACACTGTAACAAACCTCCTCCTCATGTAATCTCCACACTACTGGCGTGACACACTGTAACAAATCTCCTCTTCATGTAATCACCTTAATACTGGGGTGACACACTGTAACAAATCTCCTCCTCATGTAATCTCCTTACTACTGGGTGACACACTGCAACAATCCTTCTCCTCATGTAATCTCCTTAACACTGGGGTGACACACTGTAACAAATCTCCTCTTCATGTAATCACCTTACTACTGGGGTGACACACTGTTACAAACCTCCTCCTCATGTAATCTTCTTACTACTGGGGTGACACATTGTAACAAACCTCCTCCTCATGTAATCTCCTTACTACTGGGGTGACACACTGTAACAAATCTCCTCTTCATGTAATCACCTTACTACTGGGGTGACACACTGTAACAAACCTCCTCCTCATGTAATCACCTTACTACTGGGGTGACACACTGTAACAAACCTCCTCCTCATGTAATCACCTTACCACTGTGGTGACACACTGTAACAAATCTCCTTCCATGTAATTACCTTACTGGAGTGACATGTGACCTCTCCTCCAGCTCAGCCCCGCCTCCTCCACAGCATCACACAGGTCCTTCAGCCACTATCTCTCCTCCACACCGAAGCTCCGCCCCCAACATGTGATGGTGACATTATCACAGGTCCTACATCTCCAGCATCTAGCAGTCCTGGCCAGGGGAGGAGACAGAGGAAGGGTAAGAATAATTCAGAGGTCGGTCCTGCAGGACTAGTGTAACAGGGACGGCGTTCCTCCTCTGGAAAAAGCAAAGGAATACTGTTCCTGCAGGACTAGAGCCCTGAATATATCATTGCAACAACATCTGTCTATATACTGTTCACTCAGGGTCCTCACCTATGAACATAGAGCTGCTGTTAAAGGAGTAGTCCAGTGCTTTAAAATGTATCCCCTATTCTAAGGACAGGGCTGGTGTTAGGGCGGGGCAACCTAGGCAATTGCCTGGGGCCCCCATCTCCAAAGGGGCCCCGTGTCAGGAGCGGACTTCATCTTCCAAAGGGATCCTGTCACTGTGATAGGGGCCCTTTGGAAGATGGAGTCCGCTCAATGAGGACGAGCAGCAGAGGCGGCATGACACTGTCAGGAGTGCTGACAGTGTCACGCCGCCTCCGCGTCCGATGGTCCTCATTGATAGCTAGTGGGCGGAAGCACAGCAGCAGTGATAGGAGGCAGAGGCAAAAGCCGCTCCTTATATTCACTGTGCTGTACAGAAACAACAACAGCAGGGTGCAGATACCCCGCACAGACTCAGTGGTGTAAAACAGACGCAGTGCAGCCTCAAGGAGCGTCTTAAGAGCAGTCAGTAGAGCCGGGTCAGGCTGGTGGTCCAGCAGTACCAGGAAGCCAGTGGCAGCCAGAGTCAGTACAGGGACATTACAAGGTAAGTGTTACAGTAAAAAAAACATTACAATACATACACTAATACATACACACACTATAACCTAGGTGTCCAATCTGTGTCCCTCCAGCTGTTTGCAAAACTACAATTACCAGCATGTCCAAACAATCCTTGGCTGTCTTGGCATGCTGGGAGTTGTAGTTTTGCACTAGCTGGAGGGCTACAGACTGGTCACCTTGGATGTAAGGGTGCGTTCACATGCTGGTAACTAGCAGCGGGTTTCCTGCTGTGGGAAATCCACTGGGAGTTACGCTACTATTGCAGACTGACTGCAGACCCACTGAAATGAAAGGTAGTGTAACTCCCAGCGGATTGCACCCTGATACATGTAATAAAATGTCTTAATTACCCCTGATAGTAATTCCAGTTCCACATATTAATGGCCTATCCCCAGCAGAGCTGCAGTAATTCAGCACGGGCACTACACAGTGAATGGGGCCATTTGTTTCCGGCCCCATTCACAGCGTCGAAACAGCTGCGGCAGCTCCGCAAAACAGCTGATCGGTTTCAGCATTAAATGCGCCTATATTTTTGGTAGAATATTGAAAAATTTGGGGCCCCCTTTTTAGGTTTGCCCAGGGCCACACTTTGTCTAAAACCGGCCCTGCCTAAGGATAGGGGATAAGTTTCAGATTCGGGGGGGGGGGGGGGGGATATGAGGGGGGTGCCTGACTGCTGGGGCCCCCCGCAATCTCCTGTACGTGGCTCCCGCTCGCTGGCCAGATAGTGGGTGTCGACCACTGCACAAAGCGGCGGCTAACACACCCCCTCAATACATCGCCATGGCAGAGCCGGAGATTGCTGAAGGCAGTGCTCCGGCTTTACCATAGAGCTGTATTGAGGAGGCGTGTCAGCCGCCTCTTAGTGCGGTGGTCAACCTTCCCTTGGTCTACAGGAGATCGCGGGGGGCCCCAGGGATTCGTTTTTCAGCACTGGATATCTCCTTTAAAAGTGACTACTGCTCTGATGGTCTGTTGCAGAATACCTCTGTTATGGGGAACCTGTAGTACAATGACTGTGTTAGGAGAGTATTTTTTAACTGACCCTGTTACTTGGTGCACTGATACAGATTGGATTTGCTATTTGGCAGGCACAGTAATGCAGGCATTGCCATTTAGATACCTGGAATAATTTATATTATTAATGTTGCAGATGCATCAGTGATGAAACTTTAGTGGTTTTTTCATCAACAAGGACTCAATACAGATTTGGAATGGAGGCTTTTGCATTTATGGGAAATTATGATGAGGTGAGTAAATGTGAATTTATTATAAATATAGAAGGGTAACTACAGGAGTATTTTATTCAGAGCCTTCTATTAGGATATTATGCATTCTCTAAATGCTTAAAGAGTACTTGTCACCAAATAACATTTTTAATATAGTATTCCTTGTGTAATTAGCAGACACTGTCCCATTCACATGCTTAAAATTATCAAAATAAATATGTTTAAAACATAATAGAAAAAAACGTCCACTAGGTGACTCTGTTCTGTTCCCTTCCACAATTAATACAGTGAGTTTGGTCTCCTCCTGGCCTGGCAGGAGTCCAAACTCAGAAAGTGTTTCTCTGCACTGAGCTTGATTGACAGCTGCACAGAGCCTTACTGAAACATGCATAGAGCCTTACTGAAAGCTGCAAAGAGTCTCACTGAAACATGCACAGAGCCTAAGGCCTTCTATTCATCACAGCACTGCAATCATGTGAGGGCGGAAGTGGTCCCCCAGCAGGCTTCAGTGATGTCATGCCTGCTGGGAAACGCCCATTTTCTCCTGCTGTGAGCAAGAAGTAAGATGAGTAAGATACACAGCTTTTTAAAGCTCTAAATGTTAATTTTTAAGGGTGGGAGGAGTGTTAGGGAACATAGCCTGAGTAAGTTTAGAAAAGGTTATTTGGATAAATGACCATCACATAATTTACATTTTCCAAGTATCACATGTGCCAATGTTTCTTCAATTGTGATTAAGACATATTATATAAGAATCAGATGGTAATGTTCTCTTCATACCTGTGGCTATACAGTCATGGCCGTAAATGTTGGCACCCCTAAAATTTTTCAAGAAAATTCAGTATTTCTCACAGAAAAGGATTGTAGTAACACATGTTTTGCTATACACATGTTTATTCCCTTTGTGTGTATTGGAACTAAACCAAAAAGGGAGGGAAAAAGGCAAATTGGACATAATGTCACACCAAACTCCAAAAATGGGCTGGACAAAATTATTGGCACCCTTTCAATATTGTGGAAAAATAAAATAGTTTCAAGCATATGATGCTTTGCATTGTGTGTCTGTGTGTGCCACACTAAGGATGGACAACAGAAAGAGGTGAAGAGAACTGTCTGAGCACTTGAGAACCAAAACTGTGGAAAAATATCAACAATCTCAAGGTTACAAGTCCATCTCCAGAGATCTAGATTTGCCTATGTCCACAGTGTGTAACATTATCAAGAAGTTTGCAACCCATGGCACTATAGCTAATCTCCCTGGGCATGGACGGAAGAGAAAAATTGATCAATGGTGTCAACGCAGGATAATCCGGATGGTGGATAAGCAGCCCCAAACAAGTTCCAAAGATATTCAAGCTGTCCTGAAAACTCAGGGAGCATCAGTGTCAGCGCGAACTATCCGTCAACATTTAAATGAAATGAAACGCTATGGCAGGAGACCCAGAAGGACCCCACTGCTGACACAGAGACATAAAAAAGCAAGACTACATTTTGCCAAAATGAACTTGAGTAAGCCAAAATCCTTCTGGTAAAACATCTTGTGGACAGATGAGACCAAGATAGAGATTTTTGGTAAAGCACATCATTATACTGTTTACCAAAAATGTAATGAGGCCTACAAAGAAAAGAACACAGTACCTACAGTGAAATATGGTGGAGGTTCAATGATGTTTTGGGGTTGTTTTGCTGCCTCTGGCACTGGGTGCCTTGAATGTGTGCAAGGCATCATGAAATCTGAGGATTACCAACGGATTTTGGGTCGCACTGTACAGCCCAGTGTCAGAAAGCTGGGTTTGCATCCAAGATCTTGGGTCCAGCAGGACAATTACCCCAAATGTACGTCAAAAAGCACCCGTAAATGGATGGCAACAGAGTGCTGGAGAGTTCTGAAGTGGCCAGCAATGAGTCCAGATCTAAATCCCATTGAACACATGTGGAGAGATCTTAAAATTGCTGTTGGGAAAAGGAGCGCTTCCAATAAGAGAGAGACCTTTGCAGTTTGCAAAGGAAAAGTGGTCCAACATTCCGGCTGAGAGGTGTAAGAAGCTTATTGGTGGTTATAGGAAGCGACTGATTTCAGTTATTTTTTTCCAAAGGTAGCGCAACTAAATATTAAGTTATGGGTGCCGATAATTTTGTCCAGCCCATTTTTGGAGTTTGTTTTGACATTATGTCCAATTTGCTTTTTTTCTTCCCTTTTTTGGTTTAGTTCCAATACACACAAAGGGAATAAACACGTGTATAGCAAAACATGTGTTACTGCAACCCTTTTCTGTGAGAAATACTTCATTTTCTTGAAAAATTTCAGGGGTGCCAACATTTACGGCCATGACTGTAGCTCTATTCGGAGCCTCTTTTACAGACACCATCATATTGGAACAGATGGACCCCATCCTAGGTCATTGGGTGCCAGTGTTTACGATTTACAACAGATCCAGCAAAGTACTATATTTTCCATTATGAACAGATGTCACAAAGCAAGAACAATTTTACATTTTTGTTGCACAATGGTAAGAAAAAAAGGAGCGGAGCACTAACCGGTAAAGTAGTTTTCTTTATTTCTTTGTCCACAGGTGCATGGCGTGCGGGGGAGCAGACGTGTAGTGGAGACTCGGGTAACGGGCCGTGTCGCGTGCATGCGCTTCTTCAGAGGTCTGAAGAAGCGCATGCGTGTGACACGGCCCGTTACCTGAGTCTCCACTACATGTCTGCTCCCCCGCACGCCATGCACCTGTGGACAAAGAAATAAAGAAAACTACTTTACCGGTTAGTGCTCTGCTCCTTTTTTTCTTACCATTGTGTAACGAACTGTCTTGTTAGCGTTGAGCACTGTAATACCGGCCAAGTTGCTTAATAGACACGGCTGCAGGATTCACACTGTTACATTGCTGCTAATGAAGATTGAATGCAGGGAGGTGCAGGGTTAACCTTTCCAATGCCGAATAATTTAACATTTTTGTTGTGTAAATTCCAAAATGTATGTTTAGGTGCATTGAACATGACATTTTTTTGCATCTTTTCTCCTCTCCCACCAAAATTTAAAAAAATGCCAAGAAAGTCTTGCAGGACACAAAGTTGTACCTTTTAACAAATTATTTTCACAATTTTTACCATCTTCCCTCCTATTACAAACTTGTGCAAATCACTTCATTAAGAATAATAATGGGTTTTATTTATCAAAACAGTCTAAGGCCCTGTTCACTTTACATTTAGCTGGTCTGTTGCCAGTAAACACATGGATGCTGTCAAAAAGGGTTTATGATGTGTATTAAAGTGTGGTATGGGGTTAAAGGGGTATTCCAGGAAAAAACATTTTTTTGTATATATCAACTGGCTCCAGAAAGTTTAACAGATTTGTAAATGACTACTATTAAAAAATCTTAATCCTTTCAATAATTATCAGCTGCTGAAGTTGAGTTATTGTTTTCTGTCTGGCAACAGTGCTCTCTGCTGACATCTCTGCCGGTCTCGGGAACTGCACAGAGTAGAAGAGGTTTGCTATGGGGATTTGCTTCTAAACTGGGCGGTTCCCGAGACACGTGTCATCAGAGAGCACTTAGACAGAAAACAACAACTCAACTTCATCAGCTCACAAGTACTGAAAGGATTAAGATTTTTTAATAGAAGTAATTTACAAATCTGTTTAACTTTCTGGAGCCAGTTGATAAATAAAAAAAAGTTTTTTCCTGGATAACCCCTTTAAATAGGCCAAATGTAGTCAATTTTGGTCTGCTTTTCTGGACACAAAATAGGGGTCAAATGGACTCCTTAGTCTATTTGTGACTAAGTGGGCCTTTTCTTCATGTTTTCATTATTCTAAAAGCTATATTTGCACAAACTCACCGATGTGGGTTCTGCAAATTTTGGCACATTGCACATAAGAGCAGAATGATCCTTTGTGAGCTGCAGCTCAATCCCAAATGCCAGAGCGTATACAACAAACAAAGAAGACTCCCGATCCGGGAGTAATTCACAGGATTCGGATGAGCGCCACTCGGATCCACAAGGTAAGTAGAAGGAATCTTTATTTAGCATATAAAATGTACATTTTTATATATTGAATAAAAATTCCTTCTACTTATCTTGTGGATCCGAGTGGCGCTCATCCGAATCCTGTAAATTACTCCCGGATGGGGAGTCTTCTCTGTTTCTTGTTGATAACAAAATCTATGGCGAAACCTAAAAAAAATTATTTGTGGGATGAAATTGAAAAGAAACCCCCCACAATTTTGTAACTTTGGGGGCTTCAGTTTCTACCCAGTGCATTTGCACCACTACATGCACCAAAATTAGTATGCTCCAATTATCCTCTTCTGACTCCTATAACTTTTTTATTTTTACACATACAAGGCATTTCATGTGCTGAGGTCTGCAATTTTTTATCAGTACCATTTTTGTTTTGATTGGACTTTTCGATTGCTTTTTATAATTTTTTTTATGATATATGAAGTGACAATAAATTCACAGTTTTGGGCTTTGTTTTTTTTTTTTATGTATAAGCCATCGACCGTGCAATTTAATCAACATTATGTTTTAATAGTTCGGACATTTAAGCACTGGGCATTACCACATATGTTTGTTTATTTTGTTTAAATTATTTTATTAAAAAAAAAAGGGGAAATTGGGTGATTAAAACTTTTATTAGGTGAGGGGCTTATTCTAATGTATTACCTTTTTTTTTAGTCTCCATCTTGCGATGGCATACACTGTTGAATGCTGGGCTTTTGCTCAGCATTGATCAGTGTTATCGGTGCTCTGCTGCTCTAGCCTGCTGAGGTTGACTGCAGCATCAGAGCACCGATCGGATGGCGTGGAGGCAGGTAAGGACCCGAGATTTCGCCATGTCCCGATCAGCTTCCTGAGGTAGCTGGCAATGTTAAATCCTGCATTTAGACACCGCAATCAAATTTATTTGCTGCGTCTAAAGGGTTACTGTCAGGCATCGCCCCGATCGGCAATGTCCGGCATTAACCATGGGTCCTGGCTGCTGATATCAACTCGGGACCCACGGGGTATGAAGCGCACTCACAAGTTGAGCGTGCTTCAAACTGTGGGAGCAGGACCAGGGTATAGAGTTACGCCCTTGGGTGCTCCACTAGAAAACATTTTTTCTTTATTTCAACTGATGCCAGAAAGTTAAAAAGATTTGTTTATTACTTCTATTAAAATTCTTAACCCTTCCATTAATTATTAGCTGCTATATGCTCCACAGGAAGTTCTTTTCTTTTTGAATTTCCTTTCTGTCTGACCACAGTGCTCTCTGCAGACACATCTGTCTATCCAGAGTAGGAGCAAATCCCCATAGCAAACCTATCCTTCTCTGGACAGTTCCTAAAATGGACAGAGGTGTCAGCAGAGAGCACTGTGGTCAGACAGAAAGGAAATTCAAAAAGAAGATGATAGTACGGGAAGGATTAAAAATATTTTTTAATAGAAGTCATTTACAAATCTGTTTAACTTTCTGGCATCAGTTGATTTAAAAAAATATATATATGTTTTCCAGGGGAGTAGCCCTATAAGTACCGGGGACCACGGACATACCTGTACCCACTTGGTCCTTATAAGGTTAAGATGGAAAAACCCACAATGTTTCCTGATATAACTTGAAACTGACAAAAGTAATAATAAAAATTTGAAGGGTGCCTTTTTGTATGCTTCATTTTTGCATCTGCGAACATAGAGCTAATGTGACTTGCCAAAAATCTCCAGTTTTATCTCATCTGTCCAAAGGATATTCTTCCAGAAGCTTTGTAGTTTGTCCTTTGGACAGATGCAGATGAGACAAAGCTGGGGCTATAGGGCAAGTCACAGCAGCATTATGTTCGCAGATGCAAAAATGAAGCATACAAAGAAAAGAACACTGTACCTACTGTGAAGCATGGAGGAGGCTCGGGTATGTTTTGAAGCTGCTTTGCTGCATCTGGTAGATGATTTCTTGAATCTGTAGAGTGCACTATGAAATCTCAAGACTGTTAAGACATTAAGGAGTGAAAATTGCTGGATTTGGTAACTTCACCTATAAATTGCAATTATATACAGATGATCTACTACTACTACTACTACTACTACTAATAATAATAATAAATATGTGTTTTATATCTGTTATTAAATCCTTAGGTTTATTTGAGTTGCACAGTTATCTTATGTAAGTTTGGAGCTCCAGGTACTCGCTGCATCAAGCAATGTATTCCAAAATCATTGGGTGACTCCAATAGACACAGGAGATCAGTAGACTCAGAGTCTCAGCAGCACTTCATCTCCCAGGGTCCCCTCAAAATGAAAAGACAATCTCCCAGTAATGCAGGTAAGAACCACAGCTACAGGGGGTGGAAAAGTGGCAGTCACTACCCAAATGTCCTCTTTGCCACATAAGACACCAGGATTATACATGGCACATGGTGCGTGAAGGACTTCACATTATGTTCACGTTATAAATTAGCCTTTCATCAGCGGGTTACTGTGCAAAACTGGTTATAGGCATAGAGTAATATATAGGACCCCATTGTAAAAAAAAAAAAAAAAAAAAACTTTAACCCCTAGACAACACAGACTCGTCCATCTGTGCCTTAATGCAAGGCTATGAAGTGAACACAGAAACTGTTTTCGCTTCATAGACAGTGAGTGATGGCTGCTATCAGCAGCCCTCACTCAGAGTCAATGACCGACATCAGCAAAGTTTCTGACAGGGTTGTTGGCTGTTCATTTGGCACCCCCACAATGTGACTGCGGGGGGTCATTCTATTTTTGCATTGCAGCTGGAGGCCTTCTAAAGTCCTCTGTGCTGACCACTTAATGATCTGCTACTAGAATCTGCCTCAGCCAGACTCTACAAGCAGAGAGCCAATGTAACTGAGCAGTGCTATGGAATTACTTGCTTATGATTGCTTATAAAAGTTTCTTATGAGGACATACTGTAGAAGCAAAATATCAAAAGATAGAAAAGCCTCCACCTTAAAGAGGTACTCCAGCGGAAAACATCTTATCACCTAGCCAAAGGATAGGGGACATGATGTCTGTCACGATCCCGGCTGGTAGGAGGTGGATCCTCTGTGCCAGAGAGGGATTGGCGTGGACCGTGCTAGTGGACTGGTTCTAAGTCACTACTGGTGTTCACCAGAGCCCGCCGCAAAGCGGGATGGTCTTGCTGCGGCGGTAGTGACCAGGTCGTATCCACTAGCAACGGCTCAACCTCTCTGACTGCTGAAGATAGGCGCGGTACAAGGGAGTAGACAAAGCAAGGTCGGACGTAGCAGAAGGTCGGGGCAGGCAGCAAGAATCGTAGTCAATAAGGCAATAGCAGGAGGTCAAGTACACGGTATGGATAAACACAGTAACGCTTTCACTAGGCTCTAAGGCAACAAGATCCGGCAAGGGAGTGCATGGGAGGAGATCAGATATAGCCAGGGAGCAGGTGGAAGCCAATTAAGCTAATTGGGCCAGGCACCAATCATTGGTGCACTGGCCCTTTAAGTCTCAGAGAGCTGGCGCGCGCGCGCCCTAGAGAGCGGAGCCGCGCGCGCCAGCACATGACAGCAGGGGACCGGGACGGGTAAGTGACCTGGGATGCGATTCGCGAGCGGGCGCGTCCCGCTGTGCGAATCGCATCCCCGACGGCCATGACAGTGCAGCGCTCCCGGTCAGCGGGACCGACCGGGGCGCTGCGGAGAGAGAGACGCCGTAAGCGCTCCGGGGAGGAGCGGGGACCCGGAGCGCTAGGCGTAACAATGTCTAATCGCAGGGGTCCCATCGCTGGGGACCTCAGCGATCTCCGCTGTAGCACCTCAGTCATCTGGTGCACGGAGCGAACTCCACTCTGTGCCGGATGGCAGGCAACTGCAGCCAACGGGTCCCCTCCAATTATGTCCATGGGAGGAGGCGTGACGGCTACATCCTAGCGTCACCCCCCCCCCCCCCTTTCATAGACATGAATGGAGGGAAGTGGTGTGAGGTCACGAACATGGAAGCTCCAAGCTTCCGTGTTCCGGATGCTGCTACTGCTGGCCTAGAGATCGTGGGGGTCCCCAATGACAGGACCCCCGTGATCAGACATCTTATCCCCTATCGTTTGGATGAGATGATTTCTGGCAGAGTATCCCTTTAATAAAGGTTCGAATAAACCTTTTTTCTCATTTTTAAAATGAGAGCGTGACGTCACGACCACGTCCTCCATTCTAACCATAAATGCTCTAACCATAAATGCCGTGGTGGTGGCCCAGAGATTGTGGGTGTTCCCAGTGGCATGATCACCCGCGATCAGACATCTTACCCCCTATCCTTTGGATAGGGAATAAGATGACTAGGGGCGGAGTACCCCTGCACCCTTCAAAACTGCTGCGGAAGGAACTGGCCCACAGGTGCCTCATGGCAATACATCCCTGTCCATATATTCTTTTTGGACTCCACTTTGTCTGGTGACCCTTGCTGGCCGATGTGTTTTTTATTATTAAATGGCTGACATGTAATACTTTATGTATACATACCTATTCTAATTTCAACTTTTTCTTTCAAATCTAGGAGAAGCATCTTCTCTGAATGTGAACGCCCTGGTGATTTCTCTATTAGGAGTGGTCATTATTGTATTGGTTGGATCCATTTTCCACATACATGTAAGAAGAGGCAGGCTCCCTGGTTATGAGTTATTAAAGACTCAAGATTTTTGAATCAAATTTTCCAAGAACACTAAAATTTTCAACTTCTAATTTCAAAGTAATACAAGTAAATAAAAATAAATTCATTACTATTATTTTACAGTCAAAAATATATTACATTTTAGAGCTTTGGAGTTTATACTACTGGTACTGCGAATTGAAGATTATTTTAGCCAATAATTTAGAATTTTGGTGTCCTATGATAAGAATTGTATCTAATGTTTTAAAGTCTTACCACATAAGATTGTCTCTGAGATGTTCCTACACCTTGATTGGAGTCACCTGTGGTAAATTTATTTGGAAAGAAACACCCCTGTCTGTAAAAGATCTCACAGCAGACAGTAATATCAGAGCATAATCCAAGCCATGAGGTAGAATGCAGTGACTGTAGAGCAGGGTTGTGTGGAGGTCTAAAAAGTATCCCAAAACATTTCTGCTGCACTAAATGGAGATGAGCGAACTTACAGTAAATTCGATTCGTCACGAACTTCTTGGCTCGGCAGTTGATGACTTTTCCTGCATAAATTAGTTCAGCTTTCAGGTGCTCCCGTGGGCTGGAAAAGGTGGATACAGTCCTAGGAGACTCTTTCCTAGGACTGTATCCACCTTTTCCAGCCCACCGGAGCACCTGAAAGCTGAACTAATTTATGCAGGAAAAGTCAGCAACCGCCGAGCCAAGAAGTTCGTGACGAATCGAATTTACTGTAAGTTCGCTCATCTCTAGCACTAAACATTCCCAAGATGGCAGTGGCCTCCATAGCATGAGCACACAGCATGGTACGAGTTAGCAGCAATGCACGCTGGCGGACTATAACAGCTGGCGTTACAGACAGCAAGACAGCACCAAGCAGCCCCACCCTACATGTACCAAAGTGCTGACCTCTGTCCGCAGAGAGTCAAAGTCTACTCAACCCCAGATATAGTGATACTAAGAGCCCGTCCCAGGCTTTTGTATAAGATAGGACTTCATCAGCACCTGACCTCAGGAGTATTGGGTAGAGCTGGGAAATAATCTAGGAGGGCATGATATAATGAAGCAGAAGAGATTACAAGGCTATAGGCATGGACGATGGAATCCTTAAGAAACTGCCCATGAATGTAGGCTTTCAGTTTTCAGAGCATATTCTAGCCATAACAGGGATCTTCCCAGGCAGGTCTCTTGCAGGGATGTGAAGGAAGGCAGAGGTGAGCTGCTATCACAGATCTCACTTAACCTAGCAACTAGGGCTGGGCGGTATACCGGTTCATACCGAATACCGAAATTTTTGTGCTGCACGATATGAATTTTAACCCATACCGCAATACCGGTTTGGCCCCTCCCCCTTGGGAATGAATGAATTATCAGCCGCAGCGCGCTGTCACCATCGGGGGAACTAATCATATGTGACCCGCAGGCGCTGTTCTTCCCCCCCCCCCCCAATTAATTATCAGCCCAGCGCTACTACTCACATATGTCACCCGCAAGCGCTGCCCTCCTCGTCCTCCTGTTTGTTGCAGCCACCAGCACTGACACTCTATACCAGTGGTCTTCAACCTCCAGATGTTGCAAAACTACAACTCCCAGCATGCCCGAACAGCCGTTGGCATGCTGGGAGTTGTAGTTTTGCAACATCTGGAGGTCCGCAGATTGCAAACCACTGCTCTATACTGTATCCCTATGCCCGGGCTGCAAAAGGTAAACAAAATAAACTTTAACTCACCTTCCCCATCGGTCCAGACTTGCTTCCCAGGGAATGGAACGTCTGACAGCCGTCAGCCTATCACCGGCCGCAGCAATGTTCCGCCTCGGACGGTGATAGGTTGAGTCCACTGTCATGTAAGAAGCCGGCTTCTTACATGACAGTGGGCTCAGCCTATCACCGGCTGAGGCGGAACATCGCTGCGGCCGGTGATAGGCTGACGGTTGCCGACGTTTACGTCCCCAGCGTAGGGCTGACGTCGGAACATGCGTTAGTTTATTTTATTTACCTTTTGCAGCCCGGGCATAGGGATACCACACAGAATAGAGAGTGTCAGCGCCAGCGGCCGCAACAAACAGGAGGACGAGGAGAGCAGCGCTTGCGGGTGACGTGAGTAGTACCCCGATGGGGACAGTGCGGCGCTGGGCTAATAATTAATTTTGGGGGAGGGGGGAATAACGTTATATACCGTGGAACTGCCATAAGTTACAAAAATACCGCAATACACATATTTGGCCATACCGCCCAGCCCTACTAGCATCACCAGAGCTTGAATATTGTAAGAAAACTCCCTATAACAGGTGAGAACACCGGGTCAAAAAGGGCTCATAATCCCTGGGCGATGGGAAGAATCATAAATTGTGAGGAGTCGATTGCAGGAATGAATGCATCAGAAGTGGAAAGGAGATGAATGCAGGCCGCTACAAAGACAGGATATAAGGCAGAGATTCAAGGAAAGGATGCTAGTTCTCTCTCATGGCCCACCTATTGTTTGTGTTGGGCTTTGTGATGCCAATCAACCACTGTTGTGGTATGATGACAAATTGGGAAGGCCATTTGGAGGAGTTGTTGATCAACATAACTGCCATGAATATTTCTTGTTAGTACTTCAATAGTCTGAAAAGTAACTGCAAGAGGGGTATCGGCGTGGACAGTGTGCATATAAGTTGAAAGTGGTGTGTGTCTCTCTTATTTTTGATGACACTGAATGCGGCGTCTCAATTCTTTATGGGGGAGGTTTTATCAAAACTTGTCTAGAGGAAAAGTTGCTGAGTTGACCATAGCAACCGATCAGATCGCTTCTTTTATTTTTGAAAAGGTCTCTAAAAAATGAAAGAAGCGATCTGATTGGTTGCTATGGTCAACTCAGCAACTTTTCCTCTGGACAGGTTTTGATAAAACCTCCCCCATGGGTTTTACCCACATAGCCGCGGGGCATGGGCAGGTAACCACGTAGATCACACAATTGGTCTGCCCTTCAGGAGCCGCATTTAAATGTTCCTGTGATCTTACGATCCAGCCAAGTGCCAGAACTTCTAGAAGGTACAAGATGGCTGTGGACTAGCCTATCCCCCAAGTTTTTACCTCTTATGTAGGTAACGATAGCTCTATCTTCCACCAAATCGCTTACAACATTATCAGTTCTGAGGATGGGCCAATAATTATCTATTGTAAACGCCTTCCCACTACCATATTGTTTTAGTATCATACAAAGAAAGAGCAGTAGCAGTGCATATATTGATCAAATAGTTTTATTAATACATAAATGCAAGAAATAATGCCCCGAAAGAAGCCATTCTGTGCGAAACATGGGGGGTGATGGCTCACCAGATTACCTCTCTACCACTTGGTAATATAATTGTGTTTTTTGTACCCTGTTCCATTATTCCTATGGGTGATCTTATGTACAGTATATATGTTGAGAAACAATAGCTGCTAGTACACCTATGTACATCTTGAGGTATTATATAAGCAACTTTACTATTTTGTATCTTGGTTATTAAAGGGGTACTCTGGCCCTAAGACATCTTATCCCCTATCCAAAGGATAAGGGATAAGATGTCTGACCACGGGGGTCCCGCCGCCTCAGAATCTACCGTGTGACAGCCATCACGCCCCCTCCCATAGACTTGCATAGCGGGGGCGGGGCGTGACATCATGCGGGGGCGTGATGTCACAATACTCCTGCCATGTGGTCGTCACACGTCAGATTCTGAGCTGGCAGCGTGGCGTGCAGCTCCCCGAGGTGAATGCTGAATACAAGATTGCAGGGATCCCAAGCGGCGGGACCCCGGCAGTCAGACAATGAGTACCCCATTAATGTGAGCCCGCACCTTTTGTCTGTTCCACTTTAGTATCCCCTTACTCTCTGTCTGTATTGTTTCAGCAGTGAGTTTTTTCTCCTTTTAATATGAACAAATATTTTACATGTATGTAATTTCTTGCATTTATGTATTAATAAAGTTATAATTTATTCCATGTATGTGCTGTTCCTTTTTCTTTATATGATATTTTGCGTTGATATACGTTGGATCCGTTACACGTATGGGATTATTTACTTTACTCTTATCATTTATCACATCCCTAACTGTTTTAGTTAAAGGGGTACTCCGGTAAAAAAAAATACATATAATTTTTAAAGCGTACTCGTCAGATGCAGCAAACATTTTTATTTTTTTATATATCACTCAGTACCTAATCCTGACCATGTACATCTTTTTATGTGTCTAGCACCTTTATTTATTTTTTATTACACTTTTAATTTAGCTCACTAGTCTGAATTCCTCTCAAAGGGAGGGGGTGTGGCCTCACTGTGCAGGTCTCCGCCCCCTCCCTCAGTATGCTGTCTGCTCACATCTCCCCTAGCATTAGCAAAACTAAAACTCCCAGCTTGTCCTCACTGACAGTAAACGGACACAAGCTGACAGTGGGAGGATTTTCCTCCAGCTGTGAGCCCTGCACTCACAGATGTCAATCAATGAAGTGTGTCCATGACATAGGTGATGATGAATGGACACAGCAGGACTAGTATGTGTCCACGCAGGCAGGGGGGCAGTTGTTTGACTGGCTTTTTCAGGATGAAATACAATTTTTTTTCTAATGGAAGCAATTGCAAAACCTATTGGTTTTGCATGCTTTACAACATATCAAAAGTTTTTGTATCTGACAGTGCCCATTTAAATCAACTGGTGCCAGAAAGTTAAACAGATTTTTAAATTGTAGATTTATAAAAATCATAATCCTTTCAATACTTATCAGCTGCTGTATACTACAGAGGAAGATCTTTTCTGCTGACACCTCTGTCTGTCTCTGGAACTGTCAAGAGCAGGATAGGTTTGCTATGGGGATTTGCTCTTGCTCTTGACAGTTCCTGAGACAGACAGAGGTGTCAGCAGAGAGCACTGTGGTCAAACAAAAAATACATTTAAAAAGAAAAGAACTTCCTGTGGAGTATTCAGCAGCTGATAAGTACTCGAAGGGTTAAAATTTTTAAACAGAAGTAATTTAAAAATCTGTTTAACATTCTGGCACCAGTTTATTTAAAAAAAATAGTTTTTCGCCAGAGTACCCCTTTAAACCAAATTGGTATTTTCCTATTTCAAACAGGTTTATTCCCATAGGGTATATGCTGTTCACAAGATCTATTTAGGATGCTCTTAAAAATGTCTTGTGTACCTTTATTACTGAGGACAAAGCCCCAATCTATTTCACTGAGATCCTCTTTTACTACTTTCTGTAATGGGGTTACATTTGGGTGTTTTTTTTCTTTTTGTTTTTTGCTTTCCTCTGAATACCGTCAGGTATTGATATGTCTGTAAGAAACATTCAAACTGAACTCTATGACTCCTAAGCCCCATTTCAAGGTAACGAGTTAAGGCCACATACAGTGCCCCCCACTGTATGTGGCCTTAACTCGTTACCTTGAAATGGGGCTTAGGAGTCATAGAGTTCAGTTTGAATGTTTCTTACAGACATATCAATACCTGACGGTATTCAGAGGAAATTATTTAGTCAGCCACCAATTGCACAAGTTCTCCCACTTAAAAAGATGAGAGATGCCTGTAATTTTCATCATAGGTATACCTCAACTATGAGAGACAGAATGCTGGGAAAGAATACAGGAAATCCCACTGTAGGATTTCTAATGAATTAATTGGTAAATTCCTCGGTAAAATAAGTATTTGGTCACCTACAAACAAGCGAGATTTCTGGCTCTCACAGACCTGTAATTTCTTCTTTAAGAGTCTTCTCTGTCCTCCACCCGTTACTTTCCACCGGTTTGAACTTGTTATCAGTATAAAAGACACCTGTCCACAACCTCAAACAGTCACACTCCAATTCCACTATGGCCAAGACCAAAGAGCTGTCGAAGGACACCAGAAACAAAATTGTAGACCTACACCAGGCTGGAAAGACTGAATCTGCAATAGGGCAAAGCAGCTTCGTGTGAAGAAATCAACTGTGGGAGCAATTATTATAAAATGGAAAACATACAAGACCACTGATAATCTCCCGCGATCTGGGACTCAATGCAAGATCTCAACCCGTGGTGTCAAAATGATCACAAGAACGGTGAGCAAAAATCCCAGAACCATACAGGGGGACCTAGTGAATGACCTGCAGAGAGCTGAGACCAAAGTAACAAAGGCTACCATCAGTAACACGCTACGCCGCCAGGGGTACAAATCATGCAGTGCCAGACATGTCCCCCTGCTTAAGCCAGTACATGTCCGGGCCCATCAGAAGTTTGCTAGAGAGAATTTGTGTGATCCAGAAGAGGATTGGGAGAATGTCATATGGTCAGATGAAACCAAAGTAGAACTTTTTGGTAAAAACTCAACTTGTCGTGTTTAGAGGAGAAAGAATGTTGAGTTGATCCAAAGAACACCATACCTGCTGTGAAGCATGGGGGTGGAAACATCATGCTTTGGGATGGTTTTTCAGCAAAAGGACCAAGATGACTCATCCGTGTAAAGGAAAGAATGAATGGCACCATGTATCGTGAGATTTTGAGTGAAAACCTCCTTCCATCAGCAAGGGAATTGAAGATGAAATATGGCTGGGTCTTTCAGCATGACAATGAACCCAAACACACCACCTGGGCGACGAAGGAGTGGCTTTGTAAGAAGCATTTCAAAGTCCTGGAGTGGCCTAGCCAGTCTCCAGATCTCAACCCCATAAAAAACCTTTGGAGGGAGTTGAAAATCCGTGTTGCTCAGCGACAGCCCCAAAACATCACTGCTCTAGAGGGGATCTGCATGGGGGAATGGGCCAAAATACCAGCAACAGTGTGTGAAAAACTTGTGAAGACTTACAGAAAACATTTGACCTCTGTCATTGCCAACAATAGGTAAATAACAAAGTATTGAGATGATCATTTGTTATTGACCAAATACTTATTTTCCACCATAATTTGCAAATAAATTCTTTAAAAATCAGACAATGTGATTTTAGTGATTTTTTTTTCTCATTCTGTCTCTATGATGAAAATTACAGACCTCTCTCATCTTTTTAAGTGGGAGAACTTGCACAATTGGTGGCTGACTAAATACATTTTTCCCCCACTGTTTAGAGTATTTCTATAGTCAGAAAAAAAATTCAGTACACATTTTGGGGGCTTTTTCCCCATACAGCAGCATTTTAGGGAAAATAAAAGTCAATTTTTCATTTTCACAGCCCACTATTTAACCCATTAAGGACCAGGCCATTTTACACCTTAGGACCAGAGCGTTTTTTGAACATCTGACCACTGTCACTTTAAACATTAATAACTCTGGAATGCTTTTACCTATCATTCTGATTCCGAGATTGTTTTTTCGTGACATATTCTACTTTATGTTATTGATAACATTTTGTCGATACTTGCATCGTTTCTTAGTGAAAAATTCCAAAATCTGATGAAAAAATTGAAAATTTAGCATTTTTCTAACTTTGAAGCTCTCTGCTTGTAAGGAAAATGGATATTCCAAATCATTTTTTTTTTATTTACATATACAATATGTCTATTTTATGTTTGCATCATAAAATTTACCTGTTTTTACTTTTGGAAGACACCAGAGGGCTTCAAAGTTCAGCAGCAATTTTCCAATTTTTCACAAAATTTCCAAAATCACAATTTTTCAGGGACCAGTTCAGGTTTGAAGTGGGATTTGAAGGGTCTTCATCTTAGAAATACCCCACAAATGACCCCATTATAAAAATTGCAGCCCCCAAAGTATTCAAAATGACATTCAGTCAGCATTTTAACCCTTTAGATGTTTCACAGGAATAGCAGCAAAGTGAAGGAGAAAATTCACAATCTTCATTTTTTACACTCGCATGTTCTTGTAGACCCAATTTTTGAATTTTTACAAGGGGTAAAAGGAGAAATGTATACTTATATTTGTAGCCCAATGTGTCTCGAGTAAGTACATACCTCATATGCCTATGTAAATTGTTTGGCGGGCGCAGTAGAGGGCTCAGAAGCGAAGGAGGGGATTTTGGAGAGTTTTTCTGAAATGGTTTTTGGGGGGCATGTTGCATTTAGGAAGCCCCTATTGTGCCAGAACAGGAAAAAAAAACACATGGCATACCATTTTGGAAACTAGACCCCTTGAGGAACGTAACAAGGAATAAAGTGAGCCTTAATACCCCACAGGTGTTTCACGACTTTTGCATATGTATATTTTTTTTTTTAATTTCACTAAAATGTGTGTTTCCCCCCAAATTTCACATTTATGCAAGGGTTAATAGCAGAAAATACCCCCCAAAATTTGTAACCCCATCTCTTCTGAGTATGGAGATACCCCATAAGTTGACCTGAAGTGCACTACGGGCGAACTACAATGCTCAGAAGAGAAGGAGTCTTATTTGGCTTTTTGAGAGCAAATTTTGCTCGGGGGCATGTCACATTTAGGAAGCCCCTATGGTGCCAGGACAGCAAAAAATATCCACATGGCATACCATTTTGGAAACTAGACCCCTTGAGGAACGTAACAAGGAATAAAGTGAGCCTTTATACCCCACAGGGGTTTCACGACTTTTGCATACGTTAAAAAAAAATCACTAAAATGTGTGTTTCCCCCCCAAATTTCACATTTTTGAAGGGTTAATAGCAGAAAATACCCCCCAAAATTTGTAACCCCATCTCTTCTGGGTATGGAGGTACCCCATAAGTTGACCTGAAGCGCACTACGGGCGAACTACAATGTTCAGAAGAGAAGGAGTCATATTTGGCTTTTTGAGAGCAAATTTTGCTCGGGAGGCATGTCGCATTTAGGAAGCCCCTATGGTGCCAAGACAGCAAAATAACCCCCACATGGCATACCATTTTGGAAACTAGACCCCTTGAGGAACGTAACAAGGGGTACAGTGAGCATTTATCCCCCACTGGTGTCTGTCAGATCTTTGGAACAGAGGGCTGTACAAAAGTTTTTTATTTGCATAGCCCACTGTTCCAAAGATCTGTCAAACACCAGTGGGGTGTAAATTCTCACTGCATCCCTCATTACATTCCGTGAGGGGTGTAGTTTCCGAAATGGGTTCACATGTGGGGTTTTATTTTTTTTGCGTTTGTCAAAACCGCTGTAACAATCAGCCACCCCTGTGCAAATCACCTCAAAAGTACTTGGTGCACCCTCCCTTCTGGGCCTTGTTGTGCGCCCCCAGAGCACTTTGCGCCCACATATGGGGTATCTCCGTAGTCGGGAGAAATTGCATTACAAATTTTGGGGGTCTTTTTTCCCTTTTACATCTTGTCTAAATGAAAATTATAGGGCAACACCAGCATGTTAGTGTAAAAAAATTATTTTTTTACACTAACATGCTGGTGTAGACCCCAACTTCACCTTTTCATAAGGGGTGAAAGGAGAAAAAGCCCCCCAAAATTTGTTAGGCAATTTCTCCCGAGTACGACGATACCCCATATGTGACCCTAAACTGTTGCCTTGAAATACGACAGGGCTCCAAAGTGAGAGCGCCATGTGCATTTGAGGCCTGAATTAGGGATTTGCATAGGGGTATTCTACGCCAGTGATTCCCAAACAGGGTGCCTCCAGCTGTTGCAAAACTCCCAGCATGCCTGGACAGTCAACGGCTGTCCGGCAATACTGGGAGTTGTTGTTTTGCAACAGCTGGAGGCTCCATTTTGAAAACAGTGGCGTACCAGATGTTTTTCATTTTTATTGGGGAGGGGGGCTGTGTAGGGGTATGTGTATATGTAGTGTTTTTAACTTTTTATTTTATTTTGTGTTAGTGTAGTGTAGTGTTTTTAGGGTACAGTCACATGGGCGGGGGATTACAGCGAGTTTCCCGCTGCGAGTTTGACCTGCCGCGCAAAATTTGCTACATTGCAAACTTGCAGCCTGATACTCACTGTAAGCCCCCTGCCCATGTGAATGTACCCTGTACATTCACAGGGGGGGAACCTCCAGCTGTTGCAAAACTACAACTGCAAGCATGCACAGTCTATCAGTGCATGCTGGTAGTTATAGTTTTGCAACAGCTGGAGGCACACGGGTTGGGAAACACTGAGTTAGGAAACAGACAATGTTTCCCAACCAGTGTGCCTCCAGTTGTTGCAAAACCACAACTCCCAAACATTCTCAGGCATGCTGGAAGTAGTAGTTCGGCAACATCTTTAGAGCCAGATGTTGCCGAACTACAACTCCCAGCTTGGAGTTGTAGTTTTGCAACATCTGGAAGACTACAGTTTGCAGACCACTAATACAGTGGTTCCCAATCTGTGCCCTTCCAGATGTTGCAAAACTACAACTCCCAGTATGCCAAAACTGTCCAGGCATGCTGGGAGTTGTAGTTCTGCAACATCTGAAGGGCCAGATGTTACAGAACTACAACTCCCAGCATGCCTGGACAGTAAGGGCATGCTGAGGATGTGTAGTTTTGCAACATCTGGAAGGGCACAGTGGTCTCCAAACTGTGGACCTCCAGATGTTGCAAAACTACAACTCCCAGCATGCCCAGACGCCAAGGGCTGTCTGGGCATGCTGGGAGTTGTAGTATACAGGGTCCCAATACAGCAATGCATGTCGCTTTACGGCGACGTGCATTGCTGTAAAGGGCCCGACCGCGGCTGAAGATCCACTCACCTGTCGCCGCCGCCGTCTTCATCGCCGGGATCCGGGTCTTCAGGGATGAGGTAAGTACTGGGGCCGGGCCCCAGCCCTCCCCCATCCCCCGCTGCGTCCTCCGGTCTTCCTCCCGTCCTCTCCGGACTTCCAGGGGCCGGGCAGGGCGGGAGGAAGTAACCGCCCCCTCCCCCCCCACTGCGATTGGTCGGTTAACTAACCGAAGAATCGCAGGGGATCGGAGGAGGTGGCAGGCTTGCCACCTTGCTCCTATACTTTAGCATGGTCCTGGCTGCCTGTGACAGCCAGGATCATGCAAAATTACCGGCCGATCGGGTCCCAGAGACCCGATCAGCCCGGTATCGCCGCAGATCGCAAGGGCGATTTCCTACATGGCCCCCCTCGGCGTTTGCCCTGGATGCCTGCTGAAGGATTTCAGCAGGCATCCGGTTCCGATCTCTGCCCGGCAAGCGGCAGGGACCGGAAAATGCCATGACGTCCTGGGACGTCATTGGTCCCTAAGGCCCAGGGTGCCATGACGTCCCAGGACGTCATTGGTCCTTAAGAGGTTAAACACCTGTGGGGTCTAAATGCTCAGTGCACCCCCTTTGTAATGTCCCTTGAGGAGGTCTACTTTCAAAATTGTAGGTCACTTACTGGGTTTTACTTTTTTTTTTTATGTCAGAACCTCTGCAACTATCATCCGTTGCAATGTAAATCATCACTTTAGGCCTCGAAAGTGCATAGTGCTCTCTCACTCCAGCCCTGCTGTGCTTCTTTTACCCCTTGTGAAAATATACAGCTGAAAGCCTCCTCTCTGTGTGAGCCGCATCTGTAGCCTACACTGACAGGAGACATGACTTCTGCCTCCATGCAGCACACAGTGCAGGTACATTGACGTCACTCATCGGTGTCTGCATGGTAGAAGAAGAACACATGGCGGTACTGTGGAGGAGATGACTGCGTGGGACAGGTGAGTATATGTTTTTGTTTTGTTTTTACTTTTTTTTCCTCTAACCTGGCACACAGTAACTGCCTAACTACCTACCTACATACCTGGCAAACTATATACCTGGCTACCAAACTACCTACATACTACCTGGCTACTTAAAAACCTACATAACTGGTCTACATACTTGGCTGCCTAGCTACCTACCCACATACCTGGTTACCTACCTACCTGGCTACCTATGTACAGTGCCTTGCAAAAGTATTCACCCCCCTTGACTTTTTTCATAATTTGTCATCTGACAACCTGGAAATAACATATATTTGAGGATTTAGTTCAGAACACACCCACAACTTTGAAGATTTTTTTTATTTATTTATTGTGAAGCAAACAACAAATAGGACAAAATGACAGAAAAAGTAAATGTGCATAACTATTCACCCCCCCCCCCCCCCCTAAAGTCAATACTTTTTAGAACCAACTTTTGCAGCAATCACA
Organism: Hyla sarda; assembly: GCF_029499605.1. Lineage (NCBI taxonomy): Eukaryota > Metazoa > Chordata > Amphibia > Anura > Hylidae > Hyla > Hyla sarda. Next base: position 220,872,352 of record NC_079194.1, on the reverse strand, counting down.
GCTTCAAGTTGCTTTGGATAAGTCTCTATGAGCGTGCCACATCTTACCACTGGGATTTTTGCCCATTCCTCCTTGCAAAACTGATCCAGCTCCTTCAAGTTGGATGGTTTGAGCTGGTGAATAGCAATCTTTAAGTCTGACCACAGATTTTCGATTGGATTGAGATCTGCGCTATACATCCATTCCAACACATTTACTTGTTTCCCCTTAAATCGCTTAAGTGTTGCTTTAGCAGTGTGTTTGGGGTCATTGTCCTGCTGGAAGGTGAGCCTTCGTCCTAGCCTCAAATCATACACAGAGTCGTACAGGTTTTGCTCAAGAATATCCCTGTATTTAGCACCATCCATCTTTCCCTCAAATCTGACCAGTTTCCCAGTCCCGGCTGCTGATGTTCTTTGGGTGATGTGATGTGTTGGGTTTGCGCCAGACCTAGCATTTTCTTTAATGGCTGAAAAGTTCAATTTTAGTCTCCTCAGACCAGAGCACCTTCCTCCATACATTTTGGGAGTCTCCCAACGTGCCTTTTTGTTTTTAGCTAAAAGTAATGGCTTTCTTCTGGCCACTCTGCCATAAAGCCCAACTCTATGGAGCATACAGCTTATTGTTGTCCTATGTACAGATACTCCAGTCTCTGCTGTGGAACTCTGCAGCTCCTCCAGGGTTACCTTAGGGCTCTGTGCTGCCTCTCTGATTAATGCCCTCCTTGCCCGGTCTGTGAGTTTTGGTGGGTGGCCATCTCTTGGCAGGTTTGCTGTTGTGCCATTGTTCTTTCCATTCCATGGTTATGATAGATTTGATGGTGCTCCTTGAGGTCATCAAAGATTTGGATATTTTTTTAAACCTAACCCTGATGTGTACTTCGCAACAACATTGTCCCTTACTTGTTTGAAGAGTTCCTTGGTCTTCATGGCAGTGTTTGGTTACTGATGCCTCTTGCTTAGGTGTCACAGATTTTCAAAAAAGGTGTGTATATGTAATGACACATCAAGTGACACTTAGATTGCACTCAGGTGGACATCATTTCACTAATTATGTGACTTTTGAAGGTAATTGGTTGCACCAGAGCTTTTTATGGGCTTCCTAATAACGGGGGTGAATACATAAGCACATGCCAATTTGCCTACACTAAGAGGAGACATGACTTCTGCCCCCACGCAGCACACAGTGCAGGTACCATTAACGTCACTCATCGGTGCCTGCATGGTAGAAGAAGAACACATGGCGGTACTGTGGAGGAGATCACTGCATGGGACAGGTGAGTATATGACTCACAGTGTGAACACAGACTAAGATACAAGGCCAAAGCAGAATGGACATACTATAATCCTAAAAACCGACACATGTACTACAGACTAAAATCAATAATAAACAGGACTATTAACCATGGTTAAAACTCAGAAATATAACAAGATAAATACAAGGTGCATGATAAACAGACATGGTCAGAATTGCACAAATCAACAGCAAGGAATATAAGCCGAGCTGGGGATTTAAAGCCACACCCGAACTGCAATAGGGTGAAAACGCCATTAACTCTTCCAAGCCTAGAAAGAAATCACACAGAAACTGCTCAGACATAAAAACCAATGTCTGAACAGAGCCAAAGACAGAAAAACACAAGAACACAAAACGAACATTACAAAAGGACATTACCTGGCTACCTAACTACCTACTAGGGCTGCACGATATATATCGCAATCAAATCACGTCAACTCACAGCAGATCCCTATAGTAGGACATCCAGCTTTTTCCATCAGCTTAGAAGACCCAATCGTTAGAGAATGGATAGAGGCAGATAATTTCAGAGTAAGACATATGAGGAGAGAAGAACAACCCAAAGAATGGAAGGAGGTGGGGGCATTAGGCAGAGGAAGTAAGTTGGGTTTCTGGAGGGAACTACAGTTAAGACACTATCTGGGCTCAGCTATCTCTACTCGTATACAGGAGTCTAATTATAAGATAATGGTGAGGTGGTACAGAATGCCAAAGGCGCTAGGAAGATTCCAAGAGGGTTTAGATACCGTTTATTGGCGCTGTGGAAAGGAGGAGGAGACTCTGCTACATATTTTTTGGCAGTGTGTTGTGTTGAGGGAATTCTGGAAACAGGTTCACAAGATGTGACATGGGGGGTTCATGTAACATTGGGGGATTGACATGAAAAGGGGTGATGTGAAAAGGGGGGTGTTGACATGAACTGGGGGATCGACATAAAATGGGGGATAGATGTAAAATGGGGAAGATTGAGCATGAAATTGTGGAACTTGTTTATTAAATTGCAGTTGCATTTTGAAATCAGAATATCCAATCGCAATCGCACATTTTCCCCAAATCGTGCAGCCCTACTACCTACATACTTGGCTACAAAACTATGTAGCTACAGGCATGGCTAACTAACTACCTAGCTAGCTACCAACCTACATACCTGGCTACCTAAATAGCTACCTACCTACACTCCTGGCTACCTAATTAGCTACCTATCTACTAGGCAGTAAAAACGATCTTTTCTTTTTGTCTACCTATCTACCTACATACCTGGCTACCTAACTGCCAAATTACATACCTACCTACATATCTGATTATCAAATGACCTAGCTAGCTACCTATTTGCATGCCTTGCTACCTAACTGGCTATTTACCTACCTACATACCTGGCTACCTAACTACCTTGTTAGCTACTTACCTGGCTACCTAGCTACCTGCTATATATATATATATATATATATATATATAAAACAATAGACACAATATTGGGAAAATGTTACGCTGATTTGTTATCTCTGTCTAGTGACACCCCATTATCAGTGTAGGCCGTAAGTTATGAACTCCAAACTAATATTGCAAAGACCAAAGAGAACACAACGGAGTCATTTCAAAAAAACGTATGTGCCAAACATGCACAAATTTTATTATTTCCGTAGAAAACAAGACATTGCATAGACAAAAACATGTATATGTGACAAAGAGGAATACAACAATAGATGGTGATATCACCAGCTCTGCACAGGAAGGAATCAAGGTACGTATATAATGGAATATATCCCAAATTGAAATATAAAAAAATATATTTTTTATGCATATAAACAGATGGCAAGGGCACATCTAAAGTACATATATATAGTCTTGTTTTCTACGGAAATAATAAAATTTGTGCATGTTTGGTGTCACGATTCGGCTGGCTGGAGGTGGATCCTCTGTGCCAGAGAGGGCTTGGCGTGGACCGTGTCGGTGGACCGGTTCTAAGTTGCTACTGGTATTCACCAGAGCCCGCCGCAAAGCGGGATGGTCTTGCAGCGGCGGTAGCAACCAGGTCGTATCCAGGCCTTTAAATCGCAGAGAATAAGTTCATGCAGGTTAGCAGGAATTTCTTGTGCGGCCAGCACATCTTTAATGTTACTGGATAGGCCTTTTTTAAAGGTCGCGCAGAGGGCCTCGTTATTCCAGGATAATTCGGAGGCAAGAGTACGGAATTGGATGGCGTACTCGCCAACAGAAGAATTACCCTGGACCAGGTTCAGCAGGGCAGTCTCGGCAGAAGAGGCTCGGGCAGGTTCCTCAAAGACACTTCGAATCTCCGTGAAGAAGGAGTGTACAGAGGCAGTGACAGGATCATTGCGGTCCCAGAGCGGTGTGGCCCATGACAGGGCTTTCCCAGACAGAAGGCTGACTACGAAAGCCACCTTTGACCTTTCAGTTGGAAACTGGTCCGACATCATCTCCAAATGCAGGGAACATTGCGTAAGAAAACCACGGCAAAACTTAGAGTCCCCATCAAATTTATCCGGTAAAGATAATCGGAGGCTGGATGCAGCCACTCGCTGCGGAGGAGGTGCAGGAGCTGGCGGAGGAGATGATTACTGAAGCTGTGGTAGTAGCTGCTGTAGCATCACGGTCAATTGAGACAGCTGGTTGTTACGCCGAGCGCTCCGGGTCCCCGCTCCTCCCCGGAGCGCTCGCTACACTCTCGCTCCCGCAGCGCCCCGGTCAGATCCACTGACCGGGTGCGCTGCGATACCGCCTCCAGCCGGGATGCGATTCGCGATGCGGGTGGCGCCCGCTCGCGATGCGCACCCCGGCTCCCGTACCTGACTCGCTCTCCGTCGGTCCTGTCCCGGCGCGCGCGGCCCCGCTCCCTAGGGCGCGCGCGCGCCGGGTCTCTGCGATTTAAAGGGCCACTGCGCCGCTGATTGGCGCAGTGGTTCTAATCAGTGTGTTCACCTGTGCACTCCCTATGTATACCTCACTTCCCCTGCACTCCCTCGCCGGATCTTGTTGCCATTGTGCCAGTGAAAGCGTTCCCTTGTGTGTTCCTAGCCTGTGTTCCAGACCTCCTGCCGTTGCCCCTGACTACGATCCTTGCTGCCTGCCCCGACCTTCTGCTACGTCCGACCTTGCTTCTGTCTACTCCCTTGTACCGCGCCTATCTTCAGCAGTCAGAGAGGTTGAGCCGTTGCTAGTGGATACGACCTGGTCACTACCGCCGCAGCAAGTCCATCCCGCTTTGCGGCGGGCTCTGGTGAACACCAGTAGTGACTTAGAACCGGTCCACTAGCACGGTCCACGCCAATCCCTCTCTGGCACAGAGGATCCACCTCCTGCCAGCCGGCATCGTGACAGTAGATCCGGCCATGGATCCCGCTGAAGTTCCTCTGCCAGTTGTCGCCGACCTCACCACGGTGGTCGCCCAGCAGTCACAACAGATAGCGCAACAAGGCCACCAGCTGTCTCAACTGACCGTGATGCTACAGCAGCTACTACCTCAGCTTCAGCAATCATCTCCTCCGCCAGCTCCTGCACCTCCTCCGCAGCGAGTGGCCGCCTCAGGCCTACGACTATCCTTGCCGGATAAATTTGATGGGGACTCTAAGTTTTGCCGTGGCTTTCTTTCACAATGTTCCCTGCACTTGGAGATGATGTCGGACCAGTTTCCTACTGAAAGGTCTAAGGTGGCTTTCGTAGTCAGCCTTCTGTCTGGAAAAGCTCTGTCATGGGCCACACCGCTCTGGGACCGCAATGACCCCGTCACTGCCTCTGTACACTCCTTCTTCTCGGAAATTCGAAGTGTCTTTGAGGAACCTGCCCGAGCCTCTTCTGCTGAGACTGCCCTGCTGAACCTGGTCCAGGGTAATTCTTCCGTTGGCGAGTACGCCGTGCAATTCCGTACTCTTGCTTCAGAACTTTCCTGGAATAATGAGGCCCTCTGCGCGACCTTTAAAAAAGGCCTATCCAGCAACATTAAAGATGTTCTGGCCGCACGAGAAATTCCTGCTAACCTACATGAACTCATTCATCTAGCCACTCGCATTGACATGCGTTTTTCCAAAAGGCGTCAGGAGCTCCGCCAGGATATGGACTTTGTTCGCACGAGGCGTTTTTTCTCCCCGGCTCCTCTCTCCTCTGGTCCTCTGCAATCCGTTCCTGTGCCTCCCGCCGTGGAGGCTATGCAAGTTGACCGGTCTCGCCTGACACCTCTAGAGAGGACACAACGCCGCATGGAGAATCTCTGCCTGTACTGTGCCGGTACCGAACACTTCCTGAAGGATTGTCCTATCCGTCCTCCCCGCCTGGAAAGACGTACGCTGACTCCGCACAAAGGTGAAACAGTCCTTGATGTCAACTCTGCTTCTCCACGTCTTACTGTGCCTGTGCGGATATCTGCCTCTACCTTCTCCTTCTCCACTAAGGCCTTCTAGGATTCAGGATCTGCAGGAAACTTTATTTTGGCCTCTCTCATCAACAGGTTCAACATCCCAGTGACCAGTCTCGCCAGACCTCTTTACATCAATTGCGTTAACAATGAAAGATTGGACTGTGCCGTGCGTTACCGCACGGAACCCCTCCTAATGTGCATCGGACCTCATCACGAAAGAATTTAGTTTTTGGTCCTCTCCAATTGCACTTCCGAAATTCTCCTTGGACTACCATGGCTTCAACACCATTCCCCAACCCTGGATTGGTCCACAGGGGAGATCAAGAGTTGGGGTACCTCTTGTTTCAAGGACTGCCTTAAACCGGTTACCAGTACTCCCTGCCGTGATCCTGTGGTTCCCCCTGTAACCGGTCTCCCTAAGGCCTATATGGACTTTGCTGATGTGTTTTGCAAAAAACAAGCTGAGACTCTTCCTCCTCACAGGCCTTATGACTGTCCTATTGACCTCCTCCCGGGCACTACTCCACCCCGGGGCAGAATTTATCCTCTGTCCGCCCCAGAGACTCTTGCTATGTCTGAGTACATCCAGGAAAATTTAAAAAAGGGCTTTATTCGCAAATCCTCCTCTCCTGCCGGAGCCGTATTTTTCTTTGTGTCCAAAAAAGATGGCTCCCTACGCCCTTGCATTGACTACCGCGGTCTTAACAAAATCACGGTAAAGAACCGCTACCCTCTACCTCTTATCTCTGAACTCTTTGATCGCCTCCAAGGTGCCCACATCTTTACCAAACTGGACTTAAGAGGTGCTTATAATCTCATCCGCATCAGAGAGGGGGATGAATGGAAAACGGCATTTAACACTAGAGATGGACACTTTGAGTATCTGGTCATGCCCTTTGGCCTGTGCAACGCCCCTGCCGTCTTCCAAGACTTTGTTAATTAAATTTTTCGTGATCTCTTATATTCCTGTGTTGTTGTGTATCTGGACGATATCCTGATTTTTTCTGCCAACCTAGAAGAACACCGCCAGCATGTCCGCATGGTTCTTCAGAGACTTCGTGACAATCAACTTTATGCCAAGATGGAGAAATGTCTGTTTGAATGTCAATCTCTTCCTTTCCTAGGATACTTGGTCTCTGGCCAGGGACTACAAATGGATCCAGACAAACTCTCTGCCATCTTAGATTGGCCACGCCCCTCCGGACTCCGTGCTATCCAATGTTTTTTGGGGTTCGCCAATTATTACAGACAATTTATTCCACATTTTTCCACCATTGTGGCTCCTATCGTGGCTTTAACCAAAAAGAATGCCAATCCTAAGTCATGGCCTCCTCAAGCGGAAAACGCCTTTAAACAGCTCAAGTCTGCCTTTTCTTCTGCTCCCGTGCTCTCCAGACCTGACCCATCTAAACCCTTCCTATTGGAGGTAGATGCCTCCTCAGTAGAAGCGGGAGCGGTCCTTCTGCAAAAAAATTCTTCCGGGCATGCTGTTACTTGTGGTTTTTTTTCTAGGACCTTCTCTCGGGCGGAGAGGAACTACTCCATCGGGGATCGAGAGCTACTAGCCATTAAATTAGCACTTGAGGAATGGAGGCATCTGCTGGAGGGATCAAGATTTCCAGTTATTATTTACACCGATCACAAAAATCTCTCCTATCTCCAGTCTCCCCAACGGCTGAATCCTCGCCAGGCCAGGTGGTCTCTGTTCTTTGCCCGATTTAATTTTGAAATTCACTTTCGGCCTGCCGATAAGAACATCAGGGCCGATGCTCTCTCTCGTTCCTCGGATGCCTCGGAAGTAGAGCTCTCTCCGCAACACATCATTCCTCCTGACTGCCTGATCTCCACTTCTCCAGCCTCCATCAGGCAAACTCCTCCAGGGAAGACCTTCGTCACTCCACGCCAACGCCTCGGAATCCTCAAATGGGGTCACTCCTCCCATCTCGCAGGCCATGCGGGCATCAAGAAATCCGTGCAACTCATCTCTCGTTTCTATTGGTGGCCGACTCTGGAGACGGATGTTGTTGATTTTGTGCGGGCCTGCACTGTCTGTGCCCGGGATAAGACTCCTCGCCAGAAGCCCGCTGGTCTTCTTCATCCTCTGCCTGTTCCCGAACAACCTTGGTCTCTGATTGGTATGGACTTTATTACAGACTTACCCTCATCCCGTGGCAACACTGTTGTTTGGGTGGTCGTTGATCGATTCTCCAAGATGGCACATTTCATCCCTCTTCCTGGTCTTCCTTCTGCGCCTCAGTTGGCAAAACAATTTTTTGTACACATTTTTCGTCTTCACGGGTTGCCCACGCAGATCGTCTCGGATAGAGGCGTCCAATTCGTGTCAAAATTCTGGAGGGCTCTCTGTAAACAACTCAAGATTAAATTAAACTTTTCTTCTGCTTATCATCCTCAATCCAATGGGCAAGTAGAAAGAATTAACCAGGTCCTGGGTGATTATTTACGGCATTTTGTTTCCTCCCGCCAGGATGACTGGGCAGATCTTCTACCATGGGCCGAATTCTCGTATAACTTCAGAGTTTCTGAATCTTCTTCCAAATCCCCATTTTTCGTGGTGTACGGCCGTCACCCTCTTCCCCCCCTCCCTACTCCCTTGCCCTCTGGTTTGCCCGCTGTGGATGAAATAACTCGTGATCTTTCCACCATATGGAAAGAGACCCAAAATTCTCTCTTACAGGCTTCATCACGCATGAAGAAGTTTGCTGATAAGAAAAGAAGAGCTCCCCCCATTTTTTCTCCCGGAGACAAGGTATGGCTCTCCGCTAAATATGTCCGCTTCCGTGTTCCCAGCTACAAATTGGGACCACGCTATCTTGGTCCTTTCAAAATTTTGTGCCAGATTAATCCTGTCTCTTATAAACTTCTTCTCCCTCCTTCTCTTCGTATTCCTAATGCCTTTCACGTTTCTCTTCTTAAACCACTCATCATCAACCGTTTCTCTCCTAAACTTATCTCTCCCACTCCTGTCTCCGGTTCTTCAGACATCTTTCCTGTAAAGGAGATACTGGCCTCCAAAAAGGTCAGAGGAAAAACCTTCTTTTTGGTTGACTGGGAGGGCTGTGGTCCTGAAGAGAGATCCTGGGAACCTGAGGACAATATCCTAGATAAAAGTCTGGTCCTCAGGTTCTCAGGCTCCAAGAAGAGGGGGAGACCCAAGGGGGGGGGTACTGTTACGCCGAGCGCTCCGGGTCCCCGCTCCTCCCCGGAGCGCTCGCTACACTCTCGCTCCCGCAGCGCCCCGGTCAGATCCACTGACCGGGTGCGCTGCGATACCGCCTCCAGCCGGGATGCGATTCGCAATGCGGGTGGCGCCCGCTCGCGATGCGCACCCCGGCTCCCGTACCTGACTCGCTCTCCGTCGGTCCTGTCCCGGCGCGCGTGGCCCCGCTCCCTAGGGCGCGCGCGCGCCGGGTCTCTGCGATTTAAAGGGCCACTGCGCCGCTGATTGGCGCAGTGGTTCTAATCAGTGTGTTCACCTGTGCACTCCCTATGTATACCTCACTTCCCCTGCACTCCCTCGCCGGATCTTGTTGCCATTGTGCCAGTGAAAGCGTTCCCTTGTGTGTTCCTAGCCTGTGTTCCAGACCTCCTGCCGTTGCCCCTGACTACGATCCTTGCTGCCTGCCCCGACCTTCTGCTACGTCCGACCTTGCTTCTGTCTACTCCCTTGTACCGCGCCTATCTTCAGCAGTCAGAGAGGTTGAGCCGTTGCTAGTGGATATGACCTGGTCACTACCGCCGCAGCAAGTCCATCCCGCTTTGCGGCGGGCTCTGGTGAACACCAGTAGTGACTTAGAACCGGTCCACTAGCACGGTCCACGCCAATCCCTCTCTGGCACAGAGGATCCACCTCCTGCCAGCCGGCATCGTGACACTGGTGGCCTTGTTGCGCTATCTGTTGCGACTGCTGGGCGACAACTGCGGTGAGGTCGGCGACAACTGGCAGCGGGACCTCAGCGGGATCCATGGCCGGATCTACTGTCACGATTCGGCTGGCTGGAGGTGGATCCTCTGTGCCAGAGAGGGATTGGCGTGGACCGTGTCGGTGGACCGGTTCTAAGTTGCTACTGGTATTCACCAGAGCCCGCCGCAAAGCGGGATGGTCTTGCAGCGGCCGTAGCAACCAGGTCGTATCCACCGGCAACGGCTCAACCTCTCTGACTGCTGACATAAGCGCGGTACAAGGGAGTAGACAAGAGCAAGGTCGGATGTAGCAGAAGGTCAGGGCAGGCAGCAAGGATCGTAGTCAGGGGCAACGGCAGGAGGTCTGGAACACAGGCTAGGAACACACAAGGAAACGCTTTCACTGGCACAATGGCAACAAGATCCGGCGAGGGAGTGCAGGGGAAGTGAGGTATAAATAGGGAGTGCACAGGCGAGGATACTGATTAGGCCTGCTGCGCCAATCAGTGGCGCAGTGGCCCTTTAAATCGCAGAGACCCGGCGCGCGCGCGCCCTAAGGAGCGGGGCCGCGCGCGCCGGGACAACACAGACGGGGAACGGGTCAGGTACGGGAGCCGAGATGCGCATCGCGAGCGGGCGCGTCCCGCATCGCGAATCGCATCCCGGCTGGGAGCAATATCGCAGCGCACCCGGTCAGCAGGTCTGACCGGGGCGCTGTGAATAAGAGAACGCTGCGAGCGCTCCGGGGAGGAGCGGGGACCCGGAGCGCTCGGCGTAATATTTGGCACATACGTTTTTTGGAAATTACTCCGTTGTGTTCTCTTTGGTCTTTGCAATATATATATATATATATATATATATATATTGTGATGACTCGCTCTTGCAGATAGGTGCGGTTGCAGTATAGAGGCAAGGAAACAGTACTTTTCAAATCAAAGTTCAGTGTTTTATTCACACTTGGCAAGCAGCAAACAGTCTTTAAATGCAGAACAAAGGAAAATGTATCAAAAGTCCACCTGTATTACTTAGGTGTTTGTTCACACATGAGTCCATGCCATGCGGTATCAAGCAAGTCTTTTCCAAGCCTCCAGGCAGTCTGCTGACCAGTTTCCAAACTTTCAGGGAAGAACTCCACATTCAGCTGTCTCTGGCAGTGTGAGCTGCAATTAGCAAATCCCCCTCAGCTGGTGAGGCAGCCTAGCTTTAAGGCCAACAAAAGACAACCTGGATTGTGGGGAATGGCCCCCACCTCACACTTGACTATTCCCAGTAAGAGCCATTCCGGATTGGCCTTCCTGCCATACTATGGGCCACAGTGTCAGTCTGCATTGCAGCACAGACACTGAATAAATACCATGAAGTAAATATCTTACTTCACCAAGGCCAGGAGCCTTGGTGACACATATCGCCCATCAACCACCATGCCTTTCACCTTCTCACATTACCCCCCCCCCCTTTGTTCAAGCCTGAGGGGTTGAACACTTGTTCAACAGTGGACTCAGGATAGGGCATCGGCATTGCCTAGCAAATGACCCGCTCTGTGTTCAATCCTAAACTTGAAATGACAGAAACCACCTGGCGACCCTGGCATTTTTGTCCTTCGCTTGGCCCATCCACTTAAGGGGAAATGATCCGTCACGAGACGAAAGTTCCTGCCCATCAGATAATAGCAGAGAGACTCGAGTGCCCACTTCATGGCCAGGCACTTTCTCTCCACTATACTATACCTGGTCTCAGCCTGGGTCTGTTTGCAGCTGAGAAAGACAACGGGATGCTCTTCCCCGTTGACTTCCTGGGAGAGTACAGCACCGAGACCTACCTCAGAGGCATCGGTCTGTGCCACAAATTCCCTTTTTAAGTCGGGTGTCACCAACACCGAAGACCCACATAGGGCCAACTTCAAAGCGGAAAACGCCTGCTCTGTCTGTTGGTTCCAACGTACCATTACGGACTTGCGTCCCTTCAGGAGGTCTGTTAAGGGCGCAGCCACCATATCAAAATAGGGGATGAATCTCATATAGTAACCCACCATTCCTAGAAACGACTTCACATGTCGGGTAGTGGCAGGTCGGGGCCAATTCCAGATGTCCTCTATTTTGTTTACCTGGGGTTTGACAACTCCACGCCCCCAATGACATACCCCAGGTATTTGGTCTCTTCCAACCCTATGGCACATTTTTTGGGGTTAGCAGATAACCCGGCCTTCCTAAGGGAGTCTACCACTGCCTGTACTTTTGGAAGGTGACTTTCCCAGTCTGTACTGTGGATGATGATATCGTCCAGATAAGCTGAGCCATACTGACGATGTGGTCGAAGTACAATATCCATTAGCCTTTGAAACGTAGCGGGAGCGCCATGTAAACCAAAGGGTAACACCTTGTACTGAAATAAACCTTCTGATGTGACAGAGGCTGTTTTCTCTTTGGCAGCCTCATTAAGGGCACCTGCCAGTACCCTTTTGTGAGGTCCAAAACAGAAAAATACCGAGCCTATCCTAGTCTTTCAATAAGCTCATCAACTTGGGGCATGGGATATGCATCAAACTTGGACACCTCATTAAGTTTGCGGAAATCGTTACAGAACCACAACGTACCGTCTGGCTTGGGTATTAAGACTATCGGACTGGCCCACTCACTCTTTGACTCCTCGATGACATCCAGTTTTAACATCTGCTGTACTTCTTCCGAGATGGCTTGTCGTCACGACTCAGGTACCCAGTATGGTTTCAACCGTATTTTTACCTGGAGTTCAGTGACAATGTCATGTTGGATGACAGAAGTACGTCCAGGAGGCATCGGTCTGTACCACAAATTCCCTTTTGAAGCCGGGTCGGTGGAAAAAGCCTGCTCTGCCTGTTCATTCCAACTCACCATTAAGGACTTGCATCCCTTCAGGAGATCTCTTAAGGGCGCAGCCACCGTAGCAAAAATTGGGGATGAATCTCATATAGTAACCCACCATTCCTAGAAACGACTTCACCTGTCAAGTTCGCTGAGCTGCCTCCATATTTTCCCTAACCAAGGGCAAACCTGTTTCCATCCGTTCCTGCAACTGAGTGACATACTCAACTACACTTTTGAGCGGCATGGGCTGTTGTTCCCACGCCTCTTTAGCTATGTCTAACAGACCACGTGGATGTCTGCCGTATAGCAGTTCAAAGGGCGAGAACCCAGTAGAAGCCTGGGGCACTTCTCACACTGCAAACATGAGATAGGGCAGCAAAAGACCCCAATTTTTTCCATCTCTAGCCACCACCTTTCATTACCTTTGACATAAACGTCAGTCAATACCTCTTTAGGTAAGCCCACTCGGGAAAACAACTCTGTCACTGCTTTTCCAGCTCCCTCGGAGCTGGTTATCTGTGTCTCTCCCTTCCTCCACTGAAGATGTAACTGCGCTTTCTTCAATAAACTACCCACGATCAACTGGTGAGTGCATTCGAATTTCCTCTTCCTCGTGCACACTGCAAAATAGAGCCACAGAATATAATTCATGACATTTCTCATCTACTATTTTACTATATTAGGGTGTATTTACACGTACAGTATCCTGCGCATATTTGATGCTGCAGATTTGAAGCTTTGTTTAGTCACTTAGTTTACAGTAAAATCTGCTGCATCAAATATGTGCAGTTCACACATCTTTATTTTTTGCAGCAGATTTTCTACACATTGAATTCTGCTGCAGCAAAATTGCAGCAAGAAATAAGGATGTGTGAACTGTCCCTAAAGGGTCTATTTACGTGTACATTACATATTTGTTGCTGTAGATTTTATACAAATCCTGAAAACGGCCGGCACAAAATCCCATTCATGTCAATGAGATTTTTTGAACATCCTTTTGCCTAGGGTATGTCTGTTTTTACAAATGTCCGTTATTTTTGCCGGCACAAAAGACGGTGCATGCACTCATTTTTGGTCCGGCAAAAATAATGGTGAAAAACAGCTCTTAAAATTTAACATTGAAGTCTATGCATGTTAACAAAAAAACACCTGTTATCATCCGTTATTGTCCATTTTTTGTACTAAGCATGCTCAGTACAGCTTTACAAAAAAAGGGTTAAAAACCTGATTTTAAAAAACGGATGTAACTGGTAATAATGGATGATAATGGATGAACAACATCAGGTTTATCAAGAACTTACCCTTATAATAAAACTACCAAGGTCTTAAAGGAAATCTGTCAGCAGTATCACCTGCACTAAAGCTGTCAGACAGGCTTGTAGTGGTGATGGGTTATGCTGATCAAAACGATACTCACGGCGTCCAGATTCGCCCAGCCGTTCTGCCACAATTCGCCTTTTTCTGCAAATGAGGGCCTAAGCGAAGCTCCGAACCGAGCTAGGAGAACGCTGACGACATTTTCGTTGGGCGGGTGCTCCGCCCGGCTCATCAATATTCATAACACCCCTCCCTGCTCTTGCGCCCCGTGTTAGTGTATGGCACATGCGCTGCTTCCCTCCCTGCTCTTGTGCCCCATGTTAGTATATGGCGCATGCGCCGTACACTAACACAGAGCGCAAGAGCAGAGAGGGGGGTTATGAATATTGATGAGCTGGCCCAGCAAAGATGATGTCAGCATGTCCCTAGCTCAGTTCAGAGCTCCGCCCATGCCTCAAGGCATTCATTTGCATTAAAAGAAAAAGGAGAATTGTGGCAGAATGGCTGGGCGAATCTGGACGCCGTGAGTATCGTTTTGATCAGCATCACCCGCACTACAAGCCTGTGTGACAGTTTTTGTGCATGTGATACTGGTGACAGATTTCCTTTAAAGTGTACCTGTCGTCAACAAAAACCTTTTACATAATGTAGATAATACAATTATATGTATATTTGTAATACAAAAATGTGTATATTTATGGGTAAAAAAGTGCTATCCCTGCAGCTATTGCATGTGAGGAGTCCAAATACAGGAAGTGAGGGCAAGACAAGCAGGGCTCTGTGCAGTCTCCTGGCTTGTCTATTATCCTCATGTGTGAGCCCATAGCATGTCACAGAGCCTCACTGCACAGAGACCTGCTTTTCCTCACTGCACAGAGCCCTGCCTGTCCTCACTGCACAGAGCCCTGCTTGTCCTCAGTGTACAGAGCCTTGCCTGTCCTCACTGCACAGAGCCCTGCCTGTCCTCACTGCACAGAGCCCTGCCTGTCCTCACTGCACAGAACCCTGCCTGTCCTCACTGCACAGAGCCCTGCTTGTCCTCACTGCACAGAGCCCTGCCTGTCCTCACTGCACAGAGCCCTGCTTGTCCTCAGTGTACAGAGCCCTGCTTGTCCTCAGTGCCCAGAGCCCTGCTTGTACTCACAGCACAGAGCCCTGCCTGTCCTCACTGCACAGAGCCCTGCTTGCCCTCAGTGTACAGAGCCCTGCTTGTCCTCAGTGTACAGAGCCCTGCTTGTCCTCAGTGTACAGAGCCCTGCTTGTCCTCACTGCACAGTGCCCTGCTTGTCCTCACTGCACAGAGCCCTGCTTGTCCACCCTCACTTTCTGTATTTGGACTCCTCATACACACAGACAATAGCTGTAGGGACAAAAATATACACATTTTTTTTTACTAATGTATATTACAAATATACATATAATGGTATTATCTACGGTATATAAAAAGTTTTTGTTGATGACAGGTTGACTTTAAAGGAAATGTGTTATTACTGTCATCTGCACTAACCTGTCAGTACAGACAGGTAGTGCACATGACACTTATGACAATCATACTTACCTGATCCCATTCTGTGCTCTTGTTCTCCTGCCATCTTCCTCCATATACTCCATTCCTGAGCCGACTTAAAGCATGGGCGGACTTCCTGCTAGCCGCGGGACGTTAGGAAGGTGACGTTAGGAAGCGCCGCCCATGCTCCAAGTTGGCCCTGGAACGGACGATATAGAGGATGATGACAGGAGAACAGGAGCACAGAACGGGTAAGTATGGTTGTCATCAGTGGCACCTGCACTACCTGTCTGTATAAAAACCGATGACAGATTTTCTTTAAACCTAAAGCCAGCAATGTCTATCAATTCCAAGCGATTAGAAAGAAACCCTTAGCAGCAGCAGCTTGGTTAAAGGGAATGCATGGTCAGAAAATTAAATGTATATATTATTTAAAGTGTCACTTTAAAAAACAAAACATTTGACATGTTGTAGAGATATGTCCACAGTTTTCGCTCTCCTCATTTTAGTGATTGGTTGGGGTCTAAACACTCAGGGGGAGATTTATCAAAACCTGTCCAGAAGAAGAGTTGCCCAGTTGCCCATAGCAACCAATCAGCTCGCTTCTTTCATTTTTAACAAGGCCTCTGAAAAATGAAAGAAGCAATCTGATTGGTTGCTATGGGCAACTTTTCCTCTGTACTGGTTTTGATAAATCTCCCCCCAAGACCCCAACCAATCAAAACTTTTGACTTCTCTCTACAAACTGACGTGAATGCAGCCTTTGAGACGACGATATGGTAAGATCCATCTATTGAAGCAGGACACACCCCCAAAGTGGAAACACGCCCTTTTCGAGTCAACTATACACAGTCACATGGAAAACATCGCTCTGCCAGCACTAAACATGGCCGCCTCCTCCTCACTACCCAGCTTGCTTTGCGCAGGTGTCATTTTCAAGTGGAACATTTGAGCGGCAGGTCCCGCCTCCTTTCAAGCAGCGCGGCAGCTCCCGTTCGGGAAACATGGCGGCCTCTGTAGTCCTGGACCGGAGCTTCACGGAACTGAGCGCGGCCGAGCGGGAAGTCAGAAGGAATTTCCGGGATCTGACACTCTCCCCCGGTAATGAGCTTGTCGCACGTGAGGGGGTGTGGAGAACGGGGGCACTTTAAGAGACGCGGGCTAGAGCGGCGGTGCCGTCACATTGTGCCTGTATGTCGGCCCTGTACTCTCCCTGTATCATAGCGCGTGTAATGTAACGTAATGGGAAATAAAACGGCGCCCATCTGTCTTGGCTGCAGGACACGTGCTCTGAAATGTCTCTGGAACAAGAAGTCACATGACGCTCCTTCAGGCTGACATGTCCAGTGCTCTGGAAGTCACTTAAATGTAGTGTTTCCCAAGCAGGGTGCCTCCTGCTGTTGCAAAACTACAACTCCCAGCATGCCCAGATAAATAAGCAAATACAACTCCCAGCAAATAAAGCAGTTTTTCCCAACCAGTGTGGTTCTAGTAGTTTCAAAACTACAACTTCCAGCATGCCCGGACAGCCTTTGGCTGTCCGGGCATGCTGGGAGTTGTAGTTTTGCAACTGCTGAAGCCACACTGATTGGGAAACGCTGCTTTATTTGCTTGAGTAAATGTCTGAATTTGACATTAGGCGTCACAGTTTCGTGTATTGGCGCCATTCGGAACGTCACACAACTTGTATTCAAATGGCGTAGGCAAAGGAGAAATGTGGCGCAGCCACTAAGCTCCACCAATGGGATTTCACACTTTCTTACAACACTTATGGAAAATTTGTCAGTGTCAGAAGAAACGTGACCAATAGGTCACATGACACAACAAGTTGTGCGTTGCTGCAGCCTTGTTGTTTATTTATTGGGGGGAAAACATCATAAATGTCACTTTGGGCTGGTTCACATCTATACCACAGCTGTACATGGGGATATATATGTAAGGCCTCTTTCACACTACCACGGTAGCATGATGGCCGTCGGGGACACCAGGGAAAATAGCGGGAGAAAAAAAATACAGTTTGCGTCATCTTATTCTCCTGCTGATAAACAGTGGTGCCCGACAGACCCCATTGACTATAATGGAGTTTATCGGGACCTGTTGCGCTCTGTCAAAATGATGGGCGTCCAAAAAAATAAAAGTTGGACAGCCGTTCTTGATAGAGCGCAAGAAGCCTTAGTGGTACCTACACGGATGCTGCGGTATTCTTATAGAAGGAGATTTATCAAGCTCTGCAGTAGATTTTTTTTTTTGCGTAAAAAGTTGCAGCGACATTTTGATTTTTGCTTATTCCAAAGCACATTTCTGAAATCTGCTTGTGTAGTCATTTTTTATTTTATTTTTTTTTTACTTTGCAGTGGTCATGTATTTATCAAGGCCGATAGTCACTATTTATGAAGAAAAAAAGTCGCAGCTCCATTTAAAAGTCCCATATGTATTCCAGGTCCCACCTGGCTTACAGAAAGTGCATACGTCTGCAGAAAAGGACATTAAAGGGGTTATCCAGGAAAAAACTTTTTTTTTTTTACATATCAACTGGCTCCAGAAAGTTAAACAGATTTGTAAATTAATTCTATAAAAAAATCTTAATCCTTCCAATACTTATGAGCTGCTGAAGTTGAGTTGTTCTTTTCTGTCTAAGTGCTCTTTGATGACACCTGTCTCGGGAACCACCCAGAGTAGAAGCAAATCCCCATAGCAAACCTCTTCTACTCTGTGCAGTTCCAGAGACAAGCAGAGATGTCAGCAGAGAGCGCTGTTGCCAGACAGAAAAGAACGACTCAACTTCAGCAGCTGATAATTATTGGAAGGATTAAAACATTTTTAATAGAAGTAATTTACAAATCTATTTGAGGCTGGGTTCCCATTATGTTTTCCTCCTTACGGGAGCGCATACGGCAGGGGAGAGCTAAAAACTTTCACTCCCGTATTCCTTTCTATGCGCTCTCGTATGTAATTCATTTCAATTAGCCGATCGCAATGAAACGTTCGGTCAGCTAATTTTTGCCCCATATGCGCTTTTTCCCCGCACCTAAAACCGTGGTCGACGGTACAAAGCGCAAATACACACAGCACACCTTGTTAATTTTAGGACACGTACATGCTGGCATACCCATTACATTTTTAAATTAATGTTGTGTAAAATAGAATAAGGCACAAAATAATTGTGTAAGAATTTTTACAGACTACGTAAATAACCCATATGTGCCACAAAAATTTTTCCTTAAAAAAAACATCCATAGTAATACAGCTTCATGCACATTTTGGGGTTGGGTACCGAGCAGTTTTTTATGGCTTCATTATTGTTTATGTGCCTGTTGGTGCTGCGCTGTCTTTTTTCCTGACGTAAACTCCGGCCTCAGCGCAGCAACGCAAGACCCCTCCCACCATCCTCACAAAATGCGGGCTCAAAATAAAACAAAAAAGCCTCCAGAGTCCGGAAATTCATGGTGCGGCATAGTATGTTTTTAATATCTTTTTTAATTTCTGAGGAAGGTGGATGGGTTGTTGCTGGATAGTTGGAGTGCAGCTATTTAGTGGCAGGCAGGCCAGTCAGGGTGTCACCCGATGCGGTAGCCCCCCCCCCCCCCCCTGGTAATAAAGGGTAGATTAGAACTTCAGCTATTAACATAAGGGAAAACTTTTCTGCTTTAAAAAATGCTTTTGTAAGCGTGTTTCCCGAATTTTGCTTGTGTGTGACTGCTTGATAAGTACCGTATTTTTCGCCGTATAAGACGCACTTTTTCTTCCCCAAAACTGGGGGGGGGGAAAAGTCGGTGCGTCTTATACGGCGAATACACACCTATCGCGGCGGTCCCTGCGGCCATCAACGGCCGGGACCCGCGGCTAATACAGGACATCACCGATCGCGGTGATGCCCTGTATTAACCCTTCAGACGCGGCAATCAAAGCTGACCATCGCATCTGAAGGGAAAGTGACACTAACCCGGCTGTTCAGTCGGGCTGTTCGGGACTGCCGCGATTTCACCACGGCGGTCCCGAACAGCCCGACTGAATAGCCGGGTTAGTGCTTACAGGACACCGGGAGGGACCTTACCTGCCTCCTCGGTGTCTTCTCCATTCAGGGATCCCTTGTATGCCGGCGCTCTCCTTCCTCGTCGTCTCGTACATGCGTCGGCGTGCGTAACGACGTGATGGCGGCGACGGAGAGCGAGGATAGCCGGCCGGCAGCAGAGACGTTCCGGAGCGACGGGGACACGGCGACAGCGATGGAGCGACATCCAGGGCAGCGGTGACGGGTCCGGAGCGGCGGGGACACGTGAGTATTACCTCCTATGCAGTGGTCTTCAATCTGCGGACCTCCAGATGTTGCAAAACTACAACTCCCAGCATGCCCGGACAGCCAACGGCTGTCCGGGCATGCTGGGAGTTGTAGTTTTGCAACATCTGGAGGTCCGCAGGTTAAAGACCACTATTGGGTTCAAAATCTTTATTTTTTTTAATAGATTTTTTATCTATAAATTTGGTGCGTCTTATACGCCGGTGCGTCCTATAGGGCGAAAAATATGGTAGGTTACACGTAAGGAAAAAAAAAATAGATTTCCATATAAAAGCCAAACGTTTGAAAAGAATGCTAAATCTTCTTCATAGACTTCTCTTATGCTTACATAGTCATAAGTATGTCAGTTTTGGCTTCACTTTTTCACCTGTGCTATTGTCTCTGATTTTATTTTAATTTCTTCTGGTTTAGGAAAGTTCTGCATACTACAAAAATCAAATGCAAACGTGTATGTTAAATGTATTAGTGAAGTATGGTGTAGTAAGAGTCTTCCGGTGTATACATTTAGGCTATGTTCACACGGTGGAATTTCCAAAGGGAATCCGGCATAAGTCCATTCGTAAAATTACGTTGTAGCAGAGTTTTCAATGGGATTCTGCTGCATCGTGCACATGGTGGAATTTAGGCTAGGTTCAGACTACGGAATTTCCGCCTGCAATTCTGCTTTGAAATTGCAGGCGGAAATTCTGCTTACTAAAATGTATAGTGTAGTGAATGGGTTTCCGTTCACAAATTCACACTTCGGAATTTGTGAAGCAGAATTTGTGAACGGAAAATCTGCTTGGAAATTTCCGCCTGAAGAAAGGCGTTGCTCTTTCTTCAGGTGGAAATCTGCGCAGAACACGTTGCAGTCTATTAGAGACTGCAGTGTCCGCGCAGTCCTAGCGCCGACTGATTCAGTCAGCGCTGGTCGCACTCGGAATCTCCGGGCAGAAAATTTCTGCCCGGAGATTCCGTAGTCTGAACCTAGCCTTACACATCAATTCTTTCTGCGGAATCCCCTCAGAAATGCATAGCCATCTACGGGGGTGGCGCATCTCCGAGCGGTCCTAGCGCCGCCATGTTTTGCCGGCACCCGCTGTCTTAGTGTCAGTTCGGAAATTTTACGGATAGACATTCCGTTGTGTGAACAAAGCTATAAGACCTCATTCACATCAGCATTCGGAGCTCCGTTAGATGATTTTGTTATGACGGGACTTTAGCGGAGAAAAAAAATCCTGCATGTTAGTTTATTTTTCCGCTAAAATCTAGTGAAATAACGGACATGAAATGTATTCCCAACGGACCCCATTGGAGTAAATGGGACCAAAACAGAGGAGGAGATTCGTTAAAACCTGTGCAGAGAAAAAGTTGACCAGTTGCTCACAGCAACTAATCAGATCACTTCTTTTATATTTCAAAGGCCTTTTTAAAAACTAAAGAGGTGATCTGATTGGTTGCTATGGGCAGCTGGTCAACTTTTCCTCTGCACTGATTTTGATGAATCTCCCCCAGAGTTCCCAAATGATATAATCAAAGCCTAAAACATATATACATAAATAAAATATAGATATATTTATTTTTGCATTAACCGGTCATACAGGCTTGTAGTGCCTGTCTATCCGTTCCTTTATTCTTGTTTTTCTTCTTATGTAAAGGAAGTCTTTGAGGCATGGGTGGAGCCACGACCAGAGCTCCGGGCACCCCTACGTCATCTTCAGCCGGGGCTCCATCCAGCTCATCCCTATGCATCACCTCCCTACCTGCTCCGCCCAGCTCATCCCTATGCATCACCTCCCTCCCTGCTCCGCCCAGCTCATCCCTATGCATCACCTCCCTCCCTGCTCCGCCCAGCTCATCTCTATGCATCACCTCCCTGCTCCGCCCAGCTCATCCCTATGCATCACCTCCCTCCCTGCTCCGCCCAGCTCATCCCTATGCATCACCTCCCTCCCTGCTCCGCCCAGCTCATCCCTATGCATCACCTCCCTCCCTGCTCCGCCCAGCTCATCCCTATGCATCACCTCCCTACCTGCTCCGCCCAGCTCATCTCTATGCATCACCTCCCTGCTCCGCCCAGCTCATCCCTATGCATCACCTCCCTCCCTGCTTCGCCCAGCTCATCCCTATGCATCACCTCCCTCCCTGCTCCGCCCAGCTCATCCCTATGCATCACCTCCCTCCCTGCTCCGCCCAGCTCATCCCTATGCATCACCTCCCTCCCTGCTCCGCCCCAGCTCATCCCTATGCATCACCTCCCTCCCTGCTCCGCCCCAGCTCATCCCTATGCATCACCTCCCTCCCTGCTCCGCCCCAGCTCATCCCTATGCATCACCTCCCTCCCTGCTCCGCCCCAGCTCATCCCTATGCATCTCCTCCCTCCCTGCTCCGCCCCAGCTCATCCCTATGCATCTCCTCCCTCCCTGCTCCGCCCCAGCTCATCCCTATGCATCTCCTCCCTCCCTGCTCCGCCCCAGCTCATCCCTATGCATCTCCTCCCTCCCTGCTCCGCCCCAGCTCATCCCTATGCATCTCCTCCCTCCCTGCTCCGCCCCAGCTCATCCCTATGCATCTCCTCCCTCCCTGCTCCGCCCCAGCTCATCCCTATGCATCACCTCCCTCCCTGCTCCGCCCCAGCTCATCCCTATGCATCACCTCCCTCCCTGCTCCGCCCAGCTCATCCCTATGCATCACCTCCCTCCCTGCTCCGCCCAGCTCATCCCTATGCATCACCTCCCTCCCTGCTCCGCCCAGCTCATCCCTATGCATCACCTCCCTCCCTGCTCCGCCCAGCTCATCCCTATGCATCACCTCCCTCCCTGCTCCGCCCAGCTCATCCCTATGCATCACCTCCCTCCCTGCTCCGCCCCAGCTCATCCCTATGCATCACCTCCCTCCCAGCTCCGCCCCAGCTCATCCCTATGCATCACCTCCCTCCCTGCTCCGCCCCAGCTCATCCCTATGCATCTCCTCCCTCCCTGCTCCGCCCAGCTCCTCCCTATGCATCTCCTCCCTCCCTGCTCCGCCCAGCTCCTCCCTATGCATCACCTCCCTCCCTGCTCCGCCCAGCTCATCCCTATGCATCACCTCCCTCCCTGCTCCGCCCAGCTCATCCCTATGCATCACCTCCCTCCCTGCTCCGCCCAGCTCATCCCTATGCATCACCTCCCTCCCTGCTCCGCCCAGCTCATCCCTATGCATCACCTCCCTCCCTGCTCCGCCCCAGCTCATCCCTATGCATCACCTCCCTCCCTGCTCCGCCCAGCTCATCCCTATGCATCACCTCCCTCCCTGCTCCGCCCCCGCACATCCGCCTATGCCCCAAATACTTCATTTATATAAGAAGAAAAACAAGAATAACGGGGAAATGGCTGGACATTTCGGGACACGGTAGGCATTGTTTTGATCAGTATCCACCCGCACTACAAGCCTGTATGACAGGTTAGTGCAGGTGATACTGATGACAGATTTCCTTTGAGTGCATTCACACCATGTTTTGGGGATACGGCAGCCAGATCCAGCGGGATAGTCAGCTCATTTTTGAACCGAATCAGTTTTATTGCCTCACTAAAACCGTGGCATACCATGGTTTATAGTCCGGCAACAAAACAGTGTACAGCCTGAAAATGAGCCAACAGAAGTCACTATCTGACTAATTCAAATGAATAGGGTGCGGTGGGGATACGGCAGTGGTCGGTTTTTAAATTCTTCCGCTGGATCTCGAAAACGTAGTGTGAATGCACCCTAAAATGGATGGTATACAAACGTATACCACAAAAAAAAGTATAGGATAAAAACGTTTGCAATGATGAGCCAAATTTGTCTTGTTTTGGTACAGATGTGAACGTTACAGTCATAGCATGTGTCAACTTATTTCTCCACCAGAAGACGTATTGGACATATATTACAAACGCCTCTGAAAAATAAGTGATCTGATTATTTGATATGGGCAATTGGTCAGCTTTTCCTCTGCTCAGGTTTTCACAAATCATCCCCTTAACCTTTGTTACGCATAGCAACCAATCACAGCTCTGCTTTAATTTTACTAGAGCAATATGAGAAATGAAAGCTGAGCTGTGATTGGTTGCTATGAGAAAAGCACACCAGTTTTTGTATGCCTCAAATTGAGTTTGACAGTCACCGTGACAACAAACATCCATCCTGGCTATTTCCCTAGGTAACATGTTAGGATTGAAGATAGAGGGAGTTTGGTCACATTAAAGGGGTGCTCTGCTGCTCAGCGTTTGGAATAAACTGAACATTGGCGCCGGGAGCTCGTGACCTTACAGATTGCGTAGACCCTTGGGCACAGCACAGAGACTTCTGGCCGATAATGTGATTAGCGACCCTTTCCTTAGACTCACTTACTTATAAGGCTGCATTCACACCACATTTTGTACATATAGATGCCGGATCCGGCGGGGAGAGGGGCAAACCGTGCGCTCCCGTACCCCGCCCGGATCAGCCCGTGACTCCATTTACTTTAACCCCTTAAGGACCAAGGACGTACCGGTACGTCCTTGGTCCTGCTCTTCTGATATAACGCGGGGTTACACAGTAACCCCGCGTCATATCATGGCGGGCCCGGCGTCATAGTGAAGCCGGGACCCGCCTCTAATAGCGCGCAGCGCCGATCGCGGCGCCGCGCGCTATTAACCCTTTAGCCGCGCGCTCAAAGCTGAGCCGCGCGGCTAAAAGTGAAAGTGAAAGTTCCCGGCTAGCTCAGTCGGGCTGTTCGGGATAGCCGCGGCTAATCGCGGCATCCCGAACAGCTGACAGGACAGCGGGAGGGCCCCTACCTGCCTCCTCGCTGTCCGATCGCCGAATGACTGCTCAGTGCCTGAGATCCAGGCATGAGCAGTCATCCGGCAGAATCGTTGATCACTGGTTTCTTATGAGAAACCAGTGATCAACATAGAAGATCAGTGTGTGCAGTGTTATAGGTCCCTATGGGACCTATAACACTGCAAAAAAAAAGTGAAAAAAAAAAGTGAATAAACATCATTTAACTCCTCCCCTATTAAAAGTTTGAATCACCCCCCTTTTCCAATAAAAAAAAAAACACAGTGTAAATAAAAATAAAAATAAACATATGTGGTATCACCGCGTGCGGAAATGTCCGAATTATAAAAATATATCATTAATTAAACCGCTCGGTCAATGGCGTGCGCGCAAAAAAATTCCAAAGTCCAAAATAGTGCATTTTTGGTCACTTTTTATATCATTTAAAAATGAATAAAAAGTGATCAATAAGTCCTATCAATGCAAAAATGGTACCGTTAAAAACTTCAGATCACGGCGCAAAAAATGAGCGCTCATACCGCCCTATACACAGAAAAATAAAAAAGTTATAGGGGTCAGAAGATGACAATTTTAAACATATTAATTTTCCTGCATGTAGTTATGATTTTTTCCAGAAGTCCGACAAAATCAAACCTATATAAGTAGGGTATCATTTTAATCGTATGGACCTACAGAATACATATCAGGTGTCATTTTTACCGAAAAATGTACTACGTAGAAACGGAAGCCCCCAAAAGTTACAAAACAGCGTTTTTTTTTCAATTTTGTCGCACAATGATTTTTTTTCCCGCTTCACCATAGATTTTTGGGCAAAATGACTAACGTCATTACAAAGTAGAATTGGTGGCGCAAAAAATAAGCCATCATATGGATTTTTAGGTGTAAATTTGAAAGAGTTATGATTTTTTAAAGGCAAGGAGCAAAAAACGAAAATGCAAAAACGGAAAAACCTCCGGTCCTTAAGGGGTTAATGATCCGACCGGAGTCAAACGGTGACTGTGGTCGGCTCGGTTTTGACCTGTATGCGGTTTTGGACCGGACCTAAAACCGTAGTATAGAATGAGACCCTGTGCGATCTCAACTTTTGACATGTCTGAGCAACATGTCAAAGTTTAGTTGAATGACAGTAATGCTTTAAATAGAAATGTCCTTTTAACAGACTGGATATACCGTGATTGATCCCACAGGACCCCTACGGTCCAGAGAATTTGTTCCCAAGAACAAAATTAAAAAGCAAAAGTCGATTCTGTGTCACTCACTATAATGGAGGATGACAGTTCACATACAGTCACCTTAACTGGTCTAAGGGTGGGAGAACCTGAAAAAATTCTGTGGGATTACTGTATCACAGGAAGGGATGTCCCGATACCATTTTTTTAAGAATGAGTACCGATACTTTAATTCTGGTACTCGCCGATACCAAGTAAGAATACTTTTATTTTAAAGGGAATCTGACACCAGGGTGACGCCGTTTCTGTCGCTGCTTACTGTGCTGATATGTGGGTCCTTGTTGTGTACAATGGAAGCGGCTGCTGTAGTATGAGCCAAGATTTCTCTCTTCTCCATTGGACAGAACAGGGAATTTGCATTGGCGGCAAAACCAATGTCTCGAGCTATTGTGAGCAGCGGTAGAAACTGGGTCACCTGCATCTACATATAAATTCAAGTTAGTGCAGGTGACTCTGCTGTAAGATTGTCTTTAATAGTAGGTAGTATCCCCTTGTAGGTAGTATAGATAGTTGCAGACATTAGTAGCAGCCCCCCCTTGTAGACAGGGCCCCCCCCTTGTAGACAGGCCCCCCCCCCTTGTAGACAGGGCCCCCCCCCCTTGTAGACAGGGCCCCCCCCCTTGTAGACAGGGCCCCCCCCCTTGTAGACAGGGCCCCCCCCCTTGTAGACAGGGCCCCCCCCCTTGTAGACAGGGCCCCCCCCCCTTGTAGACAGGGCCCCCCCCCCTTGTAGACAGGGCCCCCCCCCTTGTAGACAGGGCCCCCCCCCTTGTAGACAGGGCCCCCCCCCCTTGTAGACAGGGCCCCCCCCCCCTTGTAGACAGGGCCCCCCCCCCCTTGTAGACAGGGCCCCCCCCCCCTTGTAGACAGGGCCTCCCCCCCTTGTAGACAGGGCCTCCCCCCCTTGTAGACAGGGCCCCCCCTCCTTGTAAACAGGGCCCCCCCCCCCTTGTAGACAGGGCCCCCCCCTCCTTGTAAACAGGGCCCCCCCCCCTTGTAGACAGCGGGCCCCCCCTCCTTGTAGACAGTGGGCCCCCTCCTTGTAGACAGGGAGCAGTGTCCCCCCTTGTAGACAGCAGGCCAGCCCCTTGTAGACAGCAGGCCACCCCCCCCCCTTGTAGACAGCAGGCCACCCCCCCCCCCCTTGTAGACAGCAGGCCACCCCCCCTTGTAGACAGCAGGCCACCCCCCCCCCCCCCCCCCCCTTATATAGACAGCACTCACCTGCAGCTGTCCTTGGGTGTTGTCGCTCCGCTGTCCTGTTCTCCCAATCGCATCATTGCGTCCTACGGAGGAGCATGTGACACGTCACTCTGCTTCCTCCGTAGCGTTACGCTGGGTGCAGGGAAGGAGTGGTGACGTGTGTCACATGCTCCTCCATAGGACGCAATGATTGCGATCGGGAGAACGGGACAGCGGAGAAAGGGACAACGCCGCACAGCACCAGGTATCGGGCACGGTATCGGGGACATTAAACTAGTCCCTGATACTATGCAAATGCCGAGTATCGGCCCCGATACCGATACTAGTATCGTTATCGGGACATCCCTAATCACAGGCGAAAGAACCCCTCTGTTAAGAAATGCTGTGGAAAGTGAATGATAGTATCAGCCATGAAAATGAGACTTAAAGGGGTACTCTCCGGTGCTTACACATCCATCTTATCTTGCATGCGGCACCCCGTTTGTAATCAGTCCCAGAGCGAACACGCTCCGGGGACTGATTACAAACGGGGTGCTGCGTGCAAGATCCCGGGGGTACCCAGCAGCGGGACTCCTGCGATCAAGCATCCTATCCCCTATCCTTTGGATATGGGATAAGATGTCTAAGCACCGGAGTACCCCTTTTAAAATCTAATTCACATACTGCAGATTTTCTATATGCATATCACCCATGATGCAGATTTTACCTCTCTTAAAGAATGGTGAAATCTGCAGTAAAATCTGTAAACATGCGCTGAAATCTACTGGCAGGTTTGTGGTGGATTTTCACATTTTTATGGTTAGTAAGGTTCACATATAACAGTTTGGTTTGTTTTACACTTACATACTCTGGAAAACCCTCTAAATCTACTTTAATAGAATCATAAGGCTCGGTGTAAAGATGGTAATAAGAATAGACATTGATCTACAGATTTCATATATAATTCTATTAATAGGCTTCGTTCGAATCAGTGTTGTGCTCCATTCAGTAGAGCTCCGATAGCTGTTAGTAAAAACTATGGGACTTGAGCTGAGTAAAATATACTGCACATAGTACATTTTTCTTCTCTAAACTCCTGCGATACAGCGGACACCTAACAGAACCCTGATGGACTCCATTTAGGCTAGGTTCACACTGGAGGATTTCTGCCGGAGATCGAGCCGGCTGCGCTTGGACCGAGCAGACTACATTGCTGCCCCCATAGACTGCAATGCATTTCTGGGTGGATCTTTTGGGAGATTTGCTCAGAAATGCATTGCCATATGTGGGGACAGCAATGTAGTCCGCTCGGTCCTAGTGCCGCCGGCTCGATCTCTGGCAGAAATTCTGCCCAGAAATTCCACAGTGTGAACCTAGCCTTAGAGTCAGTAGACCTGGCGCTGTTCATTGTGCTGCGAGCCGTGTAAGCTCTGTTTGTAATGTCCCCTCCTCATGTGTCCATCATTACTGTCCCCTCATCTTCTCTTGCATCACAGTCATCTCCCCTCATCTCTTCTGGTGTAAGTCAGTGCCCCCTCATCTGTGTCAGTCATTACTGTCCTTTCATCTTCCCACTGTGTGTCAGTCAATAGTGTTCCCTCAGTTATTTAAAAAAACAAAAAACCGCACGCTTCTTTACTCATCTCTTTTCTCACCCTGATTCCCTGTTCTATGTCCGGTGTTCAGTAGCAGATGTCTTTGGATGGCGCTCCAGTGTTTCCTGAGCAGCGAATATCATGACTGCCACGGCCAATTAGCAGCC